>NW_008237226.1:1106929-1119135 GCF_000691975.1 Corvus brachyrhynchos
AAAGAAAGGCAGTGGGCCCCTCCTTTCACTGTTCAATTAGATAACATTGGTACATTTTGCTCTAAGGATGCATTTTAAGTGGGGTTCTTTTTAAAATGCATTTGGCAGCCTGAAGTCACTACCAGAACAAATTAGTTATGCTTAGTGCTGCATTTGAACAGTAACTTTTCAATTGCTTTGAAAATAGAGTCACTCCACACTTTTAGTGGTTTATCACAACTCAGTACAACTTTGCAGTCATTTTGCTGAAACTGGCTTGGTTACTTTTCCCTTCTTAATTTTTTTTGTGTGAGTTTTGTGTTCATGAAAGATGCCAAATTAACAGCCCTGGATATTTCCCCCCCTTTTTTTCCTCAGGGGACATTCCATGGAGCAGCAGTAAGAACTCAGTGTTTGCTGCCCCAGTAATGTGACATTTAGTCAACCAGCCAATGGAAAGAGAAGGTAGTTCAGACTCGTGCAGGCTGGGTCTTTGCTTGTCCTGCTCACACTGCCTCAGAAGGAGCACTGCAGTGCTCTGTGGCATTCAATGCTGAAATCATAGATTTTCTCCTGTCTGCCATGACTTTCTTCATAACAAGTCATTGGCTTTTCCTCACACAAGTTTGCCAGGTCTGTCACTTGCTATTGGAAAGTGTTTTGCAAAGTTTGATTAAAAGCGCTGTTGATGGCTATGTAGGAATGAGTTAAAAAAAGCAGTTGAATGGGACCTTGAAGAAGACAATGGCTACCTGTCTTAATTTAAGTGTTTACCTAAGCACTCTATTGATCTCACATTCTCAATGTGCATTATATTTATTTAACTAAAAGCTCCCTGCTAATATTGTCTTTTGCTTAATATTGAAAGTTGTTGGGTGCTGATCAGGTCCTCCTGTAACACTTTATAAAGCCAGGTAAATCCAGGACACAGCTTCTGTTTTATGTATCAAAACACGCAGATATCTGAGGGTACAGGGTACTTCCATGCGTGTTTGAGTGACTTAGGATCTAGCATCTCGACTGATAGGAACATGTCGTTCTAGTGCAGGCAGGACTTCAAGTTCAAAGAAGTTCATTTTTGTAACCATGATACAGCAGGTGTCAAGCTTTGCTTCCCTCATCCACTTAGAATTCAATTGTGTAAACTTTACACCTGAGTACTTGGACCATGAACAATTTATTTGAAGATGTCAGTCAAAGAGTCAGCAGTACAAATACTCCCTAATGCACCTGCAATTGATTTTGCAGATACAGAAAGAAAAATGTGTTTCAGTGCAGTTGAAAGCACCCAAATTTTGTTCCTTAATTAAAACTTCAGGGGTTTTATTGTTTCAAGGTCTTGGGGTTTTTTTTACATATGCATAGGGCTTGAAGAGGAGCAACAGAAGATTTTTAGAACTACAGTTTTGGTGAAACATCCAGGAAGGAATTATGACATGACATTATCAGTAGATTCACAATAGGTTTTTCCCAAGATTTGAGAGTTAGATTCCCAGTCTAGTGATACAATTTACTCCTATACTTAGTTGACCCAGTAAGAACCAGGTGAGGCTTACAGTGAATTTTTTTTTGCACAGAAGTGTTAGTGAAAGCAGTGGTAACTCCTCTACCAGCTGGCTTGTGAGCCAGGGAAACCATGTGTCAAGACCAGGAAGGGGGCAAGGCAAAGCAGAGGTCAGAGCTCAGCTATGTAGTCCTTCAGTATGTGAGTCGTTGCATCAGGAAAACGTTCATTTTTCTCAGGCCATCAGTATGTTAGCATTGAATCTTGGTGCACTGAAGCACCCAGGAATGTGCCTTCCTTCACTAGGAAACCAGATTGATGCAAACCTACAGAATATACCGGATCTGCATTAAAGCAGCAAAAAGTAATTTGTGCAGTTCAGTATGTTCAGGGGAGTTTGGTTTTCTGTAGCTATCTGAGAGATGAGACCTTTGATCTAGGCTGCTGGGAGTCCTACAGCTCTGAGTGTGTAAGCGTGTGCTATACAATGTGGCAGGTATGTGTTATGCTGTCCAAACCCCTGCTAATGGATTTGGATAAAATGTTCTTATCTTCAAGGGTTGGAGTATAGTTCAGTATTGCTGTGCACTGTTAAAGAGCTCTCAGGTTTCAGATTTGAGCTGTCTGTATTTTGCCATGAGGCATGTGTTACAAGAGCATGTAAATCAATCTGGCGTCTCACTGTAAGAAAGGTGCTTCATTTAGATTAAACCTATGCCCCTAGCGTCTTTTAATGGCAGAGTAATGAAGCAGAGATGGTTTGTGTAACTGGGGGAACAAATACAAGCAAATGGTCTCATTTGTGATGTAAAAATATAGACACAGTTTAATAATAGTAGATAAAATATTAAATATATCAAGAAACTTCCTCTCCTGAAAACAAATTAGCATTTTGGGTGCAATCCAGCTCATTTTAATGTGGATTTTCAAGACAAGGCTGTTTCCTCATCCTGTCAGAATATTCTCATTTTCTATTTCTTTGTATAAAATGTCTGCATTTCAGATGTCTGAGAATCAGTGGATGCTGACAAAGAGGATTTCCTGGGTACCTTATACCAAAAGTATAGTTTTTGCCCCCATAGTACACTGAACACAATATTTACCTTGTCTAAATCTCTTGTTTTTAAATGAATTTACATATTTTATAGCGGAAGGGGAAGGGGAAGGGGAAGGAAATGCAAAGGGAAGAGAAGGGAAGGGAAGGGAAGGGAAGGGAAGGGAAGGGAAGGGAAGGGAAGGGAAGGGAAGGGAAGGAGAGGGAAGGGAGAGGGAAGGGAGAGGGAAGGGAGAGGGAAGGGAGAGGGAAGGGAGAGGGAAGGGAGAGGGAAGGGAGAGGGAAGGGAGAGGGAAGGGAGAGGGAAGGGAGAGGGAAGGGAGAGGGAAGGGAGAGGGAAGGGAGAGGGAAGGGAGAGGGAAGGGAGAGGGAAGGGAGAGGGAAGGGAGAGGGAAGGGAGAGGGAAGGGAGAGGGAAGGGAGAGGGAAAGGGGAAAACCTTGTTTAAAGCAAGAAATCTCCAGAAAATAATCTTACTTGCAATATGCATCATACAAAATTGGTTTATATTTTTGAAGCCTTATTCATCATGCTTCGAAGTGCAGCCTTTAATGACAACATATTAAATAAATAGTGGTAATTGCATGCTGAAATAGTCCTGTGTATGCATTAACGTGAGTCTATTTAGGCCAAAGACACACAGACTTTATAATGGCTGTATTACAAAGTTATAGTCAAAGTTATGAAATACACTTGTTTGCTGATATTAAGATTTTTTTCAATAGCTGTAGTCCCTGAATAGGCTGAACATTTCCAAAAACAGATGAATATTCCATAGTTACATTTAAAAAAAGCAACTGAGTACCCTGTATTTACTAGATTCATCACAGAAGATGGGTTTTAGAGATTGAGTTTTCCAGAGTAATGCTTTTCTTCATAAAATTTTGATTTTTTTTTAAGAGAAAAATTCTTTACTTTTCACAAATAAAAATATCAACATTCACAACTGACCACTTCTCATAGTGGTTTCTTAGAAACTCACTTTTAAACTTGGAAAATAAATGGAGAAGGCAAGATTGATGTTGCCTGTATTACCTAGAACTTGGATACTTAATCTCACAAAATGGGAAAATAATTATCTGGCAGAAAGAAGATATCTGTTCTCAGGTTGTTGCTGTTCAATTGTCTTGCTAACTGTTTTTGAATCATCATGCTAAAATTTACAGATAGGTACAAAATTCCCAGTGGATAAATTGTGTATGCTATGCTTACCTCAAGAACATATTTTTTAAGTTCATCCCTATATGAAGACCCTGTATCTAGACTCAGAGAAAGTATTGATAAGGTGAGGGTGTAATTCAGTAGTTCTGAAGATGACATAGGAATCACAGAAAACAATCAAAAGAAGCCAGGACCCCAATCTGATGCTCTATGCGAGACCACAGTGTAATCCCTGCATGCTTACATCTGCCATTATCAAAGAGAAGTAGGCAGATGGAATTATCTCAAATCTATAGTGACACTGACTCAAGTATTATTTGACCATTCCTTCCCATCTTGTCTCTTCACAAAGGGTGTTAAAAAACACAAAACAGCTCTGAGGAGAGTTACAGGGAAGGTTGAAGGAAAACAGGAGAGCCATGCTTAAGCCCTTAGTTTTTCAAATATTTTTTATTACGGGTAAGATTAAAACATATGATCCTTATACATTAAGTAGCGGTAGCTGGTTGTCCATCTGAAAAGGTAAAAATAGTGACCTTGAACTAGACAAACTCAGATTAGAAATAATACTCTGTTGTTTAACAAGTGAGAGTAATTCATTCCTTGAATATTTTATTAAGGGAAGAGCAAAGTATCCACTTTTAAATCAAAGGATGTGTTTATACACGATCCACAGTGATTCAATCCAGACTTTTGATTGTGATGGTTTAATGTTGAGACAAAATTCTCTGCTCCGTAAGGTCCACAGTCTTGGAGTCCATTCATTGTTTTTGGTTGCTCTGCTTCAATGACAACACTCTACACTTCTCTAGTACTCTCTACTGAGAGCTTTTAACATCTCTGCAAGACAGCAATGTATCTAGTGCTAGATACTACATCAGGAGTCTGGAACACTAGGGTCCATGTGAACAGTGAGCTAGTTGTTCTGTCTTTCTGTACCTGAGATAACCTTGGGATGGGGACACACATCAAGGAGAGTGATTTTGCCATGGTTGCTGATTCAACAGCAGAACATCTTCCTTAATCTCCCTTGGTTTTCAGCTGCTGCACAGTTTATCAGCTAGAAAGTACCACTGAGTTCCCTCCTCTGCATGGGTTTTGACAAAGCCTGGCTGCTCTGGGTGTCTCGCTTCTCTCCACTCTCCATTTAATCCCTCTTAGGTTGTGTTGTGTGTGGAAGGTTGGGTATGCTGACCACGTGCCATCCAGGGAGCAGCAAACATACTGTTCCCTATAATTTTCACACTGTTATCTTTTTTACCCTCAGTCATCTTCCCAGGAAAGCCTTCAGATATGTTTGTTGGTTTACAATTCTACTTTTGGCAGTGCCCACAGTAATAACTGTTCACATTGTTAATGTCTGTGAATATCATATGACTGCTGGTATTACCACTGTCAGTTGTAAAAGAGAATTAAATTTCAGTGGTGACTTGAAAAAATTGAATTAAATACCTTAAAATGCCTTGTTTTCATTATGTATGTGCATCAATGTGCCAGAACTTGTATGCAGTTCACTAGCAAGCCATTGGCTATTAGAGGTGGCTTCATACAGTTGGCAGATTAACATTTGCTAGAACTGAATTTGAAACATACTTAGCTACAGCTTTGCTGATGTTTTTAATTGTGAAGAGAGCTATCTTGCTGTCAAGCTTTTTATTTCACTTAGCCATGAAAGGACATTTTCTTTTAACACTTTTTTAAGACTCGGAAAGTGCTCTTCAGCCACTAGTAATATTAATAAAGTTCAAATAGAAAATGTTTTTCAGCCTCCTTGGAAAAGTTTTCTTGATTGCCTTTTCCACATGGGGATTAACCCAAGCATACTCACCTGCTTTCGAACTGGGAAAATGAGAAAATCAAATAGACTGGGTCTCATTCAGGACAGACATAAATGTTATGTGAATGGGGTCATGAAAGGGGAAGCTTTTCTCTGTCTCAGGTTTAAAAGTGGAAGTCACACCATACAAAATAAGGGGAGCCCAACCTATCCTGCCCTTGTTATTCTGTTTCTGGTCATGCTTACCTCAGAATGACTGAAAATACAGTATTTTGGCCAGTGATCTAAGAGGAAAAGGTTGGGATGAAAATATTATCTCTGAATATACTTTTTTTCCCTCCAGCTTCCCCCCCAGCAGAGAGGAGCTCATCTTTATGGAAGCAAGCACATCCATATTTTGCACAAACTTTTGGCTTTGAGCAGTTGACATATTTGTGACAGAAATCTATTTTACCAGAAAAATTCCCACCATCTCCAATGTTGATCTTTTTGAGGATAGTAACAGGACTCCAATTCTATCAGGTATTCCATCAACAAATATAAAAGTAGAGAGTTTAAAGCATATATTTACAAATATTTTCTTTAATTTGAGAAAGAGAATTCACATCTCTCATTGCCTTTTGTCTTGCTTCTACAAATAAGCCAGATTTCTTCTTCTTACTTCAAAATGTCATTGTTTTTCTTCCTTCAGCTGTTCTAAGCCAGCAGAGTGAAACATCTCCATATTTTTTTAAAGAATATATAAAATTTGTTATTTGAATCTTCCTACCTGGTTCAAAATAGTCTTCATATATGATTAAGTATCATTAAGTATTCTTTTGTTGCATTAAGATGAAATGGCAACTTTTATATGTAAAAGGCCAGATGAATCTTTCCATTTAAACTTTCCCAACTGTAACTATAGAGCACGAGAGCTAAGATAAAATTACAAACATGAGAGAGAAATGCATTACTATGCTATTGTATTTGGAGTGCAGGAGAATTGACAGGATGGGTAGCACTGGTAAAATGTAGGGATAGATATCAAAATGTTCACCACTGCATATCTTCAGCTGTGCACTCACCTTCTGAGATGAGAATAGAAATTGTCATGTAAATAGATTTATTGTCTTCCAGAAAAATTTACTTTTAACTCATGATTTCTTAGCATCCATTGCCTTAAATTCCTACAGCTGTAGTTACGCAGTTTATAAAATGCCGCTCTGCTCAGAAACATAACTTTAAAAAGAAAACCAATTGTTCTTCCCAATCATCAAGATAGATTTTTCCAGTAGAAAAACTGGCTTCCTTCCCTTTATCTAGGCTCTGTTTCTCTTTTCTGTTCGGTGCCCATTGTCAGCAGTAAAACTTCAGTAAAATTGCAATGCCAACAACTGGCTCAATGAGAAACGTTGGTGTCTAATATTGAAAAGTTTGACCCTGTTCAGCTAAGGGATTCATAACTGAGACTTGGAAAATGGTGTGTTTAATGAGTAGGAAACTGGAAGAAACAGCGTAGTTACTAGATAAGAGGAAGAAATAATAAAATTTTAAATTTGTTTTCTTCTGAAATGAAATTGTATGGCATCTGTGTGCGTGCACGTGTGAATAGATGTCTGAATATTGCCCTGTGTGGCTATAACTGCTTGGCTTGCTACATCTGCCAGTTCTTGTGATTATATTTCTGATGTTTTAAAGAGGTTGAAAGTCTTAACAGAGCTTGGGGATTTTTTGAGAAGGAAAAAGTGGATACATTTACACAAGGTCTCTGTGTTGAGAGGTTAAGAGTTATTTTAATGGAGAAAGGGTGTCAACTGAAAATTGGGCTCTGGAGTCTCTGTGTCCCTAAGGTGGCAGGATTCCAAACAGTTTTCCCTGAACTCACAAGAAAGAGCTCCGTAGAGACCTTTTTGGCAAGTCTTTGGGATGCTATATTCCCTGACAGGTCATGTGTACTTTGGCTGATGACTTTTGTCTGCCTGGGCTAGAGCTGGGCATTTTTAAAGAAAATTTTAAAGAAAATACAAAACATTATATTTTAAAGAAATTACTTTAAAGAAAATACAAAACATAGCTTTATCACAAAACTTGTTAGGAAAAAAATAATTTCAAACTCTAAACTTAATTATTATAATGATTTTGCTTTTAAAATGTTTTAAACTTCAGATTTTCAACAAAATTCTTTATTCCATGAAATAGGTGGGGTTATTTCTTGAAGGTATCTCATGCAATTAATAAGAATTTCTAACTATCTCCAACATACACATCTGTGGATTAAATAACATTCCTAGAAGCCTTCACTATGCTTTTTTACACTGATCTGGCATATTTACTTGTTCAGATTATTCTTAAATGGTGCTATACATTCAAATGAACTCATCATGATTTCAATGAATACCAAAGCAATTAATAATGATTAAACACTTACATTAAATGTCATTCTCTTGCATGTATTTCAGTTAGAAAAAAATTCTGGCATCTATTTTTATTTGAAGAGAGTCACATTGCCCACAGAAAATTTCAAGTACATACTCAAAGTTTAGCAATTAGCATAGATCAGAAGGCCAGGAAAAGAACAGACAGTGAGAAGCAGTTTGGAATTTTGGTTATTTCATAGGAGGCATGTGCTTTCTCAAGCTGTTTCTTTCCTGGAATCAAGATGAAAATCAACATGTAAAAAAAAATCTTTTCCAGCTTTTTGAAGAAGAGAAGAGATGAGAGAGGTTTCTTTGTTGCTGTTGCCACATTTGGTTATGAAAACCAAGAATGGGAGTTTGAGTGCAATCCATCCCTGGGTCTTTTGGCAGTTATGAGGTGTCAGTAAAGTTTTTTTCTGCTTAGCTTGTCATAGTGGGTGTTTCAGCTGTCACTTCTGAACCAGACTGCAGGGCTAGTGGAGGCCTCCCTACTTTCCCTTGGTTTCTTTTGTGACCATACATATTTTTATATACACAGACACTAATAGTGGGGAGGGAAAAAGGAGACAATCAGAGCAGTTTAATGTATCTCTGATCATATAAGATATAATAAACCTTACAATGGGATTGAAAAGAGGATGAGGATATACTTGTCCTCCAGGGACAGTTTGTCATTTATTTATGACAAAATCTTCACCAACAAATCAAATTGAAGTGGTTTCTATTTTGCATTTTGCAGGCCCCACCATAATAGCGACCTTGGCAACTCTAAAAGGACAGAAGGTAAAAGAGTGGTAAGTTCAATACTTGTACAGCAATTCAATATATTTAACCACAAGACTATTGAAATTATTTCCCTTTTTTGGCATGGTTGTGGACTAGAAGGACATACAATTGCTGAACCTGTAATAAGATTCAGGAATTCTGATAAAAGTAAATTATTTATCACTTACTGCCCCATTTACAGGCTTGATAGTTTTTATAACTGTATTACCCAGAGTCTTTTACTGCTCAGGATAGTCGCCCTTGCTGAGGAGGAATTAATTACAAAACCTGATGGAGAGGGTGCAGGGCAGATGGGCAAGTGGATAGTGAAAATTCATCATGGTCCCTCCTGGCATGGCAGCCTTTATGAAAAAAGAAACACACTGGTTTTTTTCCTCCCTTTTTTCTCAGGGTACAGCAGAGTGACATTAATCTGCCATGATTGAGATATCAGTTTGGTTAGCAGGCACAAAGCAACCTTAAGCAAAAGGGCAGAGCAGCTTGAGAAATGTTGGCTGTTAGTGTCTGGTAACAACCCGATCGAGAAGCCCTGAAGTGGTTCAAATCACAGCCTGCCTGCTAAGTGGTCTTTGGGGAGCCTGCTCTGCATCTAATCCCAATGAGAGAAATATGAACAGGAGTAGACTGGAGATCAATGTAGGCGCCTTGCTGGGGATATTAACTACCCCACCTTCACTTCTGGCTCTTCCAGCATGACAACTCTATTCCCAGAGGGCCAGAGGATTCTGTTGGGGTCTGTAGCAAAGTCTGTTGAAAGCAGGAGAATTGACATTTTGCTGATTGTCTCAACTGCTTTGACATCGCACAAGCAGTACAAATGATCACTTATGTAAAGGTTATTTGAATAAAGGTAAGATCCCTTGGTGTGACTTAACTGTGAAACCATTCCAGTTCCCTTCAGATGTCCCTCTGAGGTTTCTAGTCTCCTAGAATGTGCATGTATTTCTAATTTGCCTGTAGGCTAGGAAAAAGCTGGAATATGAAGTCTGCAGAGCAGACTGAGCTTGCAGAATACACTGAAACTAGGCTTATTCAAAAAGGCTCTTCCAGGGCTTTAAACAAGACATGAAAAAACATTTGAACCTTTTGTGTCTCAGGGAGCTGAGGTGGCAGCACACAGGGAGCTGCTGGAATGGGTGCTCCTGCCCACAGAGTTACAGGGTAAGTGAAGGATTTGCTCTGCAGCAGGAGTTTTGCTGCGCAGCTCCAGGGTGCTTTGCTGCCTACTCCCCAGTGTCATGGGGAGGGCTCCTGCAGCAGCTGGGCAAGGGGTGCTTTTAGGAGACAAAGTTATGCAGCTTGAGCTCTCATTTAGCCTCTCAGTCTTTGGAAGCACTTGGATTATGTTCATAGGATTTTCTCAATAGGTCCTCTTAAGGCTAGAGGTGTTGGGGAGGGAGAGGCGTGCTGGTTTGTTTTGGTTTTCAAACCAACATCAAACATTTTTAGATTAAACTACTTAAGTTGAGGAGATGACGTTTTAAGAATCACCATGAAATATTGCAAAGGGCTAGTGGTATTTCAACAGCAAAATTGTGTATTAGATGCAGGCTGGACACTCGTTCTTCACAGCTCCTGTTGTGGGGAATGGAAGGGACACTTGTGCAGAATCCCTCTGAAAGGGGAAAGCCCATGTCCTGATGCCCTAAACCAAATCTGCCATGTACTGTCAGAGCACATCTGGCGATTTGTGCAATTAGACCCTGCATCTGCATGCCCATATAGGCATTTTTTTCATTAACTGTATAGTTAACTATATCCAGTTAGCATACACCAACATACCTGAAACATGCAAAAACCTGTCATGGCAAATTGCAAGCATAGTTTTAGATATTATTCTCCTTCATGTCTGAAAGATTCTTAGATACTTTGCTGCACTGATAAATACTGTTAGATCATAAGAAAAAACAGTTACCCTAGGTTGGTGGGAATAGTTTGCACCTGTGGATGAATCAGAAGTTCAGCTTCTCTGAGTACTTGTCCTGAGCTCTGATTTAACTTGATGCAAAATCATTTTGAAAAGATCACACCTGAGATTAAACCCACTACTGCTGCATTGCGCCATACTGGGGAAACTGTGATCAGAAGCATTTGAAACTCCCCTGTATCTCAGGAACTCCCTTAGTTATGCTCCTGAGTTAAACTGGAACTAAAGGAAGGAAACTTTGGCCACTTTATTTGCAGAAATGTGCTGACAACCTTTGTAATTATGCTCTGCTCCTACTTCTAGGCTCCTGAGGGATCATGTGTTGATTACAAAATAGCCTATGAAATTGTATCATATGAAAATTGTGAGAGTCACATTATAGTTAGGTGAACAGATTTCTTACTGCTTCTTCAAAACAGTTTCTGCTATAATATCAAGATCTCACCAATACATACATTGAAAAAAACCCCACATTTGTACGTTCCACGCAATGTAGCTGAAAAGCTTTGTACCCAAGTCATAATACTCCTTAGGAGGCTTTTCTTACAAGGCCATGGGCCAGAAATCCTGATTTATTTTAAATACAGTAAAACTTCAGCCTACTGCTGTTGCACAGAAAAATTTTCATCGCTCTGGATGTGATGACAAGGTTTCCACCAGAAAGGTACAATGTTTCTGTCAGAAGATCTACACTCTCTACTGACACAGAAAAGCCCAATGTGGGGAAGAGACCTAGTGATTTTTTTTCTGTGTACTTTGGTTGTAAAGTTTTGCTAGAGCTCTTTCTTAAAATGAAAATGCTGTACCATACGTACATGAAGAACATGAGCTGATGCCAAGCTATAGCAGTCATCCGGAATTACCTGTTGGACTCATACTTGCAATACATTAGTGTATGATGATTTTTATATCAAATTATGAAATGCCAAGTGTTTATTAATTACTGGACAATTGTTATACAGTATTGCCTATCAGTGAGTGACTCCATCTGGTCTGAAATTATTGCAAATACTCTAAAGCAAGGCTGTTTAAGAGTAGGAAGGACTTCATAAAATGGAAAGTAAAAGGATGGAAAAATAGAAAAGAAGAACTATTTCCAACTTTTTTTTTAAATTTGCTTGGAACTGAGGTTCAGTGAAATTCTTGTTAGACTTTTCAGAGTCCTGTAAGAGATCAGCCTTCCATGCTGTTGGGGTTTTAGGAGCTCTGCTGGGGTTTTTTTTATGTTAAAGGAATTTTACCCATACATGTTGCTAGGGGGACAAATGGCTGGGTAGTTAAGAAAAACAAAAGAGCTGGCTACTCCTTTGTTTCACCTGGGTGTGTGGGGAGTCTGTCTCGTTTGGACAGAGAGGGAGGCTGCTTTCTTCGGCTGCTTTTCCTTCTGCTGGAGAAGCCCCGGGATCCCAAAGCCCACCTTCCCCGCCCCGCTTGGAGCCGGGCTGTGGCCGCCCTGGCCCGCTGTTGCCTCATGCCTTCACTACGTTGTAGTCCTGCTCGCCCTGCCTGCCCAGACCTCTGGGGGGTTCCCCATTTGGATACATCTCGTCTGCCACCCGGGATTTGTGCTCATCCCTGCCATTCCAGCCTGCCGTTCCTGAGGGTCCGCCCAGACACCAGGAT
>NW_008237226.1:1119164-1209158 GCF_000691975.1 Corvus brachyrhynchos
GTGCCGCGTGTTTCCCGAGCTCGCTCCGGAGCGCCCCCTGCAGCCGCGGGGGAACCATCGCACCTGCCCTGCTCACCGGGAGCCGCCAGCGCCCCTGCCGGCTGCGAGCGGAACTGCACCCGAGGGGAAATAGCCTGACAGCCGAGAAGGCTGGGACTGGGTCTGTGATTGTTTGCTGTTACTGCCATGGTTATTGTTGTTTGTTTGACTGGTTATACACATATAGGTATATAATAGTAAAGAACTGTTATTCCTATTTTCCAGATCTTTGCCTAAAAGCCCCTTGATTTCAAAATTATAATAACTCGGAGGGAAGGGGGGTTGCATCTGCCTTTCCAAGGGGGGCTCCTGCCTTCCTTAGCAGACACCTGTCTTTCAAACCAAGACACATGCAGAGCTGATTACATGAAGTTCTCATGTGTTGCAGACTGCCTGCCAGCCCATGTTCTCACCAACATATAGGTTCATCTGCATCTGCAAGAGGACTAGCAATGAGAGAAGATTATTTCACTCTCCTCATTAACAGACTTTTGTTAGATTTTCTGTATTGAGGAAAAGTAATTGTTGTTAACACTGTGAGCAATACTGAATGGGCAACATTGACTGGCGATGAAGTCACATTTAATGACTCTGCTTTGGCAGAATCTTTACAGGAGCTTTACATCAGGTCAGATTTGTTTCTAAGTGTCCCCAAAATCAATGTGCTTGATCAACCCTCACCTTTCCCACTGCAACTTTCTTGCTTATTGTCATATTTCACCATTTGCCCTCCAATAAGAGCAGGAGGATTCGTTTGCTGGATATGTTGCCTGACCTCCCACATGCCATATTACTTTCCTTCTAAAAAGGCTTTTCAAATGTAAAGTTGCAATTTCATTGCTGAGAGACATTTGAGCATGCATAGTGATAACAGAAGCAAGGGACTCTGCAGATGTGACTATTTGTCACCATAATCCCACCATTCAAGTGGAGATGATCATCTGGTCCAGCTTCATGTAAGTATTGCTTACACTCAAAGCTATAAGGCTTCTCAAGTTCAGAGTGTAAATATTTTTTCCGTCCAATCTGAAAAACTCCATGAGCAATTTGGATCTCTCAAACATCACTGAGTCAGCATAGACAAGTCCTCCACTTTTTGGGTTTCATTGTGATTTGTGTTTGATGATGCACTTGCAGCTTCACTTAAGGAAGGATTTTACTTCAGTTACACATCTATCGACAGCCAGCTAATCACAAACATTTGAAATCTTTGGGCCAGGAGCTCCATTAGTGTCATTTCAGTTGACATGTACTGATTTCCTGAAGGCAGTTGAGGATGTGGCAAGTTACACAGACCTATCTTGATACTTCTTTTACCTATGGATGGCTTGAGTGAGCAGCTTCTACTAAAAGTCCAGTTATTTTCTTCTCTTGGACCACAGGTAAATTTGTAAGTAGGTCCTTTCCCATTTTGTTGGTATTTCCCCTCTTCTTAATCATTAGTGGTTTTGGTGGTCTTTTTTTAAATTTTTGTTTGTGATCTGTTTTCTTAACCTTCCTTTTATTTCTGTTTGACTCATTTCCCTGTGCTTTCTTCAAAAAGCATTTTGTTTTTATTCCTAGGCAACATCTGACCACCTGTTCTGTCTTTCCTGCTTGTCACCATGCTCCCTGCAAGAGTCAGCACAATAAGTCAGGCAGAAACAAATGTCTTACTTGTCAGTGCCTTTTCTACTTCCTGCTGCCCAGACTTCAAAGGTTAGTTCTCACTCAAGTTTAAATCACAGGAATCCTAAAGAGGGATTTGTTTTCCCACTTGCCTAAACATCCTTCCTTCATTAGGAGTCTTTTCCAAATAAAATTATGAGATTTAAGTCTGACCTTGCCCAGGTGAGTAATCAAAAGAATTTTCTTTGTTACACCCCAGAAGGGCTTTTATTTTCCACTGAACAAAAATAATTTTTTTTCTTGCTGACCTTCAGCTGTCTCAGAAGCAAATCACAGCGATTAACAGGTAAGACTCATATTCTGCAACTTGGTTGCCATTTGACGGCAGGATTTTGTCAGCATTTAGCTGCTTTTTCCCCTTCCTGGGGTAGTGTTTCTGGTGTTAATCACCTCATCTATCAATTACAGTGGGTGTTTTTTAACCAAGGTTGAGACTCTGCAGACTCCTGTCACTGTGAACAGTCACACTCATAGCAAGGGAAGGTATTTCTAGTGTTTTAGGAGAGTAACAGGTGCAGAAATCTGGTATGGAGCATTTCTACCACCAAAAGAATGACAGACAGAAGAAGAACTGAATGGGGAAACATGCGTAGGGTTCAGGGAAATGGCAAGTTTACTCAGTGCTTTTTGAGGCCACTTGAAACAACTCTCGCCCTTGCCCAGGATAAGCCACCCACTCGCAGTTTTCCACATGTAATTTCTCATGCTGCAAACTGATTGGGAAGTCAGATGTGGCCAAGTGCAGCTCATTTAGATGTGTACAGCTAATTTAAATAAACTGAGTGATTGTCTGTACACCAGAAGGACAAGTCATTCTATTGCTGGCAGTTTTCTGGCAGTAGGACTAATATTTTTCAGTGTTCTAGCTGCACACGGCTGTCTCAGCTGTCCCGAGCACCTGTGGCCATCTTCACCCTTACAGCAGATATGAGCTCACAGTCCCTGAGAAGCCCCTTGGTTCAGTTTGTGGCTTGGAGTTAAGATGACATATTCCAGGGAACGATCCAGACTTTCAGCAGATGCAACTAGTGAGTAATATCTATTCTAGAGCCTATCAAGCACGAATCCTGGCTTTCTGCTAGAAGTAACTGTCTGTTTTTATGTATGTATTTTTTATTTGAATCCTTGGCACACAGCAACTGACTGGAGTCTTTCATATTCCAGAAAGCGAGCAGCAAAGGCAGAATGTAGCAGTTTTCTCTCAACTAACAAGCTATGCTTTTGTTGATTTATTGTTTATTTTGCTTCTGCATTAAAATGTGGTGCTTAAGAACCCTATTTTAATTGCAAATAAAAGAAACATAGCCTTCTTGCTTCTGCGGGACAAATGCCCGTCTTCCAAGAATGACTGAGAGGAGAAGGCTCTTTTGGCTTTCTCCTCGGAAGCTCTGGGGAAGATGAGGATTACGAAGGAGCTCAGTAGTGCCGGGGCAAGCGGGCTGCTTGGTTGTGTTCGTGGGGAGCGTTGTGACTCAGCTGGCGCGGGAGGCTCCCTGGCACTGGCGCCGTCGCTGCGTGGACGGCGGAGCGGGGGCTGAGAGCGCCGCGCCACGTGGGAGCCCGCAGCGGCTCCTCGGAGCTGGGGTGGCTCAAGGAGCCAGAAAGGCAGGCTCAGGGCCGTTGTCCTGTGTACATGATTTCTCATAACCTGTTTTCCCTTCCCCTCTCTAAGACCTGTGTTTGTTGCCATAGTGGGAGGACACAGCTCAGACAGTGAATGCTTGCTTTTATTTGACAGAAGTCTAAATAAAAATAAGGGCGGAACAGTTCTGCACAGTCCTAGAGAGAATCCTTCTCTGTCCTCAGTGTTTGCCTCTCATCCAGTGAAAACTGACACTCTTAGAAAGAAATGCACTCAGGATGGCACATTGTAACCCACCCTGGGGAGCCGCACTAAGGAGTGGAGCTATTGGGACATGACAGAGAGAGGGAATATGAAAAGAAGATGCAGGAATAGAGAAAATGTAGTTCATTTCCTGGCTGAGAAGGGTAAATGGTGTGGGAAGGAAGAGAAGAGAAACATACCTGTACTGCCTGAAATAGCATGCTATGACCTCTCCAAGGCAGAGGAGAGGAATGACATAGCCAGGAAGGAAAGACAGGCATCTCCCAGGACTTGAACTAGCAGTGATGGGTTTGCGGACCTCTGGAGTGCTCTAACATAGAAATTGTCTGTGGTGCATTTGTATGCTGGGGGTCTAAGAAAAGGCTTGTGTTTGATTCATGAGCCCTACAAGTCAGCAACTAGGCTTTCCTATCTACCAAGATCTTTCTACATAGTTCTTAATCTAAATACAAGTAGAAATGCACACTATGGCCTGTTTAGCTATCTCCTTTTCTGGTCTTACCACCTAGAAAGACTCAGAGGCAAAATTTTGCTCACCTCTATTAAATCACCATCTTTATTTGTGACAGTGCCATGAAGGGAAGCCCACATAGGTAGAACAAGTGAGCTAGTAAGAAGAAAAACAATCAAATATGTCCTAAAAAGGAAGACAAACATCCAGGTATAGAAGGCATTGATCATTCTGCCTGCATGATCAGTGGGAGTTTTGCCAATGACACAAATGGGAGTGAACTGGCAGGAAAGAGAATGGGAAATATTTGCAAAGAAGTGCATCAGTTTTGCATGCATAGAAGAAAAAGCAGCTGCATTAGCAACTGTCCCATTAGAAAGTGCTCAAGGAAATCGAGATTCATTGTTTCTATCTTCCAGGCACTAATTGTACATTTTCACTCTAACTTCCAATTAGAACATTTAATCGGTCTGCACCCCTTTTTTCCCCACCCACTATGCAATGCACTACAGATGGAAGTTAAGTTTAGAAGAAATGAGAGAAGTTTTACACAGCAGTGTGTGAGGGTGTTCTTTCTTCAGAGACTGACAAAGACTCCAGCAGTCCCTCCCCTGCAAGTGCTGACCTGTGCCGTGGGCAGACCAAGAAGTGATGCTGTTGTCAGTGTCTCCACTACACATGCAGGGAGACCCCATTTAAACACGACCTTCACTACTGCATATACAGCAGGGGAGGGGTATCAATCCTTAGCCATCTCACTCAACCACATCTCTGCCACTACCTGATTTGCAAAAGTTTTATGAAGACTTACCAACACAACAGGTGGGATGCTAAACTCAATTTGTGAATTTGGAGGCCCTTTCCAAAAACATGATTCCTGATGGTGAAAATTTGTGTTGGAAGATACAACGGTGTAAGTGGTCCATGACTTCTTGCATTGGCAAATGAGCAGTGACTGCTCTGGAGTACCCTGCATGACCTACAGATGGTGACTTGAAAGAGTGGATTGGCAATTGCAGCTGAAAGCAAAACTTATCAGAACACCAGATACTGTGTTAGATTTGAGCTTTCTGCATCGCCAGAAAGTTTTCCTGATGAAATAGAAGCATATTCCATGACACTACTAATCAGCTAAGTTTCCATATGTGATATGATCCTCTTCATTAACCAGATTTGTTCCTTCATCTCAGTTCTCTAAAATACCAGTTTTGGTGAACTACTAATTCTTACTTTCCAACAGTCAGTTATGAAAAACTGTGGGTTTGAAAATATTGCTTTCCTGTGAGCTGTCTCAGCCTTTTGCAGTAATGGTATCCTAAAATACTTCTAGAGACAAATGCCTACCCTTTTATTACAGAAGCAGATGCTCCTTTTAGTAGTGAAGGTACAGCTACTTCCATGACACCGTCTTTGTCAGTAACATGGGAAAATAAAGCAATACTAAAACGGTTGTAGCAAAGATGTTTGGTGTGTAATCTTCCCCTCCATCATGTAAACAGTATATTTGTGGGGTTCTATATGAAATACATTCTGCACATAGAAAATAGAATTGTTGCACCAGAAGAGAGCAACAAATCAGAATATTATGAAGAACTGGATAACCAAAGGATTAAAATAGATTAGGTAATAGAAAATTGGGTAAAATGTAGTTGCACTTAAGGAAGAGTGATACAATCTTTTCATGTAAACTAGGAATTCATAGGTTTGAAATGAAAAAGGAGAAGAAAATCAAAGTATGTTACTCAATGAGAGAATCCCTGTAAGCAATAATTATCATGCAATTGTGAAAGAATCAGATTTGGTACTAACATAGCATATGGAGCATAATCAGAAAAAAAGGAAAGTATAAAAGTCATTGTACAATATAGATTATTTGAAATAATTCTGGCTCTCTGTGTGCTAGAAACATTAAATAAAATTAGAATTGGTGCAGGGAGTGAGGATGACCAGAGGAATAGATGTTAAAACAGTTGGTTGGTACAGCTTAGCAGACTGGTTGGGTGGAAACTGGGAGAGCATATGATAGTGCTCTGCTCTATAAATGCATAAAGGACATATGTAGTCAGAATAAGAAGAGATATTTAAGCAGAAGAATCATATAAGCACAGAACAAATAAATACATATTTTAAGATGGAAATCAGGAGAAAAGTGTTTCTAATTGTTGGTGAGATTCTGGAACAGCCTCACTAAGAGGTAATTTCAGCAGCCTGAACATGATGAGTTTATGAGAAGAAGTGTGTAGTATGTCTGCCTGAAGTTGCAGAATAAAGGACCCAAGACCTTCCTATTCCGGTTCACATACTGTGTTTTCTCACTTTCACATACAAATCAGCGAAGAGGAGACAACAAAGGTGTACGAATGAACAGCAACCTCGAACCAACAGTCCAGTTGTACTCCACACTCACCCATGCTCTGGCAAGATGAACAGCCATAGCCAAATAACCATGTTCATGGCCATGGCTTTTCTTCAGACAGCGTGTAAAGAGTCACCGTCTGTCACCAGGGAGTAAATTGTGTGAATCACTGTCTTCCAGTTAAATGTCACCACTGCTGCAATATCTCAGACAGCCACTTATAGGAGGCATCCTTGGTTGGGGCCCAGCAGCAGAAGCCTGTGCAGCAAAAAATAGACACAGTGTCCTCCCTCTGCTTTACACCAAACTGCTACAAATGCAACACTCAGTTGCTAATGTGACAAATGACAAATTCAAACTGTGTTTAACTGATTCAAGCCTATTCCGTAAAGTTTCTTGTCAAGGCAGCAAGTTCCCTCCCTGCAACAATTTCTGTCACAGAATAATCTAATCTGCAAAGGGTCTAGGATAGTAGTAATAGAAAATTACTGGTTTATACTAAAACACTCAAAATATTTGCATTGATCCTGCTGCTGGCTCTCTGACTAATCATTCCCTGCCTTAAAACAGGTAATTATTTTCCTCTGTGTCACATGAAAAGTGGCCTTTCTTGTCTTGCATCACAGATTTTCAATTCCGATTAAGTTGCAACCACAATTCCATGTGAGGAATTGTACTTTCTCAGAACAAAGCAGTTTTCTACTGTACACTGTAAATGTGTTCTCCATGGCTGAGTCGCAAAAGCTGTAATTCACCCTCAGCACTCAGTTATGCATAGCGTGTGGGGAAAAGCACTGAATTAAAATGACAGAATTGTCCTCAGGTTCTGAATATTATACTAAGCATGCTTTGGCATCTTATATTTAGAGTGAGTTATTTTATGCTCGTTTCCTCTTGACGCAATTTAGTTAATAGCCAAATTCAGTCACAAAACCACTTGTAAATAAACACCTTGTTACAGATTACAGTGTTTTCAGTCTCATGGCTCTTTGGCTCAGTCTATCAGCCAATAAAGCCTGCCAATACAGTATATTAACTTCTGTCATGTTTAAGTGTTTTTGTACATTAATGGACCAGCTTGTAATTTCACCATATAGGCTACACACTCCTGGATATACAGCATATATGAGATAAATAAGCTGTCCGAAGAAGACATTTGTATTGGCTGTTCACTGTTGGTTTCTTCCCATACTGCCCTCAGATGCGGAAGCTGCCCTGGGAGATGAATGTGCCAGGATAAGTTATCTGGGGCTCATAAAATCTTTTTTAGAAGATTGAAATAAAGTCAGTGCTTGCAAAAGACAAATCAATTGTGACATTTCTGAATAGAGTGCGATGCATTTAATTAGCACAAGACATACTGGCAAATGCTGAATTACCCAATAAATCACTGAATGCTGGAACCCATACAGAGCTGGGAATCAGCTGTCTTGTGAGATGTACAGCAAGTGATAATAGGAAGATCTGGCCATTTCTCCTCCATTTTCTGCTAAATTTCTTCCATTTTGACATTTGCATGCCAGATCATTTTTAATTATTTTGAAGTATCAAAGAATTTCTCCAGCCTAATCTGAGAAATCTGTGCCATTATCTGCATCTGCTGAGCAATGAAACATGTATTTTATGATATGCTATGGGTCTGCTGTTCAGTTGGAGGCAAATGGTGGAAATTTAGCCTCTAGGAATAAAGTATTTACAAGAAAATCTACAAAGCTGGTCTCAAGGGAAAATGTTTTAGGACCAGGCCTGTAGCTGACATTGGCCTTGATGTCTTGGGGTCTCCCTGTGTGATGAGCAGAAGGGGCTCCAGGCTTTTTACATCTGTGAGAAAGAGGAGCAGAGGAGAGGCTGAGCTTCAATGTCTACATGTGCTGTCGTGCTTGAACATCATGGCCAGCAGCTCTCTGTTCCCTCCAGCAGAGTTACAGCCCCGGCTGTGTGCATGTAGGCAGAAGTGCTGTCCTTAATGTGCGGTCCCTCTGTACTCACTGTGCCCTTGCAGAGCTGATGATCCACCTGGGGTGTGACAGGAGTGCTTTGGTAGCCATTTAACAAAACTTTTATTAACTTATAAGAAATCTTTCCAAGTGTTTACAGTGCTCTCACCACCTCCCTACCTAAACTCCGTCCTTTCATCTCACTTCCGTCTGCTTCACTTCTACACATTACAAAAAATTCAGTAGCTAGGGTAGTTTTCCAGAGACTTGAGCACCTGAGGTACTTAAGCCAAAAAACCAACCAAACCAAAAGAACCCCAAAACAAGACAACAACAAAACCAAACCCTAAATAAATTCCTAAGATCCTAAGATGTATATGTGTGCCTTTTTTTTTTTGTATTTTGCACTTAGTATATTTGTTTTTAAATCAGATTCTTGTTTGCTTGTTGCTATAAAGCCTAATCACAGCTTAAAAATAGAGTTGTTTAATGGAATGTGATTTTACTATTTCACAAAACTTGGCTCCAAGATAGACTGAGCTATCTAGGAACAAAATACAAAAGACTTGCACAACAGTACTGCTAATATTGTGCCTACAGTGAAAGAAAACTGCATATGCAACTACAGCCATGGGATAAGGATTTTGTACTCCTTATATGGCCTGTGATTTTTTAAATTTGGCATTTCATGATATTCCCCCAAGCAGGAGTGGCCTACAGTCTCTGCCCAGCATCCTCTATTAGGCAAAAGACCAGAACACAGCCTCTTCTTAAGAAGAAATACAATTGTTTTGTGTGTTTCTTGTATTTGATATTCATTTAAATCTGTATTTATCACCAGTGTAAAACTAAATATAAATTTAGCCTTGCTGCCTAATTTCTCTATTTCTTCTGGCTGAATATGTTCAGTTAAACACTGACATAGAATATTTTGTAACCCATCCTTCTTCTGTAGAGAGCTTATTCTCTTGTCAGTTTTACATGGTCTCTGTAGAGGGATTCCTTGTGGAACAGGGGCATATGATAGCCCAGGAGAGTTTGGGCAACCCAGGGCTGCTGCAGAAGAACCCCTGAAGGGGCCTAAGGCTGCAGATAGGCCAGAAAGACACCTGGCAGTGGGCAGCCTTGAACAGCCTTGGGAAAAGTTACACGCTGGTCAGCTCCCCCGCTGAATAGAGGCTGTCCCGCGGGAATAGGGCGTGAAGCTTTGTAAAGTAGATATAAGTGAGTGTAAGTAAACAATAAAGGAAGCACGATGCTCAAATCATATTGGTGTTCGTATCATGACTTTGGCCGGCTCCCCTGCGCTCAGACCCCCCCCCTGCTAAACCTGGTGCCCGAACAGGGACCTGAGTGATTTTTGCTACATGCAGGTTTGCTTAAATGCAGTAAGACTCCAAATCATCCTGTTATCGGTGCTGGAGCCTGTGGGAGCTGGATGCGGGAAGGGTCTCAAAGCGGAGTGACGCTGGAGACCGGAGCTCGCGCGGCCAAGTGAGTCCCCACAGGTAAGAAGCTATGGAGTACGAGGCAGGGACTTGCCTCCTAGCCAGTATCCTCTCTAAGAGAGGCGAGACTATAAAGGATCGTGATCTTAATGCCCTCATTACATGGGCCTGGGAACACGGATTTTTGAAATACACTTCGCTTTTGTTTTTGACCGAAGCATGGTGGGAAGTTGGGAACGAACTGTGGCTGTCCACGATTGAGGGTGGAAAAGAAGGTAAAGAAGCTAAAGCTCTTGGATTAACTTGGAGGGCAGTGACTAACACTCTCACAGAGATGAAAGCAGAGAGGACAGTGGCCGTGGCAGCCATGGAAGCTTTAGGGATTAGTGGCTCTGGGAAGGAAGGTGATGGGGGTCTTACAAAGCGGCGGCCGGAGACCAGGGCAGAGTCCAGGGCTGCGCGATTCTTCGGGCTGACCGCGGGCACACAGATTAAGGGAACAGCAGCACCCATACGGTCCCTGTGGGAGTTGCTAGACGCGGCGGGAAAGGAAGTTACCCCTCGACGTCTGAGGGAGAAATGGCTGCAAAGGCGGAAGCACAGGCTCCCGACCCTGGGGGTGGGGTGCAGGCGAGCAGAGGAGAAAAAAGCGGTCCTAGCTCCTGGCCGAAAGCGGTGGCGTGCCACCCCCCTCTGCCAGACAGCGGATCATCGTCTGACAGCAAAGCAGCCTCCACAGCTTTGTCGCCCGCAGAAACAGAGCCAGCCAGGGGTCAGCCCCAAGAGGAGGAGAACCACCAAGAGATGATGCATGAAGTAATCAAGAAACTTGCTGAATTGTCTACACGTCAGGACGTGCTGGAATCTAAGGCTTGTGGAACCACATCAGCACTGTGGCATCCCATGGCCCCACCGGTCAAGACAGCCACCAGAACTCCTACATTCCCGTCGGGAGAACCAGGCACAGTGCCTACGGCCCCTCCCTTCCCGCGAGGGGGGGTGCAGCCATTGCCTCCATCAGCCCCGACGGTGAGGACTGACCCAGTGCCAGATGTCCTGTATCCTAATGATTGCATCAGCATCATACAATTGTTGTTAACCCCTTCACAGTTCCTGCTCTGGGAGCTAACGTTAGAAGGCGGGTGGTATACATGCCTGCCTTGTTAGGACCGTGATCGAAGGCGGAACCAAGAAGGGGAGTTGCGTAAATTCTTGGGTATAGCACCAGACACAGAGGTAGAGTGGGGAATTGTTTTTTGACTGTCTTGAGACAAGGGCATTGGCGGACATTTTCGATCAGCTGTCTGCCCATTTAGATCGAGTGAAGGCAGTACGGAGTGTGACAGTGTTAGGATGAGAGAGTAGCACACAGGTTTGTGTCCCGTGGCAGCATGTGGTGATCCCTGAGTGCTGGGAACTCACAAAGCAGAGCTGGACCTGCAAACATTCTGAGAGGTTTGCTTCTCATAAGCATCCTAACCGGGTCCCATGCAATGTTAACAGCAATCCAAAAGAGACAAAACATGTGGGCCACCCTAGCTGATTTAACGGGGCAAGACTCCATGTGTCTGAGCCTGGCCACGCCAGGGGACCCATTTCACACCTGTTTAATCGGGGTCCCGTATTTTAACCCGCAAGACTTCTGAGGGATGCTAGACAACAGCTCACTGATAGGGAACGCCACAAACAATGACAACTGTTCAGGGCTGATTGGACTCAAGCCTGCGCAGCAGCATGCCTGCTGGCAAGGTGCATTCTTGAAAAGCATCAATGTCACCATGGGGACACCAGAAGAGTTAGATCTACTGGGTTCCACAAACCAAACTGGGGATGGGTACATGACATTCAAGCCTCCCACTACCAGCCAATTCAATGTTAATAAGCGCCTTTGGGCCACTGTTGACCCTCTTGCAGCCTGGTTTCTGAGAAACCACGAGTCCGAAGCAATGTACCACCGAATCAACCTCACGGGTCAAGCCCCGAAACGCCTCCCCAGTGGTACGTTCTTAATATGCGGGGACCTGCACCCGGAACCCCCCCTGCTAAAGGTCTCATGTTTTTTTTCAACCTAGTAGTTATCACTGCCGTGCAACTGATGATGTAAGCCCCTCTACCAGTCTTACAAATGAGAGGTACAACTCAGATGACACTTGAGGTTCCTTCTTATCCTCAGGAAGTCAGCAGGGTGGTCATTGGTGCTGGTTGAGGTTGCTCAGGAGAAGAATTGTAAAAAAAATAGACTGGGGGTCTTTTGTTTCTACTCTGTTCTTATAACATCAGCAGCCTCCAGCTTTTGAAAATTATTTTAAAAAATTATGTTAAGAGTAGCCTGGAGAGGAGAAGGCTCAGGGGAGACCTTATCACTCTCTACAACTCTGTGAAATGAGGTTGTAGCCAGGTGGGGATCGGTCTCTTCTCCCAGGCAACCAGTGACAGGACAAGAGGACACAGCCTTAAGCTGCACCAGGGGAAATTTAAGTCAGACATTAGGAACAAGCTCTTCACAGAAAGGGTGATTGGGCATTGGAATGGGCTCCCCAGGGAAGCGGTGGAGTCACTGTCCCTGGAGGTGTTTAAGAAAAGATTAGATGTGGCACTCAGTGCCATGGTCTATTTGACATAGTGGTGTTGGGTCATAGGTTGGACTTGATGATCTCAAAGGTCTTTTCCAACCTATTTTTTTCTGTGATACTGTGAGCAATTAGTCTTTGAAATTATTGTCGTAAATAATGATAATTATCAAATAAATACAATCATTCTTACTTGCTGAAAATTGCAGCAGAGTAAATCACAGGCCTTTAAAATCACATCCTAGTACTTTACAAGTAAGAAAACCAAGATCAAAGTAGAAACCTGGCAGATGGGTAAACATAAGAGAGGCAAAATCCTTCTATGCCCTCTCCACCCTCTTGTGCCTATTCCTACAGAAGGCTGAGTTCCCTCAAGCTCCAGGGGCTTCAAAGATTTTTCTTGCTCTAAATTTCACTAGTTCTCCTGAATGTTATGGTCTTTGAAGGCAACGAAGCACAGTGGTTACTCAGTCATTAAGGAATATACTGCCTTCCTTTTCCTGTAATGAGTGGGTGATATCTCTGCTTTGTCTGTTTATGAAGTGTTATAAGGCCACAGAGTTGGAAACAGATGTAATTTGCATTCCTCTGCTTCTCTGCGTCTTTCCTTAAGTTTGGAGCAGGAGAACAGCAAAGCAAAGCAGAGTCCTTTCTATTATTTATAAATATGATTATATTGTCACTCCCTCAGGTATTGAGGTGTTCATCGCAAACAGTCTGCAAAAGGCCAAGGATCTAGAAACCCATTACTGTACTCTTGCTCTTAGTGTGCTTACAAAACAATGTTTTCTGCAAAGGAATAAATGGTTAGAAATTCTTACGCTTCTTAAAGCGGAATTAGTGCGTGTAAACTAAGTTGATATACATAACATATTGACAGAGGGACTTCCACATTGGGGTGTTGCTCAGGTTGGGGCTGTCCAAATACAGGATGCTACTTTTCAAGCACATCCTCACCTATGTGTCTTCCAAACAGCAACTGTTATATTGTGTCCCATAGACCTTTATGGTGGGGTGACAAAATGTAGCCATGCAGTCTCTGATTCCTTGGTCATCAGCATGAACAAAATTGGAGCTTCTGTCCCAACTCTCCAGTCTTTTGCTTCCAGTGTAATTCTGCATTATTTCATTGGTAGTCACTACTTCAATTCTTCTTTAAAGTTGATTGCAAACCAGCACCTAAAACCCTTTGTGAGTCTCTGTGTCCAAAACCACCCATTTGGAATTACAGAGCACTGTCAAAGCAAGCATGACATCCAGCAAGACCACGTCCCTCTTCGTCCCCTTCATTCCCCATTGCAGTGCATGCTGGGGAGGTGACCCAGTAATCCCACCGGGAACTGGTGCTGAAAGTGTTCTGAGAGGGAAGGGGCTTTTGATGTGAGCACTGCCCAAATCCTTCCTCCCAGCTCTCGGGCCCTAGGGCTTTCAGATCAAAGCTGAAGCATTACTGCAGAGAGGAGAACAGTTTGCCAAAAAAAAAAAAAAAGAAAGTCTGCCAAAAAGAAAGCTCACTGAACATTCAGGCTGTGTTTAAGAAGTATCAACCTTCAGTTCTCACTGGAAGCAGCTCGGTAGCCCACGCAGTCCTGCTTGCCATGAGAGCACCAGCACCTTCTCCCCTCCCAGTGTTTCCTACAGCTCCTGCAGCCTACCCTTAGAATAGGGAAGCTGCCCCAACCCAGGAAGGGAGTCAGCTTCTGATCCTGATGCAACTCAGGACAGAACAACAGACAGTGCTCTGCTGAGCATTTTCTATCACTTTGATTTAAAAGTTAATAGTGATGAGAAAAGATGTGGGTGATGATTGCTAAAAATTTACTACAGAATTTAGACTGCTATCTTGGTGTAGCCAAAACAAATATTCTTTGCCCTTTCCCACCAAATCCTGATAAACCTTTAGTGCCAATTGTATTACTATTTTGTTCCTCTCCTCCGTGTCTCTAAGTAATTTGATTTTTTCTTTGTGCTGTTTTGAATCCTCATCATGATGTTGGTATTTCCCAGTTGGGTGTCTGATGGGGAGCTGCATGCTAGCTTAAAAGGCACCTGGAGCTCTAGCCATGGTCCCGTCCATGCCACGGCAGTCACACACCCACAAGTGAAGCAGGCAGATGGAGCTGAGCTCCTCACCCGAGGGAGCTTCCCTCTAAGCTGGTCGAGTAAGTGCGCAGTAGCAGAGGCAAAGAAGTAAAGAGAGGGGACTCTCTGTATGTGTTCCATGCAGGTTTACCCGGTGAAAAGACAGGAACATAGACACCAATTGGTAGGAGGGTCCAGGGATTTTATACTGGGTACAAGATAGGCGGGGAGAGGGATCACAGCCAATGGGATAGGGGCAAGTAGGCAGGGTTGACAATGGGAACCAATGAGAACAACACATAGGAGGGACTTAGGGATCCAATGGGGCGTCAAGGAACAAAGAACTTTGTAGAACTGATACATATTAAAGAAGGGAAATGGATATACACAACTTCATACATAAAACAGGGAGGGGAAAACATTAACCAATTGGGAGAAAACATGCAAAAGGCAGAAAAAGGGACTCGTGGGTTCTCACCATGACTGGAGTTACATGCTAATCTTGGGTTGCTGACCACCACAGCTGGTTGTCTGGGTTCTCCTCAGGAGACAGAGTGGCTGGAGCCACTTGCACTGCCACAGGTGTCAGAAGCACCCAGATCATTTTGTGCGTGGTTGGTTGTGTCTGTGCCATTAGCAAAAATTTTAAGCATGCTACATCCTAAGACTTGTGTTTTGGGATTTGCACCAGTAACTTTCCTTTTCCTTTTCTCATTGCTATTGCAGTCAGTTTCTGAGCAAATCTATGATTCTTACACAAAGGACGATCTCTTCCAGCTTAACTATTCCTCATATGGCACCATATGTAGATTATCTTAAATTTAGGTAAATGAAATTTAGGACATTTCACCAGCAATTAGCATACAACCCCCCAAAATATCAAGACAGTTTGGCTTTATCTATTCTGGAAAAAAAAGTATTTCTATATTATTTCCTACATGTTTCCATATCTTCCACTTTTCTTTCCTTAAGAATTCTTTCTCAAGTCTTGCATACTGCTAATGAGCCTCATAATTAGAGATATTCAATTAATTGATGCTTGATGTGTGATACATCACTTGCTTGACTAGTTCACTGGGGACTCTTTATGGGAAAATTCCAGTCCCTTCTTTTACCTATTTGGAGCTGTAGGGATTTGTCTTCCACTTTAAATGTGCTATTTTCTATCTCCCTTCCTTCACTGGTTCCGATGAGAATTGAATCTGGCCTTTTGTTGGAAGCAGCAAGCGAGAGCGTGTACACAAAGCTGGGAATTCAGAGAGGGGCAGATGGGATTTCAGAGGCTGTTTTTGATAATTTGTCCTTACACATTTGTCCTAGTACACATGAGGCATAACAGTAAGCACAAGAAGGGAAAATTAATCATCTTAATCAATTTGTCTCCTGGATGCTCCAATGAGGGGGGTCCCTTACAGGCTGTTGTCTTTGTAGAACTCAAGCCCCATGTGTCACCATATATATTTCACTCTGTAATGCATGCATTTCCTTTTAGAGAAGCTAATTGCAAGCTTCATTGAGTATTTTCTGGATCATAGGTATCTGACCTACCTGGACTGGGGCAACTGTCTGGTATCAACACAGACTGGGGGATGAAGGGATGTGGAGCAGCCCTGCCCGGAAGGACCTGGGGTTGCTGGTGGATGAGGCTGGACATGACCCAGCCATGTGCACTCACAGCCCAGAGACCCAAACGTGTCCTGGGCTGCACCAAAAGCAGTGTGGGCAGCAGGGCAGGGGAGGGGATTCTGCCCCTCTGCTCTGCTCTGGTGAGGGGGACCCCATCTGGAACACTGCATCCAGCTCTGGAGTGCCCAGCACAGGAAGGACATGGATGGGTTGGAGCAGGCCCGCAGGAGGACCACAAAAATTATCAGAGGGATGATATATGTGACTTGTGAGGAAAGACTGAGAGAATTGGGGCTGTTCGGCCTGGGGAAGAGAAGACTTTGAGAAGACCTTTCAGCCGTCTCCATGTACCTAAAGACAGCTTATAAGAAAGATGATGACAAACTTTTTAGCAGATCCTGTTGTGATAGGACAAGTTATAACAGTTTCAAAGTGAAAGGGGATAGATTTTAATTAGATCTAAGGTAGACATTTTTACAGTGAGGGTGGAGAGACCCTGGAACAGGTTGCCCAGAGAGCTGGTGGATACCCCAGCCCTAGAAACATTCAAGGTTACAGTAGACAGGATTCTGAGCAACCCGATCTAGTTGAAGATACCCCTGCTCATTGCAGGGGCTGTTAGACTGATGACCTTTAAAGGTCTCTTCCAACCCAAACTATTCTGTGATTCTGTGATCTTCATAGTCAAGAACATTAATTGCTAGTTCTCTTTATGCAGTTCCTTGCACTAACAAAGGAAAGTAAATCTTTAATTGATTATATCAAGAGTTAAGTATTTTATATCTTATATTTATTGCATCTATTGTATCTTCAAAATACCTTTCTCTTTAGCATTCCAAATGAGTTGGCATTTGACAGTATATATATTTTGGCAGAGATGAGAGCAAGTTAACAGGCTGATGGCATTTTAATTATTTTATTGAGATGGCATTGGCCCAGCATGCTTGTTGGAATTTACAAATGTGCGTTGATTTATATTTTATTTTGTAAACCAGGCCCAAGAGGCTGACTAATTAGAAACATGACTCAAAGATATAAGGGGTATTTATTGATTCAGATAATGAAAAGACCAGAATGATCAAAAGCAAACATCTATCTCCCTCTTCATCTGGGGTTCAGGAGGTTAAGTGCCATTTGCCTCAAATCTCTGGCATTAGCTCTCTCTCTGTAATGGAGAAGACAATTAGCATCTACATCTACTTGGCTTTAGAATGTACTGTATTATTTAAAACAATGTGCTTTTCATGATTAAAGTATGCATAATAATCTATTATCAATACCTTTCATTAGCTGATATTTTGGTTTTTTCTTCTCTTAATTCATATTTTTCATTCTATATATTTAAAGTTTGAAATGTATGGCTTCATTTTAGAAGAAATACCATGATTGGCTAAATAGACAGGTTTTGTGCTGCACATCTAATTAACATACCATGGCAGCATCTAATCACTTCATCAGTTACTTGGGACCAATTTTAAATGGCATCAACACTTCTGTGTTGCCATAATACAGAAAAATGCTAAAATGTTAATGCATTCATAGGGTAGCGACAGAAAAGACAAATCAGAAGTGTTTTATACTGTCTGTGCTGCTCAAGGTCTTCTCTGGAGCCTGGCTTCAGGACTGAAAAGGAAGGCAATGTGCACATTGAAAACAGACATTGAATTCAAACTCTTCCTGAATGCAGCTGAGAGAGAATTTGTTTTCTGGGGAAGAGAGCAGGAAGCATCTGTAGCTGCCTCCTTCTGCCAGGGTGGGACCAGCTTTGAGCTGATCAGGTACATTCTTCTGTGCCACCAAACCACTGCAGAGGGACATTCTGTTTTCATGAGTGTCTCAGATTTTTAGACACCCTTTTCAGACTGAAGAGTCTAATGTAAGAAACGTGATTTACTTTTTAGTATGTAAAAAAAGCACAGAGTTTTTTGAGTACTCATCCGTTGCTCTGCCTGTGTTGTCTCACCATGGTGCACATGGAAAGCAAAGCTAATTGCATTAGCACTGGGGTGCAGCGAGAAGCATATTGGAGTCTGGCTTGGAAAGCGGAGCTCGCAGGCCTCTGCCTGCTGCAACCGCCTGTGCCAAAGCATTCATTACTATGAGCTGGAAATATTCACACCCTCCCACACACAAGGATTGGATGGAGAAAGTTTCATATTGCAGAGTTACTGAAATTATTAAATAGAAAAACAAAGGATGTCTCATACAGGAGACTGATTGAGGTTTAGCAGTGCTAAAGGGAAGCAGGACTTTCCATTCCAGATCAATGGGCTTCACTGGCACCAAATCATTGCAGTCTCATTGCTGCTCAGTGCCACAGCACAAGTGGCTTCTTCTACTTGCAGAAGAAAAAAAAATTTTCAGTACTTTTTCCCATGACGTTTATAGCCTCAAATGTGAGACCAAGCTCTGAGCAACCTCAGCTTTCCTTGCTGCTGCAGGGACCTGAAGGTGCTCAGCTTGGGCTGCAGTTGTGCTCTCTGTGCTGCACTCCACTTCCTTCCTCAAAGGTGTGAGTTTCCAGTTGGAGTTCCAGCAGTCACAGGGTGTCAGGCAAAACCCCACTGGATGTCTGCCTGCTTTGTCCCTGCCCAGTGGGTGGCCACGTTGAACAGGAGTGGGAGCAGTGGAGGCTGAAGACATGGTACCGTGGAATAATCTGCAGCTTACAGACACAGCTAAAAGGTTTCTGCCTCCCTTTAGTTACTCCATTCTTGTTTGTGACCAGTCACGTAAAAGGCTAAGTCAGGTCAACTCCAGTTTGCTCTGACTCAGCCTGTTCCATGGCAGGGCTGTAAACCACACTTACCCGGCATCTATTTACAACAAAAAGAAAAAATATCTGCAGACAGCATTTAAAAAACGGGCTTCTATAACCAAATCTGATTTAGAGTGCAGCCTATGAGACAGCTGATTTAATTGAGCTAATCTAGCAATTACCTCCAGGAAAAAAATGTTTGTGCATAGGGGACTTAAAAAAAGCTCCCCACAGTGGAAAAGAATGGGGAACCACTGCTTGAAGTTTTGTCAAGCAGAAATTTCATTTACAAAGGACTTAAAAGAGATATTGTCATGTGGCTAGAATAGTAGGTTGGAATAATCTAACTAAATATAGCTATCCTCATCTGAGTTGCTCAGCTTGACTAAGTTTCAGTCAATGGAGGAATGCTTGATAAGTAGAACATAAAGCATGATTCCTTTCAAGGTGTCTAAATTAGATGAATCTCAGCACTTAAAACACTTGTTTCTCACCAGAAAGGAACCTCCAGTGACTAGCTCAGACACGGATCCTTGCATTATAGATGTTTGAAGTGAAAAAACCCTTCTGAATGTGACAAATACTTTTGCTTTTTCAAACATTCATACCATTGCTTTTGTTCCACGAAATATTTGAACTGCAGTCACCTTGCCTCCTTACTCTTACTGTTTTGGTCTGTACCTTATTAATTTCTTTGTGCTGCAAAGGCTGTCAAGAGGACATTGTTCTTTGCCTGACATACCTACTTACTGCAAAGCACTGTGTACACTGCTGTATAAATAACATCTCTGGGAAAAAAATGAATAATTGAAAGGGATGGAAAACTTTGTTCAGTTGACTGAAATAATCTAGTAGAAGCTATATGAGAACAGAGTCTGCAGGGACAAAATTTCCCAAGCATATATCCTAGGAATTAATTTTGACAGTTCTGAACAGAGTTCTGTAAAGAGACAAACACTTCAACATAGAGATTTAGGGAACACAAGTGGTTAACAACAAACCAGGGAGACCTGCTCCAGCTGGAGATAAACTTACTGATGTCTGTTTCTAAAAATCTTCCATATCTGGAATTACCAATAAGAGAACTAGTTCATAGCCTGAGAGGAAGACGAAATCCATTTTCTTATGAACCAAAGTGTTTTATTTTCCATCTAGATCGTGAAGCGTTTGGCAGCACCCTTTCATTTTTCCTGATTGGTGCTGCTGAAACTGCAACTATTTCCATGGTATAGCACTTACTGTCCTACTGCCTGCATTGCCACAAAGACTGGATCACAAGGATTTTCCAGGAAGACTGTTTGAGTCTGGGTGAAGGTCTAGTCATGTTTAGATTGCACTAGGTGAGGGATCTGTGGTGAAGATTCATGATGAGTGGATGGCTTTTGAACGTTACTATAGATTTCTTCTCTGGTCATGAAAAAAGTGGTATTTTTCTTTTCCTTTGTGTCCTGCTAAAGATTTTGGTATGAGACTTCCTTTGGTGTTTTTCACCTGTCTTATTTAGATGAAAAACTTGGTGTGCTTTTTCCTGCAGTGGTGAGATGACTGTGACTGGATTCCTTACACTCTCCTCCTGCTCCAGCATGGAGTCCTTTCCATCAGAGACAGTCCTCCATGTGCATCTCCAGCATAAGTCCTTCTGACAGTCTTCAAGAACTGTTCCAGTGAGGGACTCTTCCACAGGGTGCAGTCCTTCAGGAACAGGCTATTCCAGCATGGGTGTCTCATGGGGTCACAAGTCCTGCCAGCAAACCTGCTCCAGTGTGGGCTCCTCTCTCCATGGGGTCACAGATCCTGCTAGGAACCTGCTCCAACATCGTTTTTCCATGGGGTACCATATGCCTTTGCTTTTTGGCGTTCACATGCTCTGGTGTGGGGTCCTCTATGGGCTCCTGTGTGGGCATCCAGGGGCTGCAGGGAAAACTCTGCTCCAGTGCCTGGAACACTTCCTCCCCTGCTTCAGCACTGATGTTTGTGTCTTCAGTTTTTTCTCACATATTCTCACTCCTCTCTCTGCCTGCATAATCAGTTCAGGGTATTTTTTCCCTTTCTTATGTGTGTTATCCCAGAGGTGCTATCACCGTCACTGATGGGCTCAGCCCTGGCCAGTGATAGGTCCATCCTGGAGCCAGCTGGAGTTGGCTCTGCCAGACATGGGGAAAGCTTCTGGCAGCTTCTCACAGAAGCTACCCCTGTAGCCCACCCCCCAGCTACCTCAGGGACTGTCTGAAGGAGGTGTTATTCCATTGCACACAGGGGAGTGCTCAGGAAGTGGAGAGTTGGTGTGCTGTGAGCAGCAGCGACACCCCAGGCCTGGGCACACCTGGGTTGGGTACAACCAGGCAGGGTCTCGGCAGAGAAGAACAAGCTCTGCAGCAACAAAGTCTTAAGAAGAGGAGCAGAGGCTGTCCGTTTGGAGAGACCAAGTAGTAGTGTGCTGGGTAACTGGCAAATGCAGGCTTTCAGCCTCCCCCTCTCGTGAATGTGCTTACCCCTGTGGATAACCCCATTTTATCATCTTCATATGTTTGTGTCATTTTTGTCTCACAGATAGACAGGGTGTTAGCAAGGCAAATGCTTCCCTGAAAAGTAGCATCTTCTGTATGCCCACATCAGTACTGTCTTTTTTTAGACTAGAGCTGAGCATTTCATTTTGTTTGAAATAATAATATTTTCATTTTTTAATCTTTTCCTGCTTTGCATTGAATATAGTGTTTGTGGGGGTGAGACTAAAATAGAATTTTCTTTTGTTCTAGTGACTGGCATTTTCTGTAACTATTTTCTGCCCATGGCTGTCTTGTTGCTAACAATCAGACTTGGCCCTCCTGTATTTGCTATAAACTGGACTGTGAGATCACCCAGTTGATAAAGCCATTCAATTTTTGCAGACTGCTGGTTGCCACTCAATAATAGACCTTAAATTGTAGCTTCACACTGAATGTATACCCTTAAGAAAAAAAAAAGTCTTGAACTTGTACCTTTTATATACTGTGAGCTACTCATAATGATGCCATGAAGATTTTTTGCCTTTTCTTTTATACCCCTGTTATACCTTTTTACAACTTCTGTATTCTTAGTGCTTTTTGCCTACATTCTTGGACTTGTTTGTCAAGCTGAGAGACTAAACATTTTAGAAGCTTCGTAGCTAGGGATCAGTGTGCCCCAGACCCCAAGGTCCTCTCCAGAACACATTCTGTGAACCAAGATAGAACCATCCAGGGGAAGGTTCCTTGGGGAGGGGGGCTCACTTGAGCCTCTCATTGGGGAATCTTTGATAGATATGCTAATTAGTAAAACCTATAATGTTATACCCAATGTTGAGAGGGGAGACACAGAGAGATTTTCCCCTTCTAACCATGTTTGACTCTTGATTTTAAGACCAGGAAAAGGCATCAATAAGGAATTAAGAGAGCCAGTATAAATTTGTAGAGTATCTATTATGACACAGGGACTCCCTCTCCAAAAAACCCCCCACATATTTACATAAAAATGCAGCCAGCAAGAAAAAACTGTTTTGAAAATAAATTGCCCAGGATCAGACTACTACTGATCAGTTCTCTGCCCTTCCTTTCCTGTGCTTCAGGTTCCCCCAGCATTCCTGGTTAAAAGGGCAAGGCCCAGGAGGTCGGCTGGTCCCTGTGTCAGTCAGAGCGATGCACTGAGCCCTGGGGGCCACTGCCGCCACCCCTGAGGCATCTCTGGAGGATGGCAGGCACGAAGTGGCCTTGGTGGCCATCTGCTCCTTGGCACCTTCCAGCCATGGGGAAAAGCACCACATGGAGAGACAAGCTTAGGGTCGTGTCTCTGTGCAAGGCAGCATCTCCTGAACCTCAGCTGCTGCAAAAGGCACATGCACCACAGTCGAGCATATTGTCCTCAGCTGTGCTATATACTTGAAAATGCATTTATTTAGGTATCAAGATTAAATGAAATAAAGACAGAGCAGTCATACTTCTTATTTTCTGCAATTTTCTTGTAATAAAGGTAATGGTAAAATATCAGGAAAATATGAAATCTAGTGCTTTTTAAAAGCTTACAGATGTTGACTGATGTTCATTATAATTCTTAATGCTAGGTGTGTAGGGAGATGGTGACTCCTGACCTAGAGTTACAGTAGAGTTTTTACAAGAAAATAAACTCAAAATCTTGTAGCAATAAAAAGCCAGGTGCTTATTAGGAATATTATTACTTTTACATTTCATATAGCTGCTTCACCGTGTTCCTTATATTGGTCAGTGATCCCCTAAAGAAATCTCTCATGCCAAGGCACCTCAAATGCGTTTGAGGTCAGTCTGACCTTGTTGAACTGCCTGTCAGCAGTTTTTCTTGCCAAGATCAAGGTAATCAGCATCTGGAGGTACCTCTCTCATGATTGCAAGAAGATACTGTATAGCCTATTGTTAAGGTGAAAAATAGATGAATCATCCTGATGGATCCCTGAGCTAAAGTATCAGTATTGCAGCTGATTTGGATATCTTTATGTGGCACTGTGGTGCCCTGTGTACATCCACTAAGCCATGATTATGTACCACAGGATGACCACAGTAAGAATACACACTTATGATCCCTCCCGTGCACACAGGCCTGCTGCTTTCAGCAGCAGTTCCCACACATGCAAAGGGTGGTGAGTGGCTCCTACTTTAAAATGACAAAGAGATCCTAGATCCTAGTACCCAGAGATGGTACTACAGATTCATGGAGAGGGCTGCCTAGCAAAATTTGTACCTTCATAGCCTTGAAATGGTTCTGAATATGTGGAAGAAGAAGTTTAAAAAATGGTGCAAACAAATGACCTGGGAATGCTAAATGATGACAAATTGTAAGTTAGGTGCTAGTGGCAATATCGGAGAATGTTACTAATTAGCTCAAATGGCAAAAGTTTTATGTATGATACGATGCCAAAGCGAGTGGGTGACAACGGCGATCCAAATACCAACAGGAATTATTAATGTTAATACTGCCTTGAAAAGTACTTACCAAACATTTAAAATCATGTTTTCACATTCCCCACTTAACTGCAATCCCTGACAGCTGATTTCCATTTCAGATAAGTTGACAGACAAAATTATGGATTTCCCCAGTATTGGATGTTAGTTTGCGTTATTTGTAGATGTTTTCCTTTATTGTTTGATGGCCTCCATGGCTATGGAACCCGTAGCCTTCAAATACAGTTAATCTGTTTCCCTCTGTGTGTGCCTAGTTTTCATCTGGGAAAGATGATGACATGATCCTAGACAAGGTTAAATGCTACTGGCAGTGGGTAGTTGCTCAGACAATATAGGTGTTCCTGTTGTCTCCAGGTTCACCAGGATGCATGATGCCTAAGCTGCCTCAGGGTGGTTGGTCACACGGGATGTGTGGGGCAGACTCAGAAGGAGCATCTAGACCTTATTGTCTAGACTTGCACCACCTTACATCCCCACAAAACATCTGTCTCTTCCCCTACAACATCACAGAATGGTTTAAGTTGGAGGGGACCCTGGACGTCACATGCTCCAGTGCCTGGCTCAGAGCAGGATTAACTTCAAACCTCAACCAGGTTGCTTTACTGCCCAGTTGCATTTTGAGCATCTTCAAGGATGGGAATTCCAGAAGTTTACTGAGTTGCTTGTTCCAGAATTCATTTTGTTTCTCTGTTATGATACGTTTCCACATGTCAAATTTCTCTTGCTGCAAGTTGCATGCATTTCACTGTTCATCACTGGAAAGAGTCAGGCTCCATGTTCTCCACATTCTCCCATGAGTTGGTTGAAGAAGACAGTACGATCTTCCCTTAGCCTGACCACCTTCAAATGGAACAAATCCAATTCTTCACTCTCTTTACATATTTATACTCCTGATTTGTGCTACCACCCTGTAATCTTCTTGATGTCCCTCCCATGGAATCTCCCATGTGTAATGGTTTTACTGTACCAGGGAACCCAGATCTAGACACAGCACACCAGATTTGGCCTCACAAGTTCCAGAAAGAGGGGAATAAACACATCCCTCCATCTGCTGGGTGTGCTGTTCACAGGCAGCCCAGCATAGGGCTGCTCTTCCCAGCCCCAAGAGCCCACTGCAGACTTGGGTTCAGCTGCCCCTCACCAGTACCCACAGCTGGCCCTGGCCTGTGCTGTTGCAGAGGGTGATTTCATCCCAGATGTATGGCAATACAGTGATTTGTGAACTAGCTGAGGTACCAGAGAGGAGATGATCTGCCTTTTGAGTAAAGTTTGCTGTGGTTAAATTTGTTAAAGGGCATACAAGGTGTTTGTAGTACCTCTTCCACCAAACATGATGAGACATGCAGTGTACTTAAAAACTTTGTATTTAGTGATTTAGGATTAAATGGAAGCCTGCTTTACTAAGACAGACAAGAATTAACTACAGCTTGGAGAGGGTTTAGGTTTATCTGTTAAATCAGGTTCACAGTCTTTTACCAGAGAAATGAACATACGGAGGAGAAAAAGGCAAACAGAAAGGAGGGATCACATGGTCTACAAAGCTCCTTTCCTTTCTGATTTTCATGAGAACCTGAAGACACAAGGTAACTTTACCTCTGTTATTCTCCATCAGAGCAGAATATGGCACAAGGCAGCAGTGAGGCAGCATCACCATTGCAGCAGTGGGGCAGCATCTCTGTGACATGATGAGCCCTCTGTGCCACACTGGTAAGGCTCTGTGTCAAGGTCAGTGCATGGCAGGGGACAGTGGCTCTCCACTGCGCAAAGGCAGTGATATTCTGCCAGGCAGGAGACATCTGTTCTTGCAAAATTAAAATAAGAGGAAACCTTATGGTCTGAAGAGTGCTGGGGCCAGTCCTGGTCCAGAACTGAATGAGATGGGGCTTATGTGTGCAGATTGATGCTGCGTGACAAAGATCATGAATTGCCTGTTAAGGAGTCATTCAAATCTCTCCAGCTTGGTAGGCAACATTTTTACAATGAGTGGAAAGCAGATCAAATATTAGACCTGCCTATAATTTCTTTGAATTTTGCTGTGGTTTTATGGTCTTTTATTTCTGGGTTGGGGTTTTTTTTCCGTTTTCGTTTGGGAGTCTGTGTTTATGTTCCTGTAATTGAAATGAATGGCAGATGACTAGCTAAATTCATTTAAGAGAGTGTTCCCAGAGACACGGTGTCAATAAACAGAAGAATACAGGATTATAATTATCTGTGATCCGTCTAATAGAATCATAATTTAATATGGGTAGGCACAGAGGGTCAGCTCTTTAGTTCAAATTAGCATGTCTCCATTGAATTAAATGGATCTCTGACAGACTTCAGCAGCTTAAGAACTAGCTCAGTATTGTCAAGCAAATTGTGATTTCAGATAGACAGTTCACCTTAAAAAGTGTGTTCAGCAGTGGTACACTCAGACTGCATCACAGAAGAAGAAATGTCACTCTCTGTAGAGTGATTTGCTACTTCTTTCTGTACAGCAGTCTGGAAGCATGTGTGAACTCATTATGTTGTTGAAAAAGGAATTCGAGAGTGCCAGAAAGTAAATGCTGGTCTTTGCCATCAGCAAGACACTAAGTGAGGTACAATTTAGTAGAAGGAATTAGTAAAACGGGACTAAATGTCTTCTCTCCCATGAATGCAAAAGTATTTTTTTTCTGATTCCCAGAACACAAACTGCATTGATTGGATGACATGATATTAAAACTGCTGACACACTCAGAGATGGGCTGCTTGTTTACAGAGAATTGAAATTCAGATCCATATTGTCTGAGCAAGGCTGGCTGCAGACAATTTCAAATTGTTTTCCTTTCTCTGAACCTTTTACCCTACAATGTTTTCCCCCAAGAAGTACTGGCTTCTGCTAATCACACAAAATATGTCTGTGCAGCAAATTCAGAAGCATGTGATGGCTCCGGGTCTTTGTCATCTCTATGATCCATTAAAAACTTCTTGTTTTTTACGTTTTTTATTTTCAGAAGATAGATCTCTAATAGATTGATCATCTGGAGAGGCCTGTGGGCTATGAGCTAGGCTGGGCGGTGCTGAAGCCTCACGACTCCACCTCCTGGCTACTGGGAGCTGAACAGAAAATCGCTCTCTAATATTGCTGTGGTCGGGGAAGAAGCAAAGATTGGTGGTTGAAGGCATTGCAGACAGTTTGGAGAGAAACTCCTGAGCTACGGCACTCAGTGCTGTACTGATTTGTTCTCAAATTATACTTGGTTATTGTTAATCACAGTCCTGTGTTACTCAAAGGAGACAGGCTTGAAAAGACAGCAATCATTTTCAAATAGGCTCAAAATAAATGAGCAGGCTTAGAAACTTCCTAATTGTCCATTTCCTGTAAATTATGGAAATGGAAGATAGTTCTGAGTCAGTATGAATTGAAGATTTGTGTGATTAAAGACTTTTTTCTTTTGAAATTTCCCATACTACTTGTTGCTGTGTGAGATGTGGTAGTTATTTCACCATCCCAACAAACACAACTGATTTATGCAAGCACAGACTTAGAGAAACCTCTAAAGCATTGCCTCAACATGAAAAGCATGTTGTGTAATTCCTTATTGTTATAATATGTATGGATCTGTGGAGACGATTTATGCTCTGGACTTTGTGCATGGGACAGTAAGATGGGATGATACCCTCTGAGAACTGGCCTGTTTGTATATGGCTGCAGAACAGAGTTTGGACGAAGAATGGTGTTGCATCACTTAGGATATGATCTTTTGGAATAGAAGTTTTTTCCTGGAGTGAGACAGAAAAAAACTGCTGAGGTGTTTTTTGGCCAATGTGCATTTTGTTGTGATGTCTGAAGATGGTGATGGTTTCTCCCTATCCTGCTAGAAGGCTAAAGCTTACAATGTTTTCTCTTTGCTAGCAAAGCTTATTTCAAAGAAGATCTAAATGCTTTAAGATATGACAGTTTCAGGGCATGTGAGAGCTATAAACTAAGGAGCAGCTCAGAAAAGGTTAATGGGGAATGAATGGGGGCTCTGACACATCCAGCTGAAAGATCTAAGGGACATCTAATTTTAACAGCAGGCAGAAAGTTCAAAACAAAGGTGATGGTTTTTGCATACTACACAGGTAATCTGTGTGGCCCCTTGAGTTTGGATGCTGGGAATACTAAGAATTTGAACGGCTTTAAAAACATGAGTAGAAAAAATTAATTTAAAAGAACCCATCAGTATCCATTAAATGAAAAGGCAACAGCTCTTGTTCAGAAAGGCTCTGAGCTACAATGTTTTTTGGAGTCAGGGACTGAACTTGGGGGAAATAGAAGTGCCTGCTTCCCCTGCATTAGTATTCCTCCACTGTTGACCACAGACAGGAACAGGAGGCAGTGATCAACAAACCCATGGTCTGCCTCAGTAACACCAGTCTTGTGTTCTTATGTTGCACTGCTTTATTGGACTGGATCTCAAAACTACTATAAAGACCCTTTATAACTGAGAATGGCAGAGGGCTGGAGGACCTCTTCTGAGACCCATCTCTTGATGGTAATTTGATTGTTCACTGAAGTGCTATTTTATGCCATAAGAAGTTACGGATCTAGACTACAATGTATTCATTTTATTTATCTTCATTGAAGTCCTACGATACTTTCGAAGAGTTGGTAACAGCTGAATAGGGACCTCATAGTTACCCTAGGGCTGTTTCAAGTAAAGATCCCATGACGTTAATGTGAGTTTTGAAATTGAGTATCCATTTGTAAGATCCATCCTCCCTACACTCCAAACCGACAAGATAGAGGTGTGTTACAAATGTCAGATCAACCTAAACCACTTTGCATTTTCTGAGGTTTGCATACATGCAATCTTCTCAAATGAAAGCCATAACAAGCTTGATACAACAAAGGACAGAGTGAGCTCCTGATGCTGTTTGTAGTGGGAGCAGCTAAAGCCTCATGGCTCCTATAAAGGCAGTATGTTTAAAGAGACTGGGAAAGATGCCCAAGTTCTAGCAATTTTTTTACTTGCCAGTGTTAAACAGAAAACAAGTTATTGCCACAGTAAGAAGTCAGACTTTAAAAATGGCAGAAACATGCATCCTGGACCTGTTATATATACATATATTCATCAGCCTCTGCAGGAGAAGAAAGCATATTATAATGTGATTACCCACAGTGAGGAACTGCTGGAGTGCTAATAGCAATCTGTCCTCTTGAGCTTGCAGAGCTCTCCACTGCAGCCTGGAGACTCTTCTCACTTTGAATTCAAGATTATTGTCTCAAACAGAAGTTATGTTGCAAAGCACTAAAAGATATTTTAATAAAATGGTCCAGACTAAATTGCTGACTACGGGACAATTCTGCAGCTTCACAATAGGAATTGTAGGATTCCTGCTGCCTTCTTAACTGCATGATAAATTGCAAGCCTCTTGCTTCTGTGCCACAGGCTCAGAGAGCATTGTGTGATCACCATTGCTCTTCTGATTTACTTTTCATGCCTACTGGTACCCATATAAAAATATCTCTGTTTATGCTGGGGGTCTCTCAACTTTTCTCATTGGTTATATAGTGGAACGATCAGGTTGGCAGTTAATGTAAACATATATCCTGGATGTAATGTTAATTACATTTTAATTCTCTGTGTCTGTTACATCTGTCACCTCAGTTTGTGCACTTGCTATGAGGCTATTAACCCATCATAAGGGCTCTGGAGATCAGTTTATTCAGGTGTGCACAAGGCCTGGTTCTGCAATTTTATGCAGATAGCAATACCAAAATCTTCTGTTTTCACACAGAGTTTGCAGACTATTTTGCTGTGCAGTGCAAGGGCTATGTACCTGTTCTACTGTTGTCTTTTACGGCTGGAAGCTACCCCTGGGCAGGAGTAATACATAAAGGTTTGTTTTCACCCAAATCTCTGTGACTAGTGTTTTTCTTTGTAGAGGTCCTCAGGTGCATCCGGGAGTTGACTTTCACCACTGTTTAGGTACAAGTAATTGGTGGAATTTTGTTTGTTTGAATAACTCACTGAGGACCTTAGCCAAAGTCAACTGAACTTGACAAAAAGCCTGGTATTGGCTACAAGAAGATTTTATTACAGCTCAGGAGTGAAGACTTTGCCCCGAACACGGTGAAACCTGACTAGGTCAGATGGGAAAAATGCCATAGTGAGAAAAGCAAGAGAGCAGATGTGAACGTGTTACTAAAAATGTAGGGGCCTTCATGAGATGCTTTCTGTGCTAGTGAGAAACTGAGCTAGGTAGTCTTCTTCTCCTAAGCCTTGGTCTTGGTGGGTTGTAGGTGTAATCTGATGGCATCTGCTCCGCAGCACAGACTGAACACATTTGAGCCTAAAAAGAGACCCCACCTATGATTTCTTTCTGAGATCCACCAAACAGACAGTTTTAAATCTTTTTTAGTTTGTGCTTCAGTGGTTCAGTTAAATGTTTTTAATTGGGATGTCATACTGTATCACGGGAAAGAACCTTCTGAAATCTAAGTGTATTATGTCAGCTGTCACTTTTTATTAACTAAACTTGTCAAAAATGCTAGCAATATTTCAGTGTTAAATGCTAACATTTAAATTTACATTTAAAAGGGATGCTATTGTTTTCATTAAAGTGTGTTGTCAGTGTTCCTTATATTTGCATCTTACATTGTACTTAAACCAGTCTTTAACAATAATATTTATGTCAGGCTCAGTCTTTCCTATGATTTTGCTTGTGATGAGTGCTAAGCTGAGAAGCCTGCAGTCAGCCCTGCAGTTTGCCCACCATTAACACTTTACCTGTTCTTATGTCTGCATCTGTCATTGTGCAGCATCAAACACAGACAAACTATTTTTTAAAAGATTGATTTTGGTGTAGGTTATATATATTCTGTATGCAAAAATGTCAGGTCTACCAAAAGCACCTACGAGTGCTTTTACAGATACAGCAAAGATAATCACAGCATAACCTCTAAATTTTGATGCAGCCTTTGGCTCTAACTGCTGCAGTTAACACAATTATCATTGGGTGAAGTTACCGTATGTGTACATTGGTTAATATTTACACAGTGCTTTGGAGACACAAACTATTAAGTCCTAAATGGTATTCAAACCTACAAAAACTTGCTGCTTTAGGACAAGGATTAGAAATATAGGCCACCTGAGGTGATACAAAACCTCGGTGAGCAAGAGTGTAGTGCAAAGCTGATGTTCTAGCGTGACAGACGGGGTTCTGCATTGTTGAAAAACCCAGAAATGCCTTACAGTTAGCTGGCCATTGTGAAACCCTGTAATGTCTAAGTTGTGACATGGTTACAAGGAAAGGACATACAATGACACTGAACAATTGAATCAAAATAACAGTCCTAAAATAGTAAATATTGCAATGAATTATTAAAGTTGCTTATTTTAACATTTTATTTACTGAATTTTGCATTATTAAAATTACAAATCATCAACTCACATTGTGCTGTCATTGAATCTGGCCTCCCTGAGATTTGCTTTGTTCCCATTCAGTCTATCCCGTTGGTTAATATGAACTTGGTTCCTGAGTCATTACACCCTTATGATTCATGCCACTGACTCCTTGTTGCCCATTCTGTCTCATTTGAGTTTTCTTGGCTGTGCCAGGTAAGCTTTGCAAAGCTACAGCACACCATGAATCTCTCATCGTGTGTTTTCCCACGAGCAACACCTCTTGTCCTCCATGTCCCAGGGTGCTAAGCTACTGCCTTCTTTAATGTAATTTTATCCCTGGCACTCATCTTTCTTGCTGTACTCAAATGAAAAAAAAAATTAGAATTGCTTGGTAAAATGAAATGCCTCATGAGATGCCCAGCATATGCCAGCTTTCCTGTGATTGTTTTCATACTGTATAAATTTTCATATACTTTTTGCTAAATATATAGGATGGTTTCATGTACAGGTCAATCAATGGATTCTTTAGCATGGTAACAAGGAAAGACTACTCCTGCGACATGCCCCAAAAGGACCAAGGCTTTGAGATAAAATTCCCTACAGGGAAGGGAGGAATCTGTAATGCTAAAAAAAGGAACACATCAAATAGAAAACTTTTTAGACAGAGTGAAAGCACAAAGGTATAGAAACAGCTCTACCTATACTCTTCTGTGTTGCTGAGAAAAGCCTGGATCTCTCTGTCCCATCCAAGGAAATAATGCTGGCCCAGCTGCAGAACAACATCCCAGTCTGTTCCTGTTTGTGTGTCTCTCCTCCTCCATGTCTCCTCCGATGACCACCTACAGCCCTTCATGGAAAACATGATGTAATAGATACACAAAAAAAGAAGAATAACCAATCATGATTTAAAGAGACCCTGAGAAGGCAGGTCTCATGGACAATTCTTGTATCATCTTCAACATCATTTCTGTTCTTCTTTGAGATCAGAGAACCTTGATAAGGCTGATTCCTTCTGGGCAAAGCCGCAGCACAGATAATCCCGGCAGCAACAGCACAAAGCAGGGTCTGTCTTCTCTTGTAGCTTGGATGCTTTATGTTCAAAACTACCTATTTATAACCTTTCTCATACGAATGCTAAAATGGTATCTGCCATTTTTAAAACAACACTTATCTGTTCTGGTGAAATCGTTTTATTTTTGAAACTACCTACCTTGTGCATGTAGTCATACTGCTGGCAATGACAGATGAGCTTTGACTCAAGTCCCACTAGAAACTGTGTTTTGCCATTATACCTCATTTGCCTTTTTCTCTTTGAAACTTCCCCTGATAGATAAACTTTTTGAATATTTTCAAAATATCAGTTCAGTGGCAAGTTAATTTTGAGACTATCAGTGATACATGCCCCTAATCTGAATGGGGATGCTAAATCAGCTGTATCTAAGCACAGTGCTCACTGCCCTTACGTGTCCTCAGAGCAGTCTGTGTGGGAGGAGAGACTGCCCTGCCCATCAGACAGGGTAAGACATGTGTTTAGCTTTAATTATGGATGGATGGTTGACAAGTGACACTGTTAAACCTGCTACCCATCACTACCTGAGTCTGAGCTTCTCACCTTGCTCCAGGGAGATGCAGGCAGTGCTGGCCAAGGAGTGGAGTGGGAGCTGCACCTTGGCCTCCTGCAGGTATTTAAAATCTGGGCTTAATCACCTGGAGGAGATACATGGAGGTGAGATGTGATTGCTGTCCTCAGCTACCTGCCAGGGTTTAGAGAGAGGGCAGTTAGACTCCTCACAGAGCTGAGCACTGGAAGGAAACCTTCCCATGTTGCAGCAAGAGAAATTCAGATTAGAATCAGAGAATCATTTAGGATGGAAAAGACTTCTAAGATCATCTTGTCCAGCCATAAACACTGCCAAGTTCACCACTAAACCATGTCCTTAAGTGCTACATCTTTTAAATACTTCCAGGGATGGTGTCTCAGCCACTTCCCCATGGCAGCTTGTTTCAATGCTTGAATTTTGATGCTCCAGTTTTGACTGTACAAGAGGTTGGGTGAGTCATGCCACAAGCGTGTTTTTGGCGTCACGCCTTCCTCTCCACCGACCCTGCAGGGAGTGAGGAGTTCAGCTGGAGGTGATTGCACTGCAAACACCAGCTGTACCACAGGAGCTTCTTGTCTACCCTGCTTGGAATCACCCATCTGTTTGCCCGTTGGTCCTTTAAGATATTTTAAGAATAATTGCCTCCTTAGTACTCACTGAACTCTTTCTAAGGACAGATAAAGTGCAATCCATGCATTCTAGCTTATTGTGATAAATGGGCATGCATTTGATATACAGCAAATATTTCTGTATGTATTTTTCCTTTTCCTAAAAATGCCATTGCTTTTCTTGGGCTTAAACTGTCTTTGTCATTAAAAGTAAATCTAGGGGACCAGGTAGTCATTCCCAGAATATTTCCATTTCAGTCTAATGATAGGGAGGAACAACCCCTGAGGTAGAGTGCAAGTTAATACTGCTGTCAATTTTTTCAGGCTTCCCCCATAGAATTATTTATGCTTTCATATGAATGATTCCCTGGAAGGTTAATGAAAATAGTATATCAGTGGATATTTCCTTCTTTGGTCCAGCTATCTGTTCCAGAGCAGTATGATTATGTGGAAAACCCAAGATACTTTTCCAAATGTAATACCTTGCACCAAGGCTTCCCGTATCTGACAGTAATAGGAAGAGGACTTGCAGATGCTGGCCTCTGCATCGTACTCCGCTAACTTGGCACAGTCTTATTTTGGTAGGATTCCACTCTTGCTGGGATTCTTGCAAAATCTGCCAACATAGACGGCTGCTCAATGCTGAATAAGCTTTGTTTACTATTTGTGCTAGAAGTGAGTCAGAAAGCTCTATGATCACCTTCTGGCCAAAAGGCAATGCTAGAGTTTTCTGTGCAAAGATCATTTGGCATCTTAACATTTTCAGAATCATGTAGAAAAAAAATATTGAAATCCCACAGATACTGAAGAACATGTGAAATACAGTTTATGTGAGTGTGCCAAAGACTTCTGTCCAAGTTGGAACAAGGGGATGCCTTCTGATCCTTTTGTTTCCAAGGCAACTTTTTTTTTTTTGCACAGCCTCAACCAGTCCTCTAGACAGAATGAAAATCCAAGAAAGTTCTCTTTATAGTATTTGGAATTAAGTACTGCACAGATATTTTGCTAACATCTGTCTGCCTCAGTTTAGGGAACAGAAACTGATTCATCTGAGGAAGCTGCTGGCAACTGACATACAGAAAAGCTGAATCACAGCCAGCACCAGAATCATAAAAATGCACTGTTTTGTCCAAAGGGAAGAATTTTGTCATTAGCCGTGCCAAAACCTGCCTTCGTTGACAGAAATGGATGAGAAAGCGTTACCTTATCTCACCATGCAGTTTACCAGGTCACACGCTGGCAGAGTCCTAATTGCATCCATGATCTTGCAGACGTGACAAAGCCAAGCTTGTTCCTAGCTCAGGAGAAGCTTCTCTAAATGTATGTATTTAAAAATGAGTTATGTGGCCAGGCAACAGGCAGCCCTTGAAGGGAAGCCCCTCTATGATACCACTTCGTTCCCTTCCTCCTCCCCTTTTGGGAAGGCTCTGTTGTGAAGGGGATGATATCTGGAGACAGCAGGAACCACTGATACTGTGGCTTCTCACCAGCCTCACACTGGTCCCCTCAGCGAAGTCGTCCCTAAATAAATGGGTTGCCACCTCAAAAAGCCCATCCGGTGAGAAATACACCATCAGGAACAGGAGAGGTCAGGCCTGCCCAAACTCTCTGTTGCTAAGGATGGGAGTTCTGGGGAGCAATACTTGCAAGGAGAAGGCTGATGGAAAGTATTTCTCTCTTCTCCAGTAGAACAGTCATTAGAGAAATTGCTGGAGATGGCACAGCCTAGGATTTTGCAAAACATACATTTCTTCTGAACATTTCTAGATTATTTTAAGAGCCTTACTTCCTGACTCATTGCTTCTGAGGCCTTACTAAGGAACAGTGCAAATACCAAAATAAGAAAAAGAGAAGGCAAAGTCATGTCTCTCCTAACTTTTTGTGCTTTGTCATCTTGGAAGATGCCTTGAATGCTTTTTTTTTCCTCTCTGCAAGTTGTTTATACCTCCTGGGAGAGACTCTTAACAGAGGAAAAACAATTAGATGGCCCTAGGAATGTCATCAGGAAAATACTGCCTTCTCTTGACTCCATGAGAGCAAATGTGCAGCTGAGCCTGCTAATGTGGACAGATGCTTGTACAGTACCTTCAGCGCATGTGATAAAAAATGAAAGACTGCAGCAATTCAATAGCCCAAACTTCTATTCAAGCAAAGGCATTTGGTATGTACAATAGCACAGTTAAAGGACATTTGGAACTGATAGGCAAATAGCTTAAGCTGAGAAATAAAAAAACAATGTTCGTAATAAAGTAACATCAGGCTATCTAAAGAGAAGTTACTCTTTATCATTTCAGCTGATTACATCTGCTTTTGTTACTTTATTACATCACTGTTATCCAAAAAGTGCAAATATTAAATATTTTCTCAAGTCTTTTAAGGAAAATTTGAAGACAACAGGGGCTTTAGGAGCATATCAGCCTGTGTGGTAAGGATGTATTCACAATGATCCATTGAGCATTTATTTTAGCAACAAAGGTTGAGGAGACAGAATTATGCACCTCTGCTCATGTATTTAACAGTTCATTAGATTGTACAACAAAGGGATCCCAGGCTGTTTGCGTATTCATTTTTGGGTGTTCTCTAAGAAATAATCTAAGGATTTGAGGAAGGACTGCAGTAATTAATTGTGCTTTAAATTTTTGAAAATGAAAAGCTGATGTTTATATGAGAAAGCTAGTTTTTCCTGCTGTTACACATATCGGTGAAATTGAGTGTTGTAATGAATTACCATGTACTTCTGGAAACATTTTTAGGAGACATTTTATATCCCAGGACATCCTGCATCAACAGAATTTCTTAATCTGCATTATGCTTCCATTATTGCATTGCTGATTTTATTTGATATCAAGCTGGAGATTCAATGGCTGACATCAAACATTGACCTCATTGTAAGTGTCCTGAAGATATTATAGGTGAATAAAAGAAACATTCTTTATTAAATTATACTCCCATATGTTCCATATATACAGGTGTGAAGAACAAGAAAATATTTGTAGTAACATCTTATCCATCTACATCTTTTAGAAGGTCTAAAAAAAAAAAAAAAGAAAACCCAAATCTGTATTCCTCTTTTCCCAAGCATTTCAGGGAGGTTATTGTAATAGAAGTTACATTAGGCTGTCTCGTAGTGCTAAAATAGCAACATTGCCCAAATATGCTACCAAATATGTGTCAGCATATATTAGGAGTGGGACAAAATATGTTCTAAAATTGTTGTAGCTGAATCACTGAGCCAGAGGTGGGGTAAGGCACGGAGGTCTTGCAATGTACTGGGTGCCTTCTCAAAAGGTCTTATGCAGGGGAAGGCCATGAACACAGTGCAGCTTATGCCCGGCATCTTGCAGGATAAATCCTCTTTGAAATGGATTGACCATCTCTAGATGGTTTCATTTATTTTATCAAAAACTTCCCAAATAAGCTGGTTCCCAAAGAAACCTCCTGTTTTTACAGAGTTGAGAAGTGGTGAGTTTCTGCTCTAATGAGGAAAATATAAATAAATAGAAAGGACACAATGTAAAGTGAAGGGTCAAATGCAAGCTGCTCAAAAATTTCTTACCAGAAAGTCGGGCCAGCCACACAGCTGCTGAATATTACTGACTTCCCTGTTAATGATCTGAAACTCACTTGTTGCAAAGTGCCCTGTGACATCTTCCTAAAGGATGCTGTGTGTCAGTATCATGCAGTAACTAAAGGGTTTTGTGCAATAAGGAATAAATCCATAGGGCTGTTTTCCTGCAAAAGATTAACCTTTGAGTGACAACTTCATAAAGGAGTCATTAAGACCATGAGTGAGAAGATCTGTAAAATCATATAGAGAGGTAATCAGGCAATGGATGCAACTGTCCTGAGGACAAGTAGTGATCTTACAAAAATCAATGTAAGCACACAAAAGTTTGGCACTTTGATCCAAAACTACACTTTGACCTCTGTCTTCCATGGTTTTTATCAAGATTATTTCAGAAAACATTAACCTATAGGTGGCATTCAAGGATAGCAAATTACTCCGATTTTCACACAGGTATAGTGCTACCACACTTGGTCACACAGAAATGTTATGAAGGTGCTAATTTTTTCATAAGTGAGTGTTGCAGTGTCATTCTCGGTGGTACAGACCAGAATGGGTAATGTGCTTGTCCTGCCATGGCTCTGAGAGCTGTCAGCTGCCTTTCTCCACCAAGTTCTGTGCCATGCCACAGACCCTCCTTTTTTACTTTAAGTGCTGAATTGTTAAATGGGCTGGGTAGAAATGGGTCCTGGGCTGTGACGTGAGCTGAACACCAGCCAAGTCTGCCTGTCCCTGGTCAGGGGCAGCCTGAGCCGTGTCCATCTACTGCCTGCTGCTGGGAGGGGAAGGTCCCAGTACACTGCGAGCTCCAGCTGCCAAACCTGGACGTCGCTGTCAGGGCTCTGCTGAGCTGGCATTGAGCAGACAACTCATGGGTGCTTCCACAAAGTGCCCAAAGCCAACCCTGGCTATGCTGTTGCAGATGGATCTGGACTGCAAATAAAATCCCAAGAAACTTTATTTCCTGTAAGAGATCAAATCCTGACAACCCACTGCCTGGAGTGCCTTGAAGGACCATTGGGTGTCACCTCTTTAGATCATACCTAGGGAGGATGACCAACCTGCCAAAGGCAGAGAAAAAATAAAGTGCTTGAAAAACATAAAGAAAGTAATAGTAGTATCACCACTTGCTTTCCTCCAAACACTGGTGCAGCAGAACTTGAGACCAGATGTAAATGAGGAAGCAGCTGGGAAGGCTCAGGGGCAGTCTGGAACCTCAAGTGTGTGCTGAAACAGGGTGCTGACTTGCAGATAAGAACGATCCTGTATGACTTGTTTTCCCCAGACATCCAAACACTGTCCGAGCGAGCTCACCCTGCCGCTATGGGATTTCCCTCCTGCCTGGTTGTCGGGTGGTGTTTGGCACAACTCACACTGCAACCATGTCCTGGTGCTCAGGCTGCCTTCAATAATGGAAGATTTGCATCTCTTCGAACGAGCATGGCAAGCTATCACCTTTGTCCTCAGCACAGAATAACCAGGCAGCAGGGCATGCAGTCAGGATAAAACAGCATAGCACCATTTCTTTGCTGAGATATAAATCACATAGGAGTGTCATGACCTGTGCAGGAGCAAACTGTTCTCTAAAGTGCCCCTATATTCTACCCATCATCACAGGCCAGTCCTTCAGAGCTTCATGTGCTTGAATCACCCAGGGATTTGATCCCCCATTATGTTCCCCACACCATACCTCACCCTGACTGGCACCGGGGGATGCCGCTCTGCATCTAATTCCATTCATCTCTTTGTGGCTGGAGACCCCCATTCAGAGTAAAAATCAGACAGCTTTTTTATCTCCTAAGCATAACTACTGAACTTCTCAAGTCTCCTACACCCTTATCTCATATGGTCAGTGCAGTCAGTGGCCCGAGGCAGACAGTCTGCAATCACAGCTGGGCACTGCCCTTGTCACAAGGCAAAGTTGCCAGTTGCTACCAGCATTGCCTGCCTTCACTGAATTCAGAGGTCTGCAGGGCGTGCAATCCCTAATGCTTCACTTAGAAGGTTTTCTTAATAAATCTATGGTGCATCTAAGGTAAAACCCTCTTTTGCTGTTGTTGTGACATTCTCCTTTGCAACCTGTCCACACAGGACTTTTCCTCTGCAAATTCTGCAAAGCATTGTTCGGGGGTTAATTAAAGCAGTCTGTTTCTACAGCACGTTCTGTCTGTTTCTTCTTTTCATTATTAGATGTGATGACACATTTGCCTGTGTGGCTTCCCGCAGATGGCACGGAAATTTTGTGATCAAATGTTAAGAGTAAACCAACTGTCAGATCCGATCACAGCTTCCTGTATTGCTCTGCTGGTGTAGGAATACCGTTTTAATAAAGGGCTCCTTCTTTTAAAGTGATAGGGTTTGCAGCAAAGATGAAGTCTGAGAGTAAGATGTCTAGTTCAATATGAACAGTTTCAGGACTGAATGAGAAGTTTTACGCTCTAAATATAGATTTTATTTGCAAACACTTTAAAAATCAATAATATGGAGTGAACATTATTAGAGATTGTGGTTTAATTCACAGGCAATTTTCATGGTAAACTGAATAAAATACAAAATAATGTGGTTGGTGGATAATTCAAGTGCTTTGAAAATCATCACAATAATCAAGTGTAATGTAATGCATACATGCACACACGCACACAAAGAAGAAAAATCAGACGTTGCATAGTTTAGTTTGGTTTAAAACAGAAAGCTGGTTTATAGGGAAGAGATTTTTCCTAGAGATGGCCATTGTAGTGTTAATAGAAGGTATATACATGCCTAGCACTGATCAGCTCACCTCAGCCTCCTCTGAACAGATCAGACTTGTCTTGGGGGCAGTAAATTTGGATCTGACATTGAAGAATCTGAGTAGGTGTTCTGGTTGATAATTCAGATGTTGACAGAACAGCATAAACTATGCAGATCAAACATTTATTTTGCTGTTTTAGCTTTTTCTGCTATTCACGAATTATCTATGAACAGAATTTGATTTTGACAGATTTGTTCAATATTCAAAGTACTCAGAACCTACTCCAGGTTATATCTTGTTTGCAAATTGATTGTTTTCAGTATGGGTGTGAATTCAATGGTTTGCTGAGTATCGTCCTCTGCTGCTAGTTGGAGAAGTAAAAGATTTTACAACAGAGGAAGGAGGAGTGTAACTTCCTCACACTAATAGGCACCTGCATGAGCAGCAGGCTCTGCCTGCATGGTCAAGTTGTGATTTTCTTGTGGAGAACTGATGGAAGTACCTGGTACTTGTGGGCCTCTTCCCTGTTTCACCCAAAACCCTGAGCCACCTGGACACCTTTCCCAACCTTGGTTCTTTCCCTCAATGTCCCATAGGCCATTTTACCCTAAATCCCTTCAAAATGTCCTGTAAGTTTTGCACAGCTGTTCCCCTGTACAGTCCAAAATAAGTCCCATGTCCCTGCGCACAGTCAGCCCATGTTTTGCTGGAGCTGGCTGGGGAGGGAAGGATCTCTCCTTGACCCACCTCAGTGGGTTTCATCCCAGGGACAGTGGTCTGCTTGGCCTTCTTGGATGCCTTTGGAGTAACTTATTTGGGGGCTTTGGTTTTGTTCTCTTCACTGAGACCTGGTGTGTCATTTGCTGAGTTTTGGTCAGGAAACCTAACCAAAAGGTTTGGGCATCCTCTAGTTTTTCACATTGGAATCGTACAGGGAAGGAACCCTGCTTCAGTGGGGTAAGTGGTAAATCCAGCCAGCAATCCAGGTTTGTGGGTGGAGAGGGGAAAGCCCTCAGTATGAAAGCCAGGTGCCTAAAGCTAATTCCAGGCTGACACTTCCACACTAATCAGATACTCTTCCATCTTCCTAGTGTTCTCAAGAGACTGATTAAATAGAGGGATCAATGGATGGCTTCACAGTAATTTCACACTCAGAGAAGATTCCTTTCACCTCCTGTTATAATTAAAATAACTGACATTTTTCTATGTTAATAAGCTACTTTATTTCTTGGTGGGGCTTGGTGGGGCATAATGAACTCCAGCATGGACTGGTTCGCTCATGTATATTGTCCTTTTTAGTTCTATAGATACAGATGGCTTTGCAATGCCACGTGAAAGACCAATTTGACTAAGATATGGTATTTAGTATTAAAATTTCTCATGCACATATTAAATAGCATATTTAAAGGTCACAGCAATTTAAATTGTGATCTGATGAACCTTGTGGTTTAGTGCATTATGCATTAGATGTAAGTATTTTCAGATTTTTGAATCAAAGACATTAAAAACCATTATTTTATAATTTTATTCTGAAATTGTTGTTTTCTCTACTAGTGACCTTTAGTGTTTTTACCTTGGGCAGAAGCCATAGGATTTACTTTTACACCAGGTCCTAAAATCCTCTTGGCAGAGGAGAATTCCCAGCACAGAGAAGAGCAAGATCACAAAAAGTATTTGTAAAATAATCCAGACTTGAAAATATGGTACAGCAGTCTTGTTTCAACAACACAGAAATAAAGTGTCTGGTTTTCAGAAAGATCAAATCAACTTCCTAAGGGTCTGGTTAAACTGCTGAGTGTAAATTGCTATTGGAATTGACTGTTAAAGATCTTGGTTGAGCAGGTTAAACATCTGCTGGATTTATTACGGTTTTATTTGTACTTCATCTGTAACTGGCACAATTAAGCCAATCAAAGTAAGTGAATCAAATCTAATTTACTCTCTAATGGACCAAAAAGGAATGAATAAACACAGCACTATTAGATCCAAATGATTAAACATGTCTCTGAGGTATTTTTTTTTTATTTCAGTATAGAAGACTCATGGTGTTTATGCTGCAATTAATCACTAAGGAATGATGTAAACTGAAGTTTGAGTATTCATTCATTTTTCATGTGGTATCATAAAAATGCTAAACAAAACATGTGAATGTAATGAAACAAATTCCATTGGAATTGGGTACTTTTATTCATATAACCATTTATGTTCTCTCTAAAATCATTATAGGATTGACACAGAGAGGTGTGTTTATCAAATAGGATGAAAATTTGTTGTAGAAATCTTTTTCACCTTACTAGGCCTTTTAAAGACAAAATTCAGCCCAGGTGTAAATAGCTGTCTAAGGTGCACCTGTCATGTTCAGGTTCATTAGGTAAGCATAAAAGTTAAAGTTACATAATCAGGATTAATTTGATATTTTAAAATTATGCAAATGGAACTGCATCGACTCTGCACTAGCTAGGAGCTGCACACTGTAAGTCTGGAGTCCTTCCTACATCCCAGCACCAGGAAGTAAACCTCATCATACAGCTGTTTACTTACACTGCCAACTGGAAAAAGGATTTAATCTGAAACAAGTAACCTAAATAAGAAAACCATTTAGAGCATTAATAAATAGACTACACAGCATGATTTAACCGTATCATATGAAAACCACCCCTTCCTTTGGAATTACTCACTTTTTTGTGCCCGTGGGATGCCTTTAGACTTTCATACTCCAGGAGGGCCCATTTATGAAATAGTTTCCTTTGGTGTCTCTGGAGATATTTTGTCTCAGCAGGAGGCAGCTGCAGTCCCCATGGGGTTGCTTTGCACCCTCTTGTTTCTCATTGCACTTTTTCTGTCATCCTTAGCCTACATGATCTTACATCAAGTTATGTTTTGGCTCTTCCACTGCAGGAGAGAAAGCAAAGTCTCATGTATGAATAGGCTGGAGATAACAACTATTTGGTAAATGTGAATGTGTTTTATTCCATGTGAAACATCTTTGCAAATATCAATATTCGTCAATGACTGAGGGTTTCTACAACATCCTGAAGTCCTTTTTTGTCAGGACTTCATTAGGCTACCTCTAGGGCAGAGTTAAAAGGCAAGTCAGAAATTACTCAAAAATATTTTGTGAGAAAGCAAGTTGCTCTGGAACTTGAAAGTTTACTTGGAGGTTTAGCAAACAACTGAAGATAAAAATAGCAGGATTTGTACTCTGAAACCAGTACTTTTGACAACAGAGGCTATCATCATTCATCAGATCACTTACTTTAAAAAGCAAATTCGCAGTGACAGTTTTCAATCTGGGCTTGTGCAGTATCTAGTGTGGAGTCCTGGCCCACAGCTGAGGCTTCAGAATAACATACCCATCAGACATACTATGTTGCTATAGCAAATTTACCACTGCCTTGGCATAGACTACAGTGCATATTTTTATCAGTCAGTGCCATTCCCAAAAATATTTTTGCAAGTGGGGCCACCAAGTTGAGGGAATCATTTCCACAACCTGTGTCAACGTGTGATTCCTGACACAACTAGGATGTGAGCTGCACTGGTGGCGTGGGGAGCTCCTGGCTACCTTGGGCAGCAGAGGCATTGCACTCTGGCCAGGGTAGGCAGACTGTGGTGAAAAGTACACCAGCAATAAGCCTCAGCGCTCACCCTGGCCTTGGAATGCTAAGAGAGACAACAGGCCAGGTGTTGCAGCTGTGAAGCAATTTCAGCAGACCCTCTGTGCTGCATCCAAAGAGCTGGACAGGTAAGCATATCACCCACGTGCCTCCAGACCCTCCCGAGCTGAACAACTGGGCTCCAACATCACACAGCCTGTGAGCCCAGCTCAGCTCTGTGGAGATGACAGGTTCTAAAATCACCTTGTGGCTGACCCTAATTGTATGAGTTTTCTTTCCAGAGCAAAATCATCTTTTAAATCATGACTGACCTGTGTAATTTTGCCCTGAAATGGCATGGGAGAGCCTGGATAGTCATTGAGAGCTGAGATAGCTGGAAAAACAAAATCGGTGTAAATATATGGAAAGATTCAGCCTGTACTAAACATCAAATATGGATGAAAGTTTGATTTTTAGCAGGCACAAAGTGAATGAACTCAGCACTAGTGCTCAGTCACCTATCACTGTAAACATGCTATTCACACACATCCTGCCTTTGCTTGGCTTGCTCTGTGTGACACGATCCCAGTGACAAGGAGCAGATTCCCAGGGCATTTGTACCATGCATATTTTATATCAGGAGTGAGATGCACACCACAAACCTGCTGGATAACCTGCAGATCTTTTGTGATAGTCTTTTCTTCATAATGTTTTATTTAAGGAGTTGAATCAATAAACCTATTCCTGTAATGCTGTCTAACCACCTGTTGCCTTCAATGACTTTTGGGATCAATGATCCATGAAGTCAGTTCAAAGGACGCATGTACTCTGCCTTGCTGCCCTGATGTAATTGCTGATGCCAAGTCAATGGTTAGGAACTGGATCATCTCAAGGAAAGTGTAATCTGCACACAAGATTTTCTGAGCTGAGTGTGAGAACGGATGTTGAAATGCAACATCTGCCTACAGATTTCTGTTTCTGTGATTTTTACTCAGGCTTACAGCTGGGTGTTAAGTAATGCAGTTCTAAAACATATGTAATAGCAAAACAAGCTGTTTATTTTCAAAGTGGCAGACAAACTCAAAATTACAATGAATATTTTAACTAGCATGATTAATAATTACTTCCTCTTAAAAATATAAAGAGTATGACTTTGATGGGAGAATTTAATGCACTGTACCTAGCAAACATCATTTTTGTAAACCACTTAAAAATACCATAACTAATCACCTGGAAAATAACTGTGTGCCAAATGAAAGGGTGAGGAATCTCCTGGGACTGTGGATCAGAGTCCTCAGCAAGCTACCTTTAATTAGCAGCAAGACAGTGAGAAAACATCTTTCCAGAGTCATGATGCAAAAGCTAAAATTCAAAGTAACTATGACTGAGAACATGGAGCAGATATGGAAAGGAGTTTAAGCACCTACAAATGAACAAAAGATAAGGTGAAAGACAGAGAAAGCCTAGAGCTGTACCTGGAGAGGGGCTAGAAATGGGCTGCAAAGGGAAAACTGCAAAGATGGCTTTGATGTGAGGCATGGTCAGAGGTAAGAGAGGGAATAGCAACTAAAATAGAAGAAGCTTCAGTGAGAGTTTCTGCTCAGAAAGAGGGATGTAGAGGTACTAGATGTTTACTAGATGTTTATAGCATTTGCTTTTCATGAACATAGCTGGGGTTTAGTTCTTGATCACTATATAATTTATTTGATGCTGTGTGACTGTATGGCAACTGTTTAATACTGTTTAATGCATGTTTTTACTCGTGTTTGGGCAAGGCTTGAAGTAAGGCCCTCTGTCTTATCTGAATACTGTCTTCTCAGATTTACAACATCATGATTTCTCCTACTGTCACTCCTTCTGACCCTAAAATTGTTCCCACTGTTTTTGAACAGTAGGAAATGTGTACCAGGCAGGAGGCTCATCCCAGTGTGCCACACAGATCTGTCTGCTGGGAAGAGAGCTTGATCTGCCTCATGCTGGAAAAGACTCAGATCTGAACACCAGACTAGCTGATAAAATTATGTTGCCACTAACTATGTTTTTTAAAGAAACAAAGGGAGCTGGTCGTCTGTACCCAAAGAAATGATTTAAGTGACAGAGTGTTGGTCTGTGAATCTCACATATGTTTTTCGAGTCTGGGGCCAGAGAAGGAACAGATGTCTAAGTCTGGAAGAAACACTCTTCCCTTTTTAGCACTTCCTATTGACTATTATAAGGTGTCCCCTCATTCAGTAGTGATTTCCATTCCTCCATATCTAGCTCTCCCTGTGACTAATGTAGATACCTAACCTGGCACGCATGGAGGCGTGATGCTCCTGCTGCAGTGCTCTCTGGTGAGCACCTCCACAGGTGGGGGCTGCAAACCTACAATCGTAGTGAGCACAGAGTGCAGTAGCTGTCAGGTTCAACTCCAGTCTTTTCATCTCAGCTCTTCGTAAGTGTGCTTAAGAGAGCAAGGTTGGTATGGAAACTGCCACTCACAAAGGACTAGTGCTTTGTACTGCAAGATCATGCACGAAGAAGATGTGTCAGGAAGTGAAAGATTTTTTTGTTTGTGGTTATGACATCTCCAAAGTTGGCCTTACTCTCTCAGTAGATATTGCTACACAAATTAGCCTTTGTATGAAATAAAGAGCTGTTGGAACCACTCAGCTAAGTCAAGAGTGGATAGATATTGAACTGCTAACTTAGTACATGTGCTTCACCTTCATGAAAGCTTTGCATGTTTTTAATCTGTTCTTCTTTACAAGCAGCTGCATCTGCTGCTAGCTCCTTTGGCAGAAACAGTGCAATCAGGAGGACATGATGGCTGAATTGGCAACATTAATGCTCACTCTCTTGGTGAGGCATCACAGTATCTGCTGTGACTGAAGGAGACTCAAAACTGGGAAGTTCATATTTTCTTTAGGTTACATAGAATTTACTGTTGGTTTGAAGTCACTGTGGGTTCTGTTTTGATCTTATCTTAAACAAGAAAATACTAGTCATCATTTCTCATTCTACAACACCCAAAATGCTCATCAAAATCCATTTCAGGTTAAAGTGCATGGCACTGTCTTTGCCATGCAACCTGTGGGCTGGCTTCCCAGCTGGCCACAGAGAGCTGCTCGCAGGTTTTTGGTTCCCCAGCAGAACCAAGGTGTGAAGTTGGGACTGTGCTCTTCATCCCTACTCCACCTTGGAAACCTGCACAAAGAGTTGAGGAGGCCACACAGCATGAACCCAGATGGCCACTTGAACACAGAGGCTGCCACAGAAACCCCTTTTCCTCAGAGGTGGCACTGCCAGCACCTGTTGCCAGCACAGAGCCCCCTGAGCTGCAGGCTGTGCTAGCCCACTCACCCTATCCCTCAGACCCCCTGGCACCCCTCAGCCATCCTGACTGATCCAGAGCTGATATGGGCACCGTATCTTACCCAACCCAGCAGTCTGCATGTCTGTTCCCAGAGCAGATCCCACTGTGGAACCCTGTCTTCCCACATAATTCCTGATGCCAGCCACTGTCCCCCATATCCTCCTTCAGATCTCTATCCTGCTCACTGATGTTGGAAAGATGGGCATTCATAATTAGTTTCTGCTTTTAATAAGATCCATTCTGTGACATGGTTTGTTTGTGACTCTATCATAGGAACACAAAATCTTATTTTAAACAGAGGTAATTTTATGATGAATTGCAGAGTGCTGCCAGTTTTCCCCTCCGTGGCTCATCTACAAAAGTATTTGGGTGGATATAAGAGAAGGTAGATCAGAAATTTCTTCACACTGTGCCAGAGAATATAAAACTGGAAGGCAGCTGACAAAAGGTGGCAATGAGACAGTAAGAGAACCATGTTGTTGCAGAGATATAAAAACCTAATGCCATAAAGAGAGCACTGCTGAACAATAAATTTAAGTTATTAGCACATATTCAAAGAGTGCTTGAGGAAGGCAGAAAAATTGTATTTATGTAAAAGAGGTAAATCCTGTGGTTGCAGAGTTTTGAGTAGCTTCCAGACAATAGGACCATTTATTGGCCTCAGCATGTGATCAAGCTGGGTTGGCACATCACTTATCACAGCCAGGTTAGCCCATCGCTTATCACACAAACTCCTAGCTACCATTCCATTATTTTTTTCCTATATATCTAAGATTCAAGCTGCCCCTTGGAGTAATGTCTGAAAGTACTGATTGCACATACCTTACTGAGTAATTGCAGACTGACTATTAGTGTTATAGACAGCATGATTTAAAATACCCTTTTGGATGGTATGGTGTGGATAAATTTGGATTACATATGTCTCCTTATGTAAAAGAGATTTTCTTCTTTTGGTAACACATTGTCTGCTGCATTTGCCTAGCACCCCCTACCATATGCTCTTTAAAACAAGCTGTTGCATTTCAAGAATTGTCCCTAGTAATTAACAGGAAAAATATTGTATTTTTTTTCTGAATAAACTAGGAGACCTTGCATCAATTAAGACTTATTTTCCCCTCTGGCTACTTGTTCCTGTAAGCCATAAAATCACTTCCTTCTCTTCAGTTCCTTACCTCCAGCCTGTCAGTTCAGCTTTTAGCACCACTGCTCCAAGTAAATACAAAGCAACCTTTTTCCAATGATCATTTCGTATCCCTTTTCCACTTCATCTCTGAGCTTCTTGAAATCCTTAAAATTAATTTGCTCTGAGATCTCATCTCTGTTTTGCTATCTTCATTCTCGTGCGTAGGTTTTTCCTCTCTTGCTTCCAGAAACCTATGTCTGAGCCAGTGTCAGAGCTGCTATTTGCATCCCCTTGAACCTCTTTCTTTTTCGGGACCAAAAATTAGCCTACTTCTTTAATTCCAGAAAGATTTTGCCTCTGTGGCTTTCTGCTCCTCCAATTAATCTCCCTAGCACTTGATCTATCAATACTCTTAAGACAAAATGTCAAATCTTTTTCCTTTCCTTCCAGTGCATCAATTCTGGCCCATGAAATTTGCTTTTGATATCTATAGGTATATTATATAATACGTATTTGTGTCTATTATAGTGAATCTCAGAGTCCCTCAACTCTGATTTCCCTTCTTCCAGTTTGTCTCCTTTATGGTCTGTCTAATACCCCCTGGATTCTCTAAAGCTTTCTTAAATCCAGAGTGGTGGCAGCTGAGAGAGTTGTTCATCATCATCTAGTTCTCTCCTTCTTGTGACAGTTTCAGGCTTGCTTGGCATCTAGCCATCCAAAACTGAGAAAACAAGATAACTGTCCTAAGAGAAGGATATCTTTCATCTCTTGATGCCTAGAGTCCCCTTCTTTAAAGTTACCCATTGATTTTGTATTCTGTGGTTTTAAATGATTTTCCACCACTATCATATAGAAACAGCTTTCATATAAACCTATAGCAAAGTTCCCAATAAAATGACGAACATCTAGACCAGAAATTTGCCTAGGTTTTGTTTAATTTGTGGGTTGTTTTCCTTTTTTGTTGTTGTTTTTGGAATGTGGCCTGGAAGTGAAAAGGTCACTTGAATGGAAAGCTTCTTCTTTGGCAAAGAAGACTTTTTCAGGAATATTAAAGAATCTGGAGCTCCAAAATTACGTCCTCTCGACTGAGTGTGCAAAAGAAGTCTTGAGTTACTTTTTGTCTTAAGCAATAAAGCTGTTGTGATGTATTATAAGCTGCTCTTAAATTCAGCTTTAGGTATTTTAATTTCTTATGAAGGTGTATGGATCACTTTGGACTAGTCTTCAATTTGGATGTGATCAAGGTTTCCTAGAAAGTGAATGGAAAAAAAGGTGTTCTGAAAACTGGTTCCTTGTTACTTGCTTATCTGGGTTTCACAGGGTGTGACCATAGCCTGAAGACATCCACTGTCCACCGCAGAAGTCTGAATTCTGTGAAAGACAGACATAGTATCTGAGGAATGCTTCAAAGAGATTGTTGGGGTTTTGACTAGCATGGGTCTTGCATGCCTTAAGCAAAACTAAGGCAGAGGTCATCTTCTATAGGTATTTTGGTATTTTAAAAATAGTAGTGGTTTCCTCAGTCAACAGCGACAGTTTTGTACTCTTATTTCAAGAAAGCTTTCTTTTAACCTGGACAACTAGTTTGCATGTCCCACATATCCAAACAATTATCTTTCAAGATATTTCAAGTATATTTCCTCTTGAAAGTTTTCCGCTTTTCACAAAGCCTCCTTCGAGATGGTTGGAAACCCCCCTGTTTTCTTTAGATAGAATCACCATTTAATTTTGGCATGCAGGGGCTTTGTTCAATTTACAAAGACTATCAAATATCTGGCTCAAATACAGCAGCAGTTAAACTCTGCCTCACCGGGAAAAGTTAATCCAACACTTTGATGTATCAAGTGATGATTTAACTCCTCTTGGGAATCCTAGGTGATGGATTTGCTCCTTCTAAAACAGCAGCTGTTTCAGTTACGTGTTACCAGTTAGGAAATCATTTTCCCATATTTTGAGCCTGTAGAACATATGGTATGTTGAGGTCCCCATAATCACATTCACACGCACCCTCACCACTGATTACTCCCTAGGGAACCTAAAGCTCTGCTAAATCACTGTGTAGTCCCTGAAATAGACCCATACATGGTCCAGTCATCACTACTACAGGAGTAAATCCCCAGTGGTACAGCCTCCAGCTACCTCTCCAAAATTGCCTTCTTCTGGTGAAACAGCTATAAACACACAGAAGTTTAAAAAGTTCAATTATATTTAATTTTATAATGAACACTTATTTCACAGCCTGTGCATGGTTTTTTGTTCTCTGTGTTTTCGTATTCTAAACTCCAAATAAGAAGACTTTTCCTTGAACTTCGTTGCTAGGGAGTACCTCTGCTGTATATCATTGTGCATTGAGGTGTGTGGTAAAGGAGATGTTTGCATTTTCAAGCCAGACCACAGGTCTGAAGTGGAAATGTGTTATGGTTGTCTTGTACAACAGCATCCTGAGGGGCTTAGAGGGCCAGACAAACTGCCAGACAAGTGTGACATTACACCACAATACTGTAAAACCAGATTAGCGGGAGGATCTGAGCCATACACTCTGGAGAAGTGTGAGAGTCTTGGAGAGACTTGCTCTATGTGAGCCAGGAGAAGAAGAGGTTTCAGCTATTCTGTGCTGATAAGCAGTAGGTGCACTCTTGCTATTCATTCCCTGTAAAACTGAAAACTGCTGGTTGGAGAGGAGGAGCTTGTCTCCTCCACGGGCTCGGGAGAGCCTTCAGACCAGCTGGTGGAGAATCTGCAACCTGCCAGCACCTGAGCGAGCTCTGCCCACAGACGCCTCACAAGCCTGTCTTGCTCGCAGACAGATATTTTGCCACCTGACTCAAAACAAATCTCTGCTCAGAGCACGCTTTTTAACAGCCAGCTTTCATCACTGCTTCCAGATACCTTCTCCCTTCTTTGCAGCCTGGAGAAGGATGGTGGTCTGGGCGATTTCCAGAGGAGTAAATGTTAGCAGTGCTGGGAGCAGCTTCCCTGCATTCGGATGTGATGGTAACGAAACACAACCAGTGTTGCCAACTGTCACATCTTTTTCATGTCTCCTGTAACACACAGTGCTCTCTAAAGCTTTGGTTCAGAATATCATCAAAAGAAAAATCTATCTTGTCTTTAATTCTATAGCGTATAACTGCTTAGAAATGCAGGGGGAATGTAAGCTTCAAACAAAATTTAATCTAAAAAGTTCAGTGTATGTTGATGTTCATTTGGTTTGTGTACTTTGATAAAGTAATGAAATTAATGGCATTTACAGGTAATCATAGCAACTACCAATGGAGCAAAGTGTATAAGAAAGACATAAAGATTAATAAAATTTTTGTGAGTAATGTTGCTGGGCATGGAACCTTTATCTGTTATTTTAACTCTAGGTAAATCCATTTTTAGGCTTTTAAGTTATTTTAAATAATATTATTTAACTTAGTTTTAAATAAAGTAAGTTTTCAACATTCTTTTAAATCATGTTCAAGCTCTGGTACTTTATAAAGCACTGATACATGCATAAATACCCTGCAGAGTACTGGGATGGCAGAGAAGGCCAGTGATGAAAACAAGTAACATCACACTCTGAGAGAGGAACTGTAACAAAAACCAGGTATTGGCTGTCTCATGCCCCATCAGTATGGAAGTGAGAAATTTCTTATCACTGTTCTCAGCTAGTTACATGGAATTTACTTATTCAAAATTCAACTACAAAATACATAATTCTAATTCTGCCTGTGAATATGTAGTTACAAGAAGAGTATACTGACACAGATGCATCAATCATTCAACTTAGTAAAGACCAGCAGGAAAGATACATTAACAATAGCTTCTTAGTGTGGAATTAATATACAGGACTCTCACAGAGTCAGTGGAATAATAAATACATAGGTGAAGCAGGGAGACCTTCCTATTTTTTTGGTCCTGTTTTGGTTTTTTTCCCCCATGCTTGGAAGGAAAAGTTCTAAAAAGTGAACTAATTGCCAAAAGAAACCATATGCACTATCAGTTCACCGCAGTGGGAACCACTGGGCTGTACCAGATGGAAACTCCTATCTCTGTCTAGCTATTGAGGAATGGCTTAATGAATTTCTTGCCTGTTCTACATTGTCTAAACATTTATAAATTACTTTCAAACCTGGGATGTAATAGGAGCGTGTGGGAGTTCCTGTCTTTGACAGAAGCATGTTTAAAAGACTACTGGCCATATTCTGGTGTATGAAGTGTCACATATACAAACTCTGAAGGTGCTCCTCCCACAAATCATATGTACCTTAAACAGACTGTATTTTTAAAGATGAAAATAATAACACATGATTTCAGTATAGTGGCTCTGTCTGCCACAGCCTCTCTCTTTCATTAATCTTGGAATAAAAATTCTGAAACCTAGCAGTATCTTTACTATATGTACAGTTCATTGGGGCATCATACAATTGCTGCATTACAAATTACTGTTAGTGAATCATTGCAAAAATGCAGGGATCTTAATTGCATCAGAGTAATGGATCTACTATAGAGAGAATGCACAAGGGGTAAAATTATCCTGCAGGATTTGCAACTGTTTGCCTTTAATATTAGCAGATTAATTAGTGAGTGCATTTGAGACATGTTTGCCTGGAAAAATTTTCTTCCCAAACTGATGCAATGAACTCAACAGGATGAAACTTTGGTTGTCAATGGTTACTCTGTAGATCTCTGAAGAAATTTATTTTTATAATAACTTACAAAATATTGGCATCATCATTACATGTTCAAATGTGATTAAGAGTTCAGTGAGTGTAGTCTTTTAAAACATGTTCAAGATTTATAATGTTAATGCTCTTTAAATAAATCTTATCTTTTCCTAAGGTAAAGATTTCCTTTGGTCTTTCAAGACCCACATATTCTCACAAGACGTACAAGCCCTGTGGATTGTTTTTAAAGGATTTTTTGTTAGTGGTTGGAATTGCCACAATCTGAGCAAAAATTTAACTGTAACAACTGGTCTATGGAGAATGCCTGGATGAAAAAGAACACAACAAAGGCAACAGCGAAGCCATGGCTCTGAAATGCACAGTGTTACAGTACTGAATCAGTGCAGCTGGGAGTGTGAGCTTCTGTTCAGACTAATTGGTGATGCATTATCAATGTTGGAGTGATGTGTTTGAAAATAGTTACCCATGATTGCAAAACACAGCACTGGCACCGTCTACCAACAGTGACGCTGCTACAAGAGCCATTGCAAACATAGTAAAAGCAACATCCTTGGCTAACCTGTGGCAGAATATGTAATCACACTTTAGAGCTATAGGGAGGGCATCATGTGTCTGGACTGATATGTTATGAGCCTAAAATCTTTGATTTCTGACAGTTTCTTCCTGCAGCAAGTGAAGTATCACACAGTAGTAAATTATCGTCCAAAGAAGAAAAGAGCAATGAGTTTAACGTGTGGACAAAGAATCCCAGGTGAGACAGCAGGTTAAATTCCATAATGACAATGACCCAATAAGACAGCAGGATGCAGGGGATGCAGCCAGAGCATCTCTGGAGCTGCAGAGCTCTGATCCCAGTTGCTGCAAACAGCAAAGGCAGAGCTGATCTTGCAGTGAGGGAGAAGAAGAGGATCATATGTCAAGATTCTTCCTAGTCTTATTTTTTCCGTATCTGTTATTTTCTTGTTCTGTGCTCTGTGTTTTGTTGCCATTTTGTATGTTCATATCCTCTACATGCTGCATTTAAACTTAAGCAGTGTCCTATGTCTGTAGAGTTATTTGGTCCAGTAACATGAATTGGATTATACAACTGGGATGCAGTATTTGATATTGCAAAATGAAACAAAAAGTACAAAAGCACAGCACTACACTGATGTGTATGTTTTTGCAGATTGAAATTCTTAGCCTCTAGCCCTAAGGAACTTGCTCTCTTCCATTTCAGAAACTGTCAGAGCTCTCATACCTTATAGTTAATTAATAATACGGGGTTACATATAGTCAGAGAAAACTGTCAGGATTTGATTTAATCCAATATGATGCAAGCTTGTCTTAGAAATATTCCTAAAAGGCATAATATAAAGGCATGATATTTGAATAGCAAAACAGCCAGACTCTATAGCAACAGGCTATATGGTCTGCCTTCCCCAGCTGTTAAGCTGCTGTTTTGCTAACAAAGTGTCTGCTAACCTCACTCTCCAGACAAGATTTTATTAAAAATTAAACCAGCTTAAGAGAAAGTGGAAACGCCTATGCAAATGTTTCAACAGCAATTAAAAGATTACTGAATTTTACTTCTGATCTTCAAATCACATTTTTAATTAACTGTAATTAACTTAAGGGCAACTAGAAAAGATGAGAGGGAATAAAGCAACAAGACAACCAAAGCTTCTGTGTTCTCAGAAAGAACAATAATTTTGCCTTCATGATTTCAGGAACTAGTTGCAGAAGTCTGCAAGTGGAGATAAAGTAGCTCTTGATTTCAAGTCATTTACACTCAGCAATGGGTTGTCCAGTCAAAGTGCTTGAGCCAGGGCTATTGAGTTCTTAAGTTCATTTGAAATAAATGGATCTAGAGTTACTGGAGATCCTTGTACATCTCTGTGTAAATTTTGTGGCTTACAATGGCCTCATAGCTAGAGAAAATAGGAAAAACTACTTCAATTACAGACCTCCTCAGTGGCTTTGGACAGACATAACTAGCAAGATTCTGTGCCCTCTCCACCTTAAAAGTCCAGTATTTTTTCCTAAGGCCTTCCTATGTGCTGTGAAGATAAAAGCTGCTGGTACAGTTTTGACAGTCACAGTAAGGCTCGTCAGCAGATAGATATTCTGGCTGCAAAAGAGACAAGCTTTCATTGCAGGACAAAATAAGAAACACTCCAAACACTGAAGAACAGTAAATGGACCCAGCCTATCAATTACTAGCATTGAGGGTGCTAAACAAGAGAGTGGGAAATGAAGGCTGGAATACTCTGGGTACTTCAGGTAGAGCAGGGAAGGGAATCATGGTTTCTATGCCTTGGATGTCCAGTTCTGGGGGGAAAACTTCCTTTGCAGTTAAAAATTCTATCTAAAACATGAAAGATCTTTTTCAGTGAAACTATGCTTTCTCTCTGAGTGCTTTTTTTGACAAATACAAGTTTTCAGGCAAAACTGTGTGGCTGAAACATTCCAGTCAGCTCTAGCACTCAGCTGGTGTGCAACAGAGCCCACCTACATGGATCCCTGGAGAGGAGCCCAAGGGGGAAGTCCCACCACCAGCACAGCTCACTCCAGCTTTGGAGCTTTGGGACCTCTGCTTTCTCACTTATGTTATTTCATTGGAAGTAATGCCAGAAACAAAGCACAAAGATCTAATGCAGCAAAGCCGGAGGAAAGGCAGGACCAGAGATGCTGTGTCCAGTGTGTGCCTTGTTCTAATACAGCAAAACAGATATTTCAGTCAAAGACACAAAATAACTAGGTTCTTTTATATAATCTACTGGATTTTTGTTAAGTAACCATTAAAGGAGGATTAGCCAGTAATCCTCCACCTCTTTCTAAGGGATTCTGAGCCATGAGTGTCTTATAGTCCCTCTAATGTCACACTTGAGTGAGAGTCTATCACCATTTAAGAGTTACACTAATAGGATGTTGAGAATGAAATCTCTGCGTTTTCATTGTGTAGTGCTCTTCCATGTATTTATCCAAAGGCTGGCTACTAAAGCTGTCATGAGCCTCCAACTCTCTTGGGTACCACTATCATGAGTACACAGCATAAATGTCTGGATTGATACAATGAAAAGTTAACAAACTGCTCAGGTAAAATCAATCCTGAAATTGTAGCACGGTAAGTCATGGCAACAGGCAATTCAGCTTCTAAAATACACTATAACAAAACTATACTTTTTCTTTACCTTGCCACCTACTGACTTTAGCCTTAGACTAAGATTGTAATTTCTGTTTGTCATGGATCCACTTTTTCTTTCTGTTTGTACAACGCCTAGGATAGGGAGGTCTAAATTGTAATGTATCCTCCTAGTTAGGCAAGATTGCTACCACAAGATTGATAACAATTATATAGTCAGTCTTTCCAAGAAGGAGGATTATAAGAGTTATCAGGCTGCATAAAGAGAATAAGGAAATTGCACCTGCTGTTCCTATATTGTGTAAAATGTCTAAATGGTCATTATGTTCTTATTTAATATACATGTAATGTTACACATGTAATAATTTTCCAATTCGTTCCAAAATCAGTGAGAGCCTATATTAATTTCACTTGTGATCATAATGCTAGCAGCAGTGCTTCTTAATAATTTGAATATGCAATTAAGAAAATGGCATGCAACTTCAAACTGGCAATGCGTGGGATAAAACACATCTTCTCCCTGAAGGGACTGAGTCAAGCTTCCTTAAAGCAACATCTTTCAAGGCTGCCCAAGACTTTCTTTTTCCATTTCTCTCATTCTTCTTGCTAATATAACTGCACACCAAGCCATAGGGATAGCATAAGCCTTTTCAAATATCTGGTGTGCTCTTCCTGCACAGCTGAGAAAAAGAAATTGGAAAAAGTCAAATTATGATGCTAGTCCTTTGCTTTCCAGGGAACCCAGCCCAGGCTTTGGCTCTGCAGAGTAAAGCTCTTACAAAGGCAGGAGTAGAGCAAAGGGTTAGAGCTCATGTTTGGGTCTCTCTCAACTCCACTAGTATGCTTTCATTAACACTCAAATTTGTACAACAATTTGAAAGATCCCTGAAGTCTCTGCCAACCAGCAATAATAAATGTCAGTATTTTGATACATGAAGCAGCCGGTATCTCCCACTAATATTTCAATTAACAGTATGAATGCTAGTTATAAATATTTCTGTGCACTTTGGAAATCTACAGTTGGAAGGCTTGGCTGGAGAAGAATTGGAATTGCTGGCATTTTATGACATAGTCTGAATATCTCTTGAGGCAGCAGGTGGACAGGATGCTATATAGATACTATTCAGGCACGTGTTCTTATTGCAAACAAGATCCCAGCATTGGCTGTAGATAAGATTTGGTATTGATTCCCATTTTAGCCTGTCTTTTGGTTGCTTATAACTTTGCAAAGCTGCAAGTGCTGTGTCTATGAATTTCTATTTGGAGAATAAATTTTTTTTTGTAGAACTCAGCCAAAAACTGTTTGCAGAAAAGCTGGTGCTCTCACACAAGTCAATGCATTTGAGGGCCTGAAAACTTCTAGTGCCCCAAGTGGGAGCATGAGGGAGCCAGAAAGCTCTGTTCATGTGTGTCAAACTTCTGCCCAAATTAAAACTTGAAAATTCATTTGGTATAGGACCACTTGAGGTTCAAATTTAGTTTTTAAATGCCCTTACAATCTCATGATATGCAAACTCTGGTATGTGTGAGTATACTGGATCCTGCAGGTAGCAGAAAACAGAGATGAAGGGAAGATGTGAAGGAATAGCAATGGAACTGAATGGGAGAGGGAGCAATTTACTGATAAGGTATGAACCAGATCCTGAATAGAGTCAGGAGGTGTGTGGGAGACTGAACTCCAGGGGGAAACTAGCCTGGGAGAGAGCCTGAAACTGAAGACTGGGGTTGTCTGGAGGAAGAGACCAAAGTGGTCACACTACCTGGGAAGCTTCACCTTTGTCTTTGCCATCCCCCACGTCATGAGTTAAATATACAGCTGTTGGCCAACCCAGGAAAGCAATTGCTTCTTACTGACATAATTTTCTTGTTTGGATTTTCTTTTTTCTTTCAGCTAGAGAGCTGTGTATCTATGTCACTTTATCTTAAAATAGAACTGGAAGAAGAGATCACTCTAGCTATTGCCTAGTTCTTCCCAGCAATTCCCATTTCTGATGGGGAATGCTGCTCCCAGTTCCTGTGCTTCCTTTCCCCTCTGCTAGATTTGCAGTCTGGCCGTGTAAAGGAGCATGTGGCTTTTTATATCCTGAAAACTAATGCAGAGGTGTTAGAAATACTGTCATAATTGTTTGAAGAAAACTGCTAGCCTTTCCAGAAGGAGAGGGGAACAGCAGGAGGGTTCTTTTAATGTAAGTTTAATTATAATGGCCAAGTAGCTCAGCACCATCAGACCATAAGTTACAGCTTCTTGTTTATGATACACCTGCCAGGAGGAATTTCAGATTCTTTAAGATATGTGTCTAATAACTGGTGCCAGTCCCTAAAGGCACAGACCTTCTGCTCCATATCCATCTCCACTTTAACTTGATCATTTTTTACTGAACTATGAAAACACATAGCAAAAAATCCTCTAAAATTAATAACTTACACAATGAAGTAAGATTAATGAAATTCTTTATAAAACAGTTTAATCAGTGACAAGGCTAAATGCTGCAGTTCACAAGTTTTGAACTTGGAAATTCACAAAATAAATCATTTCTGTTTACTCACACTGAGTTTATGCAACTTAGATGGTAACAGTAACCTTCAATGGACGTGCAAAGATTCAAGGGAAGAAGAAAAAAGCCAACAGATGGTACTGCATGTAATTCTTTAGCAGTGTTCACTAACTTTTTTTTTTTTTGGTCATTAAATTATCTAATTTTGCATGGCCATTTGTGAATGCATCAACAATACTCAATTTAGTATGTGACACAACGTTTTTTCATGCCCATCAGTAGCATGTCTAAAATTTTCAAGGCCAGATTTAGCACAGCTATAATAGCTTGAATGGAGTCTCAAAATATTTTATATCTGGAAGCTGGGGGTTTTTTTCCACTCTGCTTTTTCACTGACTATCAAGACTATTGCAGGAACACCTCCCAGGCGTGTTATTGTAGAATGTCTGGTGGGTGTGCAATAGTCTTCAGCTGTGACTGTTGTTGTAGAAGTGCTGGGCAGCAGTTTTGGACTGTATTATTGACTGTGTGCCAGCTTTCAAATCTGGTGCTAAACTTAGATGCTTGTTGTCGGTGGTATTATTCCCTTGAGTATCACTTGCAGGATTAGGTATTTCTTACACAAAATTACACAAACAGTACAGCTGCTGAAAAGCTGTGAGTGAGTCCTCTGGAACTACACTGAGATCCTTGTGATGGGCTTTGCTTAGTTTTAATACTACTCTAAATCACAAGGAAAATCATCTACCAAGATATCAGCAGTAAATCACAGCCAGAAACAGGATCAGGCAAAACTATCCAAAACAAATGACAGTTTTATAGTATTTTAAATATAGTTCTGAGAAAAAAAAAAAAGAGGTTGGAAGTGGATGATTCCTCCCACAGCCCTTTTCTGGCAACTCTATATCTCCTGGAGACCATAGTACACAAAAAAATCCTTGGTAGAGTTGTAAACTGGTTGCTCTTCCCCACTTTTCTCTTCACCAGAACTTGCTAGGTTCTCCGATTCCATTTCCTCAGGTTCAAAACCAAAGTGTGGTCTTCAAATATAGAAATTCAATTCCACCTATGGACAAGAAGTATCCTTCTTCAGATGGAGCTGTAAAGTCTCCTGAGCAGTAAGAAAATACATGAAAAACTTCAAGTCTTTTGTCTCCAGTTTTTTTCTGCCCAACAACTCTGATGTCCATTTCCACATGTGCTCTATTGAAATCTGCTTTTCTCACCCAGATAGTGTACTCGTCTGGTATATCCTTGAACACCTCCTCCACTTGGAATAAAATGCTCTGGGGTTTCATTTGTTGCTGCTATTTAGACATTGCAATAATAGAATTTTCTTAATCAAAGTGAGATATTCCTGGGACAATGTATTTAAACACAAATTAAACCACTAAATTCATTTTTGGACATCTATATGGGATATGTAATTTCTAGGGCTGCAGAGGTAAAATAAAGCAGGTTTAAACCTTCCTGGATATCAGGCCAGTATTTTATTTAGATATCTAAAAATTCTTAAAGGATCCTAACTTCAGATCCATCCAGTTGGTAGTGCTGGCCCCACATGTTTCTCCTGAAGTTGGAGAGATGTGGAGGTTTAAATGGGGATACTCAGAGGATAGGAAAGAGAAATGCACATTTTTCTGTCACTGTGGTCAAAACTGTTGATATCATGATTATATCACAAATACATTTGGTTTTCTGTTCCAGAGGAAAAGGGACTCCTAATATCAGCAGGGAGCCCTGGGGCCACGAGACCATAAACTCAGCTGCCACTGGCCCTGTGAGAGCAGAAGAAGAAGCACAAGGAAAACTACAGCCATTTTCCACAATTTATCAGATCTACAGTTGAAAATCTGAAGAGCACTCTGTTACATTCCTAAACCAAGCAGTATTTAGGAATACTGAACCTGAACTTAACAATGGAAACAACCATTTGAGAAAAGAACAGATGCTTGTGTGATAAATGTCACAAAAATCCCAAAGTTTTTCTCTGATGGGGTTCAGTAATCGAAATGTAAGTTTCCCCTACTCAAATGCAGACTGCCATTTGACAGGGCCAGTGCTGAGTTCTTGCTGAGCAAGAGGACACTATATCAGCATGGCAGTGCCAGCAGCAGTGCCTGGCAGGTGGCCAGGGGACAGCTGGTCCCTCCCAGGGTGATGCAGCCCATGCCAGTACAAGAGTGAAAGGACCACTGGGAAGAAGCAGCCTCTGACAGTCTTGGCCCCAGCTGCCTCTTTGGGACCCACTGGCCCACATGGTGCAGAGCCACCAGAGATGCTTGGACCTGATCTGAGCAGCCAGTGAGGACTATGCAAATGTAATCCTCTGATTAGTACTGTTGGACCCATTCTGTGCCAGAGTTGAAAGGTGAAAAAACAGCTGCTGGGAAGAGAGGGAAGAAGTGAGGTGGAGAGAAAGCAATGATTGAGATGATGAGCATCAACGGGAGCAGAAATCAGAGCAAAGTCTTTACAGAGGTGGAGCTGGAGGGGACAAAGCATTACAGTGGAGAGATGGAGGAGAAAAGGAAAGGAGCAGTCCGAGTGCCTGCATGTCTCTCGTGGTGAAGAACAGTAATTATTAACGAGGCTTTTTGTTATTACAGTAGCGTAAGTTTAAGGATTAAGAGCAAAAAACCTGTCACTTTACACAGGTAATAAGTTAACCTGGGCAGCTGACACTGTTGTGCAGTCTTCGAGGATGGAGAAGGTGTGAAAATATCAGAGGTGGCAGTGCCAGGGGTCCACAGGGAACACTGGAACTACTCAGTTGTGCCTTCACTCTCAGTACCTTACTCACTTGGGAAGTGGTAATGAAAAGATATTTACTTAAAGGCTGATATTTCAAATAACAAACACCAGTTTTAAAAGCATTGACTTGTACCAGTTAATAACTGTGCCAGAAAAATAGAGGTATTTTTAACAGCCAGCTCCTCAATCTGAAAGCCTTGACATGTGAACAAGCTACTCCCAGAATAACAAGTTACCAGAAGGTGATGGTTAAATTCAAAATTGTACCAGTGTGGCTTTAGATCAGCTTAAAATAAATTTAATTAAATCAAGCCAAATCTCTATTTCTTCCAATTTATCCAGAGGTCCTATAGACTTAATCTGAACTGTTTTGAAACCATATGAACCTTCTCTAAATACAATTAAGAATGCCTATGGGTCAGCTGTGTTTTGTGTCTGCCAGTGGCAGGAGCAGATAAAAGAACCAATGAGATGCTCATGACCAGAGTTAAGTTATGTAAATGGGAATGCTTTTCCTTATTAAGAAAGGTGCCTGTCTGTGTGCTTATTCAGGCTAGGAAGACGGCCCTCAGGACTCTGAAAATGAGGTGGCTTGGTACTGGTGCAGAGATCTGCATGTCTCTGATCCTCCTTTTGTGTACTGATAGCTTTTAGCTGGCAGCCATATTAAAAATAGACAGATCTTCTGAATAGTAAAAATCCAGTAACAGAGAGCTAGAGAAAATTGTCCTTTTTTTAGATTTTATTGTCTTTTTCACAAATAGCATTTTCTGTGACTGTTTAAGTCTATGAGCAAAACCAACCTCTCCTTATTAAAAATGTGTGTCTCTGAAGGGATACACATATCCAATATAACCTTCACTACGATGCTTCTAATTAACCAGTCTGCTTCACAATAAAGTATCTAGCTGTCACCAAAATCAACACTGTGCGGTTATTAATAGATTAAGGAAAGAATGTTAATTCTTCAAGCTCCATTTCATTTGGTCTCATTACTTTGCAAGCCAGATGGTCACAGGGCCAGACCTGTCAGCAGACACTGGGAGGAAGAATACACTTGCCGAGTGGCAAGACGCAACACACACAGCATCTGGAAAACTGCACCCAGGGGCAGCTGCTTATAGTTCCTGGGAATTATTCTGCAGGGAGCAGAAGAAATCATGAATTGATCTAATTTGGTATTATTTTTCTCACCTCTCCCTCTGTGGTACCCAACACCATCTCCAACACAGTGGCAGAGTGTGCCTCCAGCTGTGAAGGAGGTAGCTCTCTGTTCATTTTAGGTAGCCAGCTAATTGCCTTTTTCCTTATGGAGATGGGCTTAGTCTCTTCTGAACTGGCTAAAGTGATGCCAGGTTGGAAGAGATGTTGCTATCTACATCCAATTTGCTAGACTTTCTTCCTGCAGTATAAGTCTTAGGACTAAGAGAAAAGCACTTTGTCTCGCTGATCAGTCAGAATGTGTGGTGCATTCCCAGGCTCACATGGCAGCCAAACCCAGAAAGAGAAGTTCACCTCCACTCACAGCTCAGGTAAAAAGTGTCTCATGCTCAAATATAAAGAGGTGGGGTTTTTTTCTCCTTTCGGAAATAAATTAAAGTATCAGAGGTTTTGAAAGATAATCACCATTAACACTTTTGGGGAAAAAATCTGATCTGTTTTTCATAAAAACTCTCCAAGACTTTTAGTTTTAATCAGAAATACAAGAAAAATTTCAATTTGACCTGAAACTAAAGTTTGAGAAAGTTTCTCTCAAGTTCCCTTTTGTCTCCTTGAAACAGTATAGGGAAGGGAGCTCAGAGCAATACAAGGCTGGGTCAGGTTATCTTTCTGTAATGAGGCAGAACCAAACATACCGAATCCATTCTGGAAATATGTTCTTGAAACTTTCCACTGGGAATTCTGCCATCTCTCTGAGTAGCCTCTAACAGTACTTTTCTATTGTTAGAATTAGCAAGGTTTTCCTAAAGTCAAACCTAATTCTTTGCTGCAAATTAAGCCAATGTCATCTTAATCTTCCCCATGCTGAACTATCGATTACTTACTCTTTTAGCATCCATATTCTGTAAGATTTTTAATGTTTCCCTACCTTAAACATTATTTTCTGTGTATTAAATTGATGTCTTATAACAAGCTTAAATTTTCTAAGTTTCTTTCCATTCTTGTTCCCCTGCTTGTCCTCAGTGATGGTTTGTGCTCTCCTCAGATTATCAGGGTATCCATGACTCATTTTTTCATCTTGTTCACAGCTGAAAAGAAAAACTAATTTAAAGTATACTCAAATGTTTGTCTTTAAAAAAAAAAAAAAAAAAGAGGAAAATTATGAACCTTTTCCTCAAAAAGTACTTTTCCACTCTTTTATAGAAAATGGCCTTGGATTAAAATATTTTACTATCCCCAAAACACCATCTATCTCATCAAATCCCTAAGTCTAAATGTAGAAATGGCAATGTTTTTGTAAGACATTAAAGTGCAAAGGCTCTGAATGGGAACAGGGCACAAATATACCTCATCATGGGGAGACCTGTGAAGAAAATGTATCTATTAAGAGCCACCTTTTTTTTGCTGTGGGGAGGTCAGGCTGCAATTTCCTTGTCCTTTTTGGATGGGATGAGCAGGATGACACAGGCAGGACCTCTTGTCCCAGGGTGACGTTATGAAGCCGCTTTATTCCTTAACCGGCCGCTCAAGGCCCAAGGACTCTGTGCCCACTCAAGGCCCAAGGATGCTGTGCCTTTAAGAGGGACCCGGGGGCGGGGCCACGGGCCCGAGGGGGCGGAGCCACGGCTCAGCCCAAGGGGCTCGGGAGGGCTCGGGAGGGAGCGCGCCGGGAGCCCTGTGCTGCTTTCCTGGGATTCCTCTGTGTTCCAGCTAGCTAGGAAAAGGTTCTGTTGGGTTTTTTCTTGGTTTTTTTTTCCCTTTCCTTCCCCTTGCCTGACTGCCTCCCTTCCCTCCTCACTGGTCTGGGGGGTCTGCGGGATGGCCCTGGCTGGTCCGAGCCCACGTGTCTGTTCCCTCTCCGGGAATTTGTTGTATTTTGTGGGCGTTTTTTTATCCTGTTCTACCCTGTTTTGTTCATGTGTTAATAAACAGTTCGGTTTCTTTTTCCCACTTTCACTCCTTGTGACCCATTTGTCTCATTGACGGAGGGAAAGGGGAGGAACACTCATTCCAGAGTTTTGTCTCAAAACCCAAGACACCTCTCCAGCCCCATCCCACCATGGCCTGCAGCCCAGAAAGGGAACAGCCACAGTGACTGCTGCAGGTTGGTGAACTGGTATTGGTAAAATTAATGGCAGAGATGAAAAACCATCTGATGGCTCTAATTATAGAGCTGGGTTATAGAGTTTAAATATAAAAGGCTTTCATACAAACTTGTGTGTATGATAGCCATATGTAATTAGATACTGTAGAAGACCTAGATGAATAGTAATGAAGGCCATTTTAGAAAGGCCAGCTAAAATTACTAGGAAAATGAATTGAAAGAGGAAGAATAGAGGCATTGATGGGAAATTCATCAGAAAAAAAGTCTTGTCTTTTATCTGAGTAATACAGAGGGAGGGCAAGCAAGGAGCAATATCAAAATGGTAACCTGCCAAGACAAAGATATAGGTCCTGTAGTCTTTAGGAAACAAAATGATCTCTAGCTGGTACCACACAGAGTGAAAAAGAACTATTTATGGCACTATGTACAAAAAGGAGTTGCTCCTGCAACTTTGTTTTGGCTTTCACCAAGCTGTATTTTTTCATCAAGCAAAAGATATCAAGACCTCAACCATTACATTTGCTAAAGTTGAATTTATTTCACTTATATAATTTCTTGGTGAAGAGTCTGTATCTAAAGAAACAGTGAATGAGCAAGTGTACGAAAGGCCAGACCTTTCCTAGATTTCCCAGTCTTTGCCACAGTGTCATAGGTCTGGAAGCTTCCCTGGGGCTCATGTAGTCTGTTTATCATCCTCAAGGTAAAATCAATGATAACCACAACTCTCCTGAGAAAAGCTATTTTAATCTATTTAATCTGTTTTTAGAGAACTCCAATAGCGGACGTGTTGCAGATTTCTTTGCCGATCAATTCTTATCCATTTTTTAGTATACACATATGAAAGATATATTTTAACATGTTTTAAAACTTTCTTGCAGCAATTCAAGTCCATTATTCCTTTTCCTATTTATTCCTGCATAGATTTCTCCCATCCTCACTACAGTTGTGCTAAGGACTGTTATCATTAATTTTCTCGTTGTCTGGTTTAGACAATCTTCGTTCACCTGTTCTTACCTCATACATCACTTTTACTGGAGCTTGATCATGCTTGACACTCAGCTTGTGATCCATGTCTACCATTAGCTTGAACCTGTTGCTTTTGGGGGTGCGTTCATCTGAAGTGCAAGGCATGGTGGTCAAGCTGGTTCAGTCAGGGCTTTTGTCTCCGAAGATCTGAGATATGTCTAACATCATGGTAAACCAAATCCCTTTCCTGAAGAAAATTGCTTGTCCTCTAAATGCCTCATTTCCTAAAAATTCATAATGTTATTTGCATTTGTTCCTACATGGTAAGCTAAGAAAACCATTAATAAACACAAAATGTGTGTTGCTTTACCACTTTGGTGCCTCTCCTTGTGTGAGGGAAATGGGGAATTCAGGTGTGGACAGCAGCAGACCTGAGTCAGGGAGCTGCATTACCCTTGCTTTTCCTCTCTTCCATGGGGTTTGCAGCTAATTAGTATCACCTCCCAAACCAACATCATTTAGTGGGATATCTCAAGTCCAGCACCCCAGTTTAGAAGTATTGATAATGAAAAACTTCTGGATTTAAAATTCTCAATTTCAAAATTTTAACTGAGGGAACTAGCTAAAGATGTAAGAATACCTGAAAGCATCAGAACTGGCATGTAAGACAGGGTTCAGATTCCTCTGTATCTCACAGGCAGAAATGTTCAAAACATGTATACTACCAGCCTAGAGGTAAAAACCTTGGAAAGATCAGCTGCAGACTTGAAGGGAAATAGTAGGGCTAAGAAATATGGCTATAAGGAAAGGAAGAAGTGATCAATACAGAAAACTAAGGTGTTGGAAAGTATTGAAATAGAACAAGACTCTCCAAAAAATGAGTGTTGCATTAAAGGTATAGAAATTTAGCAGAAAGTAAACCACCGTTGGTTGCAGCTGGTCTTCAGAGATCAGAGGGGCTGGGTATGACTGGGTTTAACTTCTGATTGAAGTTAAGTCAGCACGGTATGCCTAGTTAAGTTCAATAAGAACTTTCACAAGTACAGGTTCATAAATAATGCAGTTTACCAATTCAGGTCTGGTTGTGTTCAATAAGGACTTGCATGATCTAGGTTCATGAACAGTACAGTTCATTGAAGCAACAGGAAAGAAGGTTCAGGATTGCTGGTGATAAAGGAAACAATTGCAGAGTGTTAATGCATGTTACTACAGAAAGCATGGCAACAGACATCTGTAGTGCTGTATGTGTGTGTCTACACACACACACACACACACACACACGCACATATACATGAAATGAATATTCCCAGCTCTGGTCCAACAAAGTTGGAGGTGCAAAGCTCACCTAAAGGCATCCTTTCAGGAGAGGAGGAGAGACACAGTCTACCAACTGATCCTGAGCAGGCAGAGGTGTTTTCCCCCTGTGACCCTTTCTGCCCTGAAGCCACCCTTTTATTGATGCCATGATGATTTTTTGTCTTTTATATACCTTTTATATATACCTTTTATATAGCTTTTATTTTTCCTCAGTGCTCTTAGCATGCATACTTGTAATTCCTTAAGCCCAATAATTTAGCATAGTCCTAATATTCTGTTAAACCAAGAGACCAAACATCCTAAAGGCCTTGCAGTTGGAGCCTAGAAAGGCCTACACTGTCCTGCGAAACCAAGGTCCTCTCTAGAACGCATCCTGTAAACAAGGACAGGCTCATCCAGGGGGGAATTCCTTGGGATGGGGGGTGTCATGCTATTCATTCAAGCCTCTCATTGGGGAATCTTTGTTAGATATGCTAATTTGCAAGGTCTATAAATTGTATACGCGATCTGTCGTGGGTGTGCATTTCAGCGCATTCCACCTGGGCAAAGTGGTGCACCATAAGGATCCTTATTAAATACCAAGATAAAAACCCTTTCTCCCTTAACCATGTCTGCCTCTTAAAAATTAAGACCAGGAAAAGGCATTATTTTACTATACATTTTTGTCCCTTCCCAATGGGATGGAAAAATGGCATGCTATATGCAGCAGTGGAGGCTGTCTGACCTTTGCCAGAGAGTCTTTGCATATATCCTTATTCCTTAATGGACCAATTTTACATCAAGGCTTGGTTTTCAGGGTGAAGAGGGAGTACAGAGCTGTGGGTGCTCTTCTGTGCCTCTTCTCAGGTGTGAGACCTCCATGTCTTTCCAGACATCCTTCTGTTGTCAACCCTTGCTTGAGCCAGGCAATCAGGAGCCCAGCTCATGCTTTCCCCAATTAGTGTCATCAATTCTTCAATGACTTAAAGCAACACTGTACAGTTCTGACCATCTACGACCTTGAGTTAGACCTCCCAAAGAAAACAGGGGGAAAATAAAAAAAATAGGGATTCATACAACAAAAAAATAGAAGAATTAGCTGTTATGTATTCAGAGTGGAAATAATGATTAAAGATAGACTGGGTATAGCCTAAAGACTGATGAGTACAAGTCCTCAGTTTTCTATAGTGATATACTAAAAGCCTTTCCACCATTTCAAAAAAATAAATTGTAGAAAAAGGCTTTTTGGAAGCTCATAAAATCAAGGGTTATATTAGAGAACTGGAGACCAGCAAATACGGTATCTCTTCTTAAAAGGAGGATGGGAGAGATGTAATGCCAGCAACTACACTATAGTTCGTGGTCATCCCAGGACATGATGTCTGGGGGTTTTGAGAACAAGTATGAAAATGGTGGTGTCAAAGACTCAGAGGTAAACAAATGAAGATTCATTAGGCCGGGAAAGAAAATTAAGGGGCTTTGTGTCCCCCCTCCATGCAGCACTGGTTGGTGTTACATAGGTGGTGCAGTTGCTGGAAGAGTGGTGGGCCATGGTGGAAGGGCTCTCACGCAGCTGTGGAAAGGCACCACAGTGCTGTTTCCAGTCCTGTAGGAAGAAGATAGGATAAAACTCAGCATAAGATTCCAATTTTTTTCCTGATACCCTAGAAGACAATACTGTCAGAATAACTCTGTATCTTCCCTTGACAATTTGTTTTTCCATGCAAAAGACACGCAGGCAGCCTAATCTATCTGATCTTCAGTAAACACAGAAGCAGTTGTAGATAACAATGTTACTTTCCACAGTACTTAAAGGAATGTAGAAAATAAACCAAATGGGATCAAATGAACCAAATGGCAAAAGTTAATCTTGAAGGAAGAAGTATGATACTTGAGGCATCTCTAAGGATCATCTGCAGCACATATTTTGCTTAATATTTTCTTAATGACCCTGATATGAAAACCAAGGGTATTTTGATGACATTTTCCGATGATGTGGAATTGAAAAGAATTATCAGGGCAGGGCGGGTCATGATGAACAGCAGAGCTTGAGAACTGTCATGAAATTAATGATAGAAATGGCAAAATCATGGACTTACAAACACACATTTTCATTTTTTCTAGAAGTTAAATTTTAAAAATTGAGGGATTGTTTGGAAAAATGTGAGCATTGCAGATGATCACAGCTTCCACAGAAGTGTCTCGGTGAGGGATGTGTGGAAAAAGAGGATGAATGGCTTAAAATGTATTCAGGAGAATCAGAGTCATCAATGTCCATACAGGCCCTGGCAAGACATCACCCAGAATGCTATGGCAGGTGGCAGTGACTTCTGTGCAGGAGCAGTGACTGGACACATAGCAGATATGGAGAGGCTACTGGGGAGACAGCTAGGGAGTAAAAGCCTCAGACCTGAAACCTGATTTGAAAAGTGTCTCAACATGCAGACTGGGATGACCACCCTCTATGGATGCAATATGGAAGGAAGAAATCGGGGGAAAAGAGCTGCTTAAGTCAACAGACCTATTATTAGTCTATGAAGAATACTGTGCTGAGGACAAACTTAGGCTGGGCACCAGTGCAGTCTCCTGCCATAAGAAAAATTATGTTCTTGAATTGCCTTCCTGCAGAAAGACTGGGAACAGAAAAAACCTTTAAGTCATTCTACAATGAAATGAGATAATTTTATGAAAAGAATTTCATTATATGACTGAGACAGCAGCAAGATGAACTTTATAACTAAGGGAGACACTTCCAACCCATTTCTCCTGTTTCTATGTGGATCAACATTCACTTTGTGTATTAATCAAGCATTTTAATTTCTAATTGCAAACAGGGTAAGAGCAATATAATGTCCAAATAATTCTGAGGGTTCTCATAAATAGTCCAAAGCTTTTCCACATAAAGCTATGAAGAAAATTAATCTGATTACCCTTCCCCTCCTTTAGGCTACTGGATAGTCATGGAAGTTGCGCCTTTGATACTTAATATACTTCTTTCAAATGCAGCCCATCTGTGACTTGCAAATTAGTAGTTGACAGTAACAGCCTGGCATCTCTACGGTGCCAGTGCTAGGTCTCTATAGCTGTGCAAGTGTGCTCCAGCTTGTGGCCTGCATATCCAGCCCTCTGGCATCTAGAGTGGAGAGGTTGGTGGAGCTCAGTGTGACTGCCTCCTTTCCTAATCATATGAGTTTCCTACTCAGTGTTTCCTACTGCTTGGGTATGGGTAGAGAGTGCATGCATATACATGTTAGGGAGTAGCTGTGTGTCCAATTTAAATTTATGTGATGATGGAAAGGAAGGACAACCTGAGTGGCAACCTGGCTCTGGAGGGATTTTATGCATCTCCTGCATTGCATACCTTCTCTTTGACCAAGTTTCCTCAGCTGACTGTCTGTAAAACGAGTGTGGAAATTGTCCCAGCTTATCGGATAAGCACTAGAGAAAGTGCACATCTGTGATCATAGGAAGGGGGGCTTTTTTTAATGCAAGAGGAAAAGTATGACATATTAAGTTTCATGTACATAAATGTCTCAGTAGTAGGCAGAAATATTTGCTTTGTCAAAAAATGCCTGTTAATTTAACTATCTATTGAAATTTAATAAGAATGCTGTGAAGGATAAAATCTTAGCTCTAGAAAAGGTAGCAGGAGATTGGCTATTTACAGGAAAATATTAAAGAATTTATCTCTAAACTGAAAGAAAACTTTTTACAAAACCCAGACTGTCATCAAGACTAGATTACCTATGTAAGACCACTAAAGTTTAAATTACTCTGACTCTGCCCAGGCTGATCACAACTCTGTGTTACCCTTCAGTTCTGCCAGGAGCATTTGACCAAAATGTTCTTAGAAAAGGGGTATCTCTCCAACTTTTCGTGGAGAAAATCAAAGCAGGCTCCAACCTTTAGAAATTCAGTGTTAAGTCCTTGGAAGTTACTTGTCCTTTCCTGTTGGTTTCACATGTTTATGAGCAGCTGCTGCAGTTAGAGCCCCGGTGGACTGGGAGCATTGGAAAGCTGCGGGGCATCACTGAAAATAGGTTTAGGCAGCTCTGTAGAGAACCCTGGAGCTGGAGAGTGAGGGCTGATTGCTTTAGTGGCATAGCCTCCCTAAATAAACAGGTTTTTTCTTTCCATCTCCTGGTCCTAAATTTGCTCCCCGGGAGTCCCTCAGGATTCTCATTAGTGACAGACAGGCACGTCCACCCTGAACGTGCTGCCCCCAGGGCACTGGCACAGCCCAGAGTCCTTTGGCAAACTCAGCTCTGCTGTTCACAGTTGTTTTCTTTTCCTGCAAAGGTTTACTGTGAATCTTAATAACTTGCCTGAGACAGAGGAGGATTCTCAGTCTTTCTTCCCCAAGTTAATGTCAGCATGCCTGTTAATACGGGATAAGCTCAACTACAAATCAAGTGTTTTTTCCAAGCTAAAACAAACCAAAATATTTGAAAGGCATTTCATGCAGGTTTATAGGAGAAAATCCTTTCTGTACTTGCCTCTCAGTGTTTAAATCCTCCAACCATTCCCTAACCCATCTTCTTATTTTATGATCTGAAACAAAAGGCACTAGAACAATTCTTTCCTTATCTCTCACCTCCCTTTTCTTCAACCCACAGCAAAACAACAAGGTTAGTGCAAAAAAAGTGTTTTTCATTCATTTTGTAATTTTGCTTCAAACACATGATGCATTTTGCTGAGAGCTCAAGATATCTCTGACATGAATGGGTTAAGATGAGGGAACGAAAGACATGAAGTGTAACTGAAAGGAGCTACCTGACACAAGCTTGTTACTTGTTAACCACCACATTTGGTAAAGATTTGTCTTTTTGGTAGTTGCAAAGATCAGGTCAAGTTCTGTGTTCTTTAATCTGCCTCAGCCACTCAACCACCACCAGCTCCATACATTACTGGTGGTGTCCTTATCAAGCTGTCCTGACATGATGAGTTTTTAAGTTTTCTTGTGCTGTTTCAGGAGGCAGGTATTTCAGATGGGCCCACAGAGCCAAAAAATGCAATAAACCCCTAAAATGTTCATTTTTAAAAGGTTAAAACAGCACTCTAGTAGTAGATCACATTTTAAATAGTTTCTAGGATTGATCTAAAATGCTTGGGCATGGGTTATTAGCAGTAGTGACTGGGTTGTGCTTTTACAAGAACTTCCTCGTGGATCATTGCTTAGTTACTACTTAATGATTTCATCCATGCTTACACACAAAGCCATTGCTAAAAACACTGGCATTGACACAAATGTCTGTGGAATGGTAAACAGGAACGAAGCAGAACAGACAGATATTTTAATGAATGAAAAAATATACAGAACCTTGTGTGTGAAACAAAGCCAGCTGTTGAAGGAGACATGGGAACATGAGACTTCCCACTGAGGCTATAACTTGCCATGCTGCCCAGGCTGTCTCATCCAAGCACTCTTCTGCACCTTCCAGTCTCTTTTCCAAGGCAGGGTCACAGCTTCAGAGGACCACTACTTCAGATTAGACTATGAAGAGCTCAGAAGGGCAATTTCTAAAAAAAAATTAAAAATTGGATTTGAGCCTATCACACTGCCCAGAAGTTAATCTTTTGCTTCCCCAGAAAGTGTCTGAGCACCAGTCTGTTCTAGAAGGGGAAGGTACATTTTCCTCTGGCTTTAACTTGTGGGCCTTTTATTGGGGTCCCAAGTCAGAAAGATGCTGGGTCAGAATGGCCAAATATCTCCTCTTAAAGAGGTGACACTGACTAGAAGGAGAATGTTGATTTTGCTTTTAAACCTAATATCAGTAAAGATAACCATGAAAGCCTGCATTAGTTCTGATACCCACATACTTACAAGCTGGTTTGAGAGAGAACACAGAGGAATGATACAGCAATTCAAAAACCGGAGAAAACACTTGCAGAATGTCTTTGCATCCAGCTACCAGCAAAGAAACTAAGTTACATTGACTATAATGTATATCTTTGCAAACAGAGGGCGCTTCATATCAAAAGATTGCTTAAAAGCTACTAGCTCCTTTTAGCTATATTCTCTGTCAGTTTATAAAAGTAGGTGTAGTGTTCTAAACTACAAGATACAACGTAATTTGTTCAGGTCACTAGTACTAGTATTGCTGTGAAATTTTCATGCCTGTTCTGCTTTACAGCCCTTTTCTGAGCAACACTATTAATTTCTTGTTTACCATTTGGGTGGGCTTGAATTTGGTAGTTTAAGTTTTTCCACTCATAATATTTCAGGAAGGACTTTTACTTGCTTGAAGAGGCTGATGGTGCCCCATAACTTACTCTCAAGGACATTTAATGGTAATATGAGCTGATGTATATGTACTACTTTCAGAGGTTTTCCTGATGCGTGCCACAGAAGCAGAGAGAACATTTTTTAGATGGCAAAGTGTGGCCACTTTGCCTTAGACCAGCACTCTGCTAGCCCTAAATAACTCTCATGAAGCCTTTTGTCTTTTCTTCTGACACCAGCATGCTGTTGTTTTTATCCACGTTTTCTGCCAAATTGCTTTCAGGAAATATGAGTGTCTGTATCTTGTGACACCCTCTAGTTTCACACAAACTGAATCATGCTGTACAGTTCAGCAAAGTAATAAAATATAATCTGATTGGCAGGAGGTATTAAAGTAGGCCACATCATTACAGATCCTCTTTTAACCCAGTTTAACAAGTTGCTCCTGAGAAGTTATTTATTCTAGCTGTCAACATCTTGTTGTTGAGATGACAGCGATCAAATCTCTGTTAGATCCTAATCTTATTCTTCTTACTCCACCTTCGAGTATCTGAGAGCCTCATATAAGCAATATCACTTTTTGTCAGCAAAATGATTTGACTCAGATCATTTGCTGAAAGTTACAACAATGTATTTTTTAATACCTACAACAATTATTAGTATGAGATGGGGATGGCATAAATAGCAGTCAGTAGTGAATCGTGGAGCATTGAAAGTCTGAATTGTTGCTGTGTTGAGCACACTGATCCATACAAAACAAGGAAGTATTTCACAATTACAGAAACTTAGCAATGCATTCCCAGGTGCACAGATGTCACAGAAGCAAATTATTAGTAAGAGACTGATGTTCTTCTCATGTCCTGGGGACATCTCACTAGCTAGCAGAGTGCCAGACCCATCTCTGCTACGAAGTTATAAGAGTTCTTTTATTATGACTCTTGATGCTAGGAATTAGGAAGGAAAAGCTATATATTTTATGTCATGCAGACTCCACCTCAGTCCTCTGACTTGGGAAATTCTAGCACCTAAATGATGTGATCTATCCTGATTTTAACTTCTCTAGTCCCCCAGTCCTAAGAACTCCTGCAACTCTACCATTCCATGCATTATACTGCAAAGTGAAATTCCTTGTAAATTCCTTGTATGTATTTGTAGACTACTTTATAAGAATGTTTTAAAGTTAGAATTTTCCTGAAAGTAGAGTTCAGAATGTTAATTGGAATATGGGAATATTTTTTTTAATTGTTGGAAGCTCAATATTTTAGGCTTATGACACATTTGAAATAAAACCACCTACCGAATTCAAAATTATTCATTTAATATGTTTCCTGTCTCTTGGGCCATTTGTGAATGCTAGCAGATCTCATTCTTTCAAAGGAGTAAGAAAGCAAGTTCGCTTTCAAATGTGGTAATAGTAAAGGTAATGCTCCTGATTTTCATCTGAAATCACAAGACATGTTCTCTTAGTGGAAATGTTTTAAACTCAATGCACAGTATATTTGTGTCAGAATGGATCCAGATGAAGGTGTTCACAAAAGTGTGAAAATACTGTGCCTGGTGGAAAGACAGCCTAATCAGCCCTGTATCTAATTGACCAGGCGGGAGTGTTGGTCTGCTGGAGGTCAGGAGGACTCTGCAGAGGGATCTGGAGAGGCTGGATCGATGGGCCAAGGCCAACAGTATGAGATTCAACAATACCAAGTGCTGGGTCCTACCCCTGGCTCCCAGCAACCCCAGGCAGCACTACAGGCTGGGGGAAGTGTCTGGAAAGATGCCCAGCAGAAAACAGCCTGGAGGTGCTGGTCAACAGCAGCTGAACATGAGCCAGCTCTGCCCACCTGGCCAAGAAGGCTAATCCTGGCCTGTATGAGAAATAGTGTTCCCAGCAGTACCAGAGCAGTGATCATCCCCCTGTATTGGGCACTGTTGAGGCCACACCTTGAGTGCTGCATCCAGTTCTGGGCCCATCACTGCAAGAAAGACATTGAGCTGCTGGAGCAAGTCCAGAGAAGGGCAATGGAGCTGGGGAAGGGTCTGGAGCTCAAGTCTTGTGAGGAGCAGCTGAGGGCAGCTGAGGGTGTTTAGTCTAGGCAAAATGAGTCTCACAGGGACCTTACGGCTCTCTACAACTACAACCTACTACAATCCTGAAAGGACCTTGTAGCCACGTGGGGTCAGTCTCGTCTCATGGGTAACAAGTGACAGGACAACAGGAAATGGCCTTATGTTGCACCAGAGGAGGTTCAGAATAGGTATTATGAAAATTTTTTTTCACAGAAAGGGTTGTCAAGCACTGGAACAGTCTGCCTGGGGGAGCATTTGAGTTACCATCCTTGGAGGTATTTAAAAGACATTTAGATGTGGCACTGAGGGACATGGTTTAGTGGTGGGCCTGGCAGTGCTGGGTTAACAGGTGGAGTTGATGATTTTAAAGGTCTCTTTTAACCTAAACAATTCTGTGATTCTATTTGTATTATGCTGATTCATTGCCTGTATTTTGGGATCTTATATTTTGGAGACTAGCATTTTTGTGCATAAAAGGAAAATATGTTATTTTCTGACTTGCTTTGCATAGGTTGGCTTTCTGCAGTGATTTTAATGAAGTATGTATTTCATATATATGTATGAAAAAAATCTGTATCGCACCTCGTCATCCCTCTTATCTCCTCCTCAATACAGCAGAGAGTCTTATGTTTTTAACATTATTTTTTCCCTCTCATCAATGAATCAGTTTGACTTCAAAATTTGATATAGTTATTTATGAAAGCAAAACCCCTTGAAATTCCTACTGAAACATTGATTTTTACATTTTGTTTGCGGACTTTCTTTTCAATTTCATTGCAGCTTTTACATAATTTTTAAAAATAGTACTTCTACATTGGTTTGTACACAAAATAAGAGGAAACTCTGCCTTTTTCCCCCATAGGAATATTTTTGAGAAATATATTGATTTCTCTAATTGTTGGAACTATAGATGTAAGCTATGTGGAGGTTTTCATGGCATGTATCTATTTCTAGCATTTCTGCAGAAATTTCTGCATTTCAGAGCAACACATTTCTGTATAAATGGGTGAAGGAAACATTAAGATAGAAAGCTGGTTGTAAAATGCTGTAGAATTAAAAAAAAATTATCTAAAAGCAAAATGACTAATAAAGGTTATTTCCCATGGATTAGTCTTACATTTGAGTTCTGTAGTGTCCAGTAATGCCCAAATTTAGATACACTACTTTGCAGAACACTTCCCTGAAAGCAAGCTGTGAATCAGGCACAATAGGAACTGCCCAGTTGCTCCTACTGGGGTGAGTCACTGTGCTCCAGAAATGCATGCCCTAGGGAGGAAACTGGAAATTCTGGACCTATCAGTGAGATAATGTGCTGTTTAGAGACAGTGGACTGGTTTGAAATGGGTGTTCAACATTACCCCTCCACAGCAAAGTGTTTGATTGTGACAGGAGCTCTCCAGATGGGAATTTCAGGCAATGATGGAGATTCTCCCCAGGCAACAATTTGTATGCTCAAATGTGTTGATTAATATCCTGATTGGAATGTCCTACAGATGCCCAGGCTGTTTCTGCTGTAGAACTCGTATGTGTGCATAGATAAGACACTTGCTAATAGTTGAACCTGTTACTGCAGCTACAAAAATGTTCACATAACCCATTTTTTAATATGTAGTTAAGGTATTTAAGAGTTGTTGTATATGTCATTAACTATGTGCTGGAGGTGGTTGTGTAGGACCATGAACCAACCAGGTCAGAACTGAGCAGAGCAACAGCTCTGGGAATCTCAACCCAGCCAAAGACACTGCTGCAAAGACTCTTCCAGGAGAGATTCCTGTCACCACCAGACAGCCACTGGCAGTCATGTTCGAGGGATCTGATTCCCTATGCAAGTGTGTTTTATGCCAACAAACTTCCTGTTCATGCCTATGCAAAAGCTAGAAAGTCAGGATCTCTAACTGACCTTGTGAATTTTCCTTCTTTTTTCTTTACTGTCATTTGACTTCAACACATTGCAAAATACTCTGCTCTACTAGGTTATATGGTAGTCATTCAAATACTTTTATGGCAAGTAGGGACTAGAGCTTTGAACTTGTCTTTCTTCCACCCTCTGGGTGAATGCTCTGGTGGATAGGTTCTTCTATGAAAGCTGAGTACTTTCTTTTTCTCTGATCATGTTTCCAACCAAAAGTAATCCTTTGTAAATTGTGACCTCAGAAAATTTATTTTAACTCCCGAATATGATTAGATGGAAATAGGTGCTAAGAACTTAGGCAGAGCAAACTCCCTTGTTGGATTAAGCTTCATAAATTATAAGCTGTGGTTGAGTGTCTTTTATTTGGTGTTATACTTCTAATCTGAGTAATTTAAATTCCTTTTACTATAAATAAGAAGACACAATTCAAGGATACTAGTTCCAATAAATGATCCTATTTCTCTCCATTGATTACAAAGACATCTCTGGGTAGCTAGGTTAGATGCTAGTATTTGCTTGGCAGATACTGAAAGTTAGGCAAAATTTGCTCACAGGGTCCAAGGCTGGTTCAGAAAAAGCATTGCAAGCAGGTGAAGGAAGATGCTCCCCCCTGTCTACTCAGGCCTGGTGAGACAGCTGTGTAGAGCTATGTCTAGTCCTGGGCTCCCCAGGACAAGAGAGACATGGACACACTACAGAGTCCAGAGAAGGGCCACAGCAGTGTTGAGGAGGTTGAAGCATCTGACACATGACGAGATGCTGAGAGAGCCAGGGCCATGCAGACTGGAGAAGACAAGGATCTGGGGGGATGTTATCCAAGTGTATAAATAGATGAAGAGAAGGAGTAAAGTTAAGACTGAGCTGCAGTGGCCCTCAGTGATAGGACAAGAGGCAATAGGCACAAACAGAAATACAAGAAATTCTGCTTAAAAATAAGAAAAAATTAATTTTTATTCTGCAGATGGTCAAACACTGGCGCAGGCTGCTCAGATCGGTATGTCATCTTCATCTTTAGAGATGCTCAAAATCTGCCTGAACAGGGCCCTGAGCAACCTGGTGTCATTGACCCTGCTCTGAGGAGGAGGTTGGACTTGCCCATCTCCAGAGGTGCCTTCCCATAATTCTGTGATTCTGTGGAAATTATTCCAATTAATTCCACCTATTTTTAGTCCAGTAAACCTTCTTATATTGTATTTTGTTTCTTTTTATAGTTTTTCCTTAATCTTAAGAAATGTGCCACATCTGTAGCATAGCATTTCAAGAAATTTTTCTCATTTCAAAGATTTTGTGATATTCTTAAACTGACCTTCCCATAAAAATACTCATAAATAATGAACCTGAGAAAATTGCCTAACATTTATGAAATTTACCTCATGTCACAAAGACAAAAAAAAAAAAAAAAAGTAAAAGAAGCTTGGACTTCTGTTTGCAAATCTGAATGTATCTAAATACAAGCGTCTTGTATCTGAATATACAAGTTAATCTTTTATGATCTTTGAAAAGGGCTTTATCTTGAAACCCTTTCTCAGGTAACATAAATCATCTCTAACTAAAGATCAAGAGGAAAGTACTTTGAAGATACATTGCTACATTATGTAAATTTGAAAAATTTACTGTGCATTTGGAGCATGAATTTCATGCTGTGACCTAATTCTTGCCTACAAGTACACCATGAACATACAGAAAAAATGTAAAGATTATCTTTTGATCTCCAACTCTGTCTAATTAGGACAAAAGACTTGTTTTCAATAAAGAAGCTTGGACTTCTGTTTGCAAATCTGAATGTATCTAAATACAAGCGTCTTGTATCTGAATATACAAGTTAATCTTTTATGATCTTTGAAAAGGGCTTTATCTTGAAACCCTTTCTCAGGTAACATAAATCATCTCTAACTAAAGATCAAGAGGAAAGTACTTTGAAGATACATTGCTACATTATGTAAATTTGAAAAATTTACTGTGCATTTGGAGCATGAATTTCATGCTGTGACCTAATTCTTGCCTACAAGTACACCATGAACATACAGAAAAAATGTAAAGATTATCTTTTGATCTCCAACTCTGTCTAATTAGGACAAAAGACTTGTTTTCAATAATAAAAACAAAATATTCCATAGGAGAAAATTGGGGGTTGTTTTATTTTCATATGCAAAGATAAACCTCTAGAATACTCCTGCACAAAAGTTAAAATCACAGAATCATAGAATGATTTGGGTTGGGAGGGACCATCTAGTTCCAACACCCTGTCATGGGCAGGGACAACTTCCACTAGACCACATTGCTCAAATCCCCATCCAACCTGGCCTTGAACACTTCCAGGGATGGGGTAGCCACTTTCTAGACAACCTGTTCCAGTGTCTCACCACCCTCACAGTAAAGAATTTCTTCCTAATCATGGAGTCTTTGAAGACCCCCATGAGGACCAAGGCTTCTGAATGCAAGGCTGCTCCAATATGTCCCATCTGCTCGGTCTCATCTGCTCAGTCTTCCTGGTTAGGCGGCCTGTAGGAGACTCCCACTATAATGTCCCCAGTCCCTGCCCTCCCTTTAATCCCAGCCCACTTCTCTCCATTCCCAGGCAGAGCTCCATGCACTCCAGCTGGTCATTGACACAGAGGGTGACACCCGCTCCTTGTCTCCCTACCTGTCCTTCTTAAAGAGCCTGTATCCATCCATTCCAACACTGTGGTCATAGGAGCCATCACACCACATCTGCACAATCCCAGTAAGACTATGGCCCTGCAGGCATGTGCATAGCTCTAACTCCTCTTGGTCATTCCCCATGGTGTGTGCATTTGCATAGAGGCATTTGAGTTGCCCCTCCCCCCCCTCTCCCCCCAGTGAAACTGACTTACTGGCTGGAGTGGCTGGAATTCCTTTGTGCTGGTTTTCAGGTGCTTGCCTGCTGATGTGTGATCCCTCTGCAGGCTCTGGGCATCTGTTGCGGGCACTAGCACTGCGCTCATGGGAGTGGGATGGATTGAGGTTTCCTGGTTTAAAGCCCACGGCTGAAGATGCTGTTCCTCTTCTCTGACTGACAGACAGACGCCATCAGCCCCCAGCAGACCAGGTTTCTCAATGACAGTCCCATGGTCTGAAGTAGTCAAACCCTTGGCTGTGGCACCAGTCCTGTAACCACTTGTTGATTTGTCACATTCAACTGGCTCTTTCAAACCCCTTCCCTTTGACCAGGAGGATTGATGAAAAACCACCTGCATTCCAGAGTTCCTTACCACTCCTCCCAGTACCGTGCAATCCTTGATACTCCTCAGGCTGCTCCTGGCTGTATCACTGGTGCCCACATGAAACAACAGGGAACAGCAGCAGGTAACAGTCAGCGGACTGTCAGAGGCTTGGGAGTCCCGTGGTGGGATTCCTGATACGAACACCAGGGAAGCCTCACACGTCCCTGGAGCATGCGTCAGGTCAGCAAATGGGTGTTCCATAACACTTGGAAGAGAGTCACCTCCTGCTGTCACTCTGCACCTCTTTTGAGTTGCTCTTGTTGTTATACAGGGAGCAGATCAGGCTGCCTTACTCAGCTCCAGCATATCTCCCAATGTGTGGTAAATTAAAATTAGATCTGCTATGTCAAAAGGTTCTCAGAACAGCATCTTTGTTATATTATACTAAATGGAAGATGAAAAAGCAATATTCCTAGTACTAGAAAAATAGCGCTTAGAGCTTCTGTCTTTGAACCACAGCAAAGTATTTGACTGAAATTCCAGAGAAGCAAATAGTGCATCAATAATGTTTGCAATACTTCCTTAGGTTACATATGCAAAACAAACAAGGTTTACTTAATGTTGGCATAACTATTCCCCCTATTAGTTTTGATCAATTGCTTTGTGGTCATGTTCATTAGACAGCCTAATCTGAACTGCAATTAGATTTTATCCTTTTAAAAGGCAAAGCAGAATCCCAAGCCATTAATTAAAGGGTCTGACTACAGTTGGTTACAAGATGGATGTTGCATACCCTTTAGTGATGACTCAACTCAGCAAAACAGAGCACTTTAGTTTTAAGTGGCAAATACACCAGCACAAATTGAATGCAAGCTTTTGCTCTGGTACAGCTGGAAAAAAGGAAGTAATTTCATGTGTGGATTCTTGAAGACATGAAATGCTAATGAGAACCATGTGAATAAGCAAGATTTACATAGGGCAAACTGCAAATATGAGGAAAACATTTGAAATAGGGGAGAGTGATTAATATACAATCCTGCACCACTTATTGGTTGTTTTATTTCTCTCAGGAACTGAAAAACATTTAGTATTTAGTTTTCAGACCCACTGTATCTAATGCTGCAGTATCCCAATGGCAAAAATCAATTTATGGCTCCTAAGAAATCAAAAAGCTCATTACTTTCTTACTGATTGCACTCAATGGGTGTTCCCCAGTCCTTGCTTTGTGGTAGGCTGCTCCCTCATACTATCCAAAGTGTAGGATATTCCCCTTCCAGATATGAGTAAGTCCATATTCTTGGTCTCTCTCCTTCTAAAACCAGAAAAAGCCTTACAAGGGTTGCTGATTTTAAGATCTGAAGTCATCTGGCTAGACAATAAGCTGCACTCAGCCGTTCACAAGACCATGTTATACCAAATGCTCCAGGTTTATGTCTCAGCTTCTCCAAAGATTTCCTATATGGCCACAAATAAATCTGAGGCATTTTAACCAATTTTGAAGGCAGGTTAATCATGGTACTTTTAATGTATGAGACTCAGGCTTTTGTGGATAAAATGGCAGCATTTCTCAAACTCCCAGGGGTCCTGCAAGGCTCTCAGTACCTGTGGTAACTGAGAAGCACAAAATGTGAGGTTGGAGGTAAAAGTGAAATTTGGATGCAGTAACTAAAGTTCTAAAGGAATTTTTAATGGATTTTTTTTAATTGAAAAGAAAAAAGTCCAAATTTTTTAAAATGCAGGATTCACTGAGGCTATCATCTGGTGTCTGTTTGAATGTCTTTCCCTTTCCATGAGTTTGGAATAACAAGACTATTACCTAGAAGCTTCAAAAGAAGAAGGAAAAGCTGCTCACTGCTAGTGATGGAAAAAATATAATGCAGACCTTGGCAATAAGGGCCTGCAGCTCTACCAGTCATCTCAGCATGTAGCCAGAGTTGCTAACTCAGCTATAAGGGAGCCAAAGCACACAGAGAGGCTGTTTTTTAATTAGTTTATTGTCCATTATTAATAGGAAACCCACAGAAAATAAAAATACAAATTGTAGACAAACACAAAAGCCTATTTTTAGTCTGTGAGATATAAGAAAGAACATTGCAGCCACAGGAGGTTATCTTCCATTTCTCTGAAGTTTTCTTTGTAAGTTTACCTTCACAGCTGTCTGCTGCATACACTCTGCCAGAAATGCTCTCTGACACTACCAGGTGCCCTTGCACTAGGCTGAGGGGATAGCAAAGAGAAGCCTTGTGGTCAGCTTGAGGAAGGTTGTCTGGCATACATGTCCTCTAGGATGAGACTGAAAATGAAGAAAGAGCTGGGTTCTCCCACGATAGCCAAACAGAGAAAAAAATCAGGAAAATATTGGAACACCATCAAGAAAAGCAACAAAACCAAACGCAAAATTAAAAGACCAAAGACAGGCTTTATGTCAGAGCAGCATTTCTAGGACAGGGAGTCAGAATTAAATAAATAATTTTTTTTTTTGCTTTTAATGATTTTCCTGTAGATATTCACAGACCTTGGAAAAAAGGCTAGATATAAAACCTCTGGTTTATCTCTTCATGATAGTGAGCAAAATGCTGAGCTGAAAGCACAGAGGTAAACCATCATTTTCATCAGGTTGTCTTCAGCAAACAACTGGCAGAGAAGATTATGCCCAGACTTGTATGTGATACATCACTCAACGCTGGAGACAATTTGAGTAAATTCATCCATGAATAGGAGAAAAAAAGGGAAAATGCTGCTAGTTTTCCTGGCTGTGGGGGATTTGGTACAGAATAAGTAGTTAATTTATTGATTAAGAGCTTTCTTGCTGAAAAATGTTTAAAGCAAAATATGGGAAAAGGTCTGTATTCTAACCTACTAAAAGAAAAGAATATTTAGATAAATAGCACAAAACTTTTGATGTTACTATTCTAAGAAAAGAACATGTTGGATTTTCAGTTCAAAATTACTTCTATACTGACATTTAAGTTACTTAAAACATAGAAGTTGGAAGCAAAATGAAATATTTGAAACTAAAGAAATGACAATTTCACCCATGTTATTGCTTTATGAAAATTCTCAGTATTTTGATTTCTGTTATTTGTATGTTTTAAATTTTCAACATTTCTGAATCTTTTTAGTACAAAGATATAATTTCTCCTCTTTATTCATTAACTCTTTTTGAATGGAATAATGAAGACATTTAAAGGGGTGCTTTCCCTGTGATTAAATATATTCCTTAGAGGAACTACATCCAACCTTAGAAGCAAGAAAATTATGCATTTGATTGAATATTCATGGAATTAAATGAGCATTTCCCCATTGACTTAAGTGACTTATATTTCTAGTACAACATGAAGGGCTTCACTTTCAGAAATGCAGATGTATTGTTGCATGTTTAAACACTCATAGGCAAGTAACTGCAAACTCTTCCACTGATCAAGAGTAGAGATTGTCCTCCCAGTCTTGCAGACTTTTACACATATTGGAAGATGACATAAGTATTTGTGTGCCTATCTATATATGCATCTATATGGAAAATAATATAAAATATTTATATGTTTTTGGCTGCAGCGTCAGAATGAGCATGCTTTTCTCTCCTAAAAAGAACACCAAAAAAACCCTAGAGATTGGTAGAAGCCTAGATTTGTTTGGGGTGTTTTGATATATTGCTGCCTACTTGCTCATTAGACAACCTCCCTCTTTCTAATTTATCACTTTAACATCAGATTCAGCACAAAGAACCAGCCTGCAAAAGGTAAAAAAAATAATTATAAATTCTACTGACCTGTTCACATTAGTGTGAGTGCTGGCAACACTAAGGTGTTTCTATTTATCACCATTTGCTTTGATGGGGCACCATTCATTTCATTTATCATTTGATTCTTTTCAATTATTTCTTCTTGGAAAGAAGTAGAATCAGCATTATTTAGTTAGGATTCTGTTTGCCCAACAGGTTTTGCAAAGTCCACTGAAAGAAAACAGTCGCTAGATACTTGTGCATTGGGTCTAGAGTTTTCCTTCACCATCTGCCTATTTTGTGATTTAAAAACATATTTGTGTTTTTTAGTATTACAGGAAGCCAACACTGATTTAGGCATTTAAGCTCAAAAGAATGTAGCAAAATTATGTAACTACTTTTTTTCCAGCGTCAGGGTAATACATTTCTAACTGGCGTAACAGCCAATTTGAAAATCTACCAAGGAACATTGCTGTATACTTTACTGTTTGGGTTGAGGTTGTGGGGGGGTTGAGGATTGTGTTGTTTGGGGATTTTTTCCCCAATTTCGGAAGCGTTGGGAAACCTCAGTAAAGATATGGAACACATGATTCCAAAAATTAAATTAAAATGCCAGCTCTAGTGCTGCATGAACCACTTAGGTGCACTGAATCATTATGGGTAATAAGTCTGTGCCACCTCTCACACCTCTTCTTCCCCTGTCATTATCTTTCCCAAGAAAATACTAAGAAAGGTGCATATATTCAAGGGACACCTTAGTTCAGGGAGGGCTCCTGGACTGTAAATCCCAAAGCAGTTCTCTCAGCATTTCTGCCTAACTCCCTACCAACCAGCCGGATATGTTGGGCATCATGACTTTAAATCCTAACCTCCAGTTTGCTCTGGGAATTGCACTGCTGGATCCTGGTATCTTAGGCAATAGCAACTGTCCCTTGTATCAGCACCTGTCCCTCAGCCCCTTTGTGAATTTGAGCCTTACTCTTTACGTACCAGAAGATGTAATATGGTGAATAAATACAAAATTGGTGTCCAGAACAGGGTGACAGTCAAATGTCAGATGTAAAATTACAAGTATGAGTTAACACATTGCTAATGAGCTGCTCTTACTTTCAGTGAAAAATTTCTCAGAAAAAAAATTTCTGATTTTTTTGTGACTCTGGGCTTCTCTTGCCACAGTCCTGGGCACTCGGATGTTTAAGAATATTGAAAAGGAGGAGATGCTCCCCTGAGAGTTGGTGCAGACACCAAGAAAAGAGTATGTGTAAGGGTCCAGAACAAATTTAGCAACAGGGACAGGATTCGTCTCAGAGTGTTTGAATTATTACACTTGGAGGAAGAGGATTCTAACTTCTATGAAACTTTTAACTATCCTTCTGTCAAATTTTTCATTTGGCCCTTTACAGGAGGCAGTCAAGGTCTTTCTGGATGCCATTTTCAGATTGCCAGTTAATCACTTGATAATCACTGCAATTAAAGACTTCTCTGTGTTTCACATACAAAAATGAGGATAAGAACACTGAGAGGTTTAGAGGGGGCTTTGAGAGCCACAGAAGAAGAGCAGAGTGTTTAACACCACCTTGTGAGACACATGCCACACCTTAAGCTTCACAAACCTCTTGTTTTCTATGGGTAGCAAAATGAGACAGGGAAAAAAACTACATTTAATTGTCAGAAATAAAAGCAATCTTCAACAGCTTTTTAAAGAAGGAATTGCACAAAGATATCCCTGAAGTAAGAAGTCCATAAATATTCATGCATGATCACAACAGTTACACAGTCCCACCAAAAATTTCCGTGCCAGAAACCCTCTGGAAGCTAAGCCTGGTCCTGTTTGACTCCAGGACTCCTGTCTGTGACAAAACTTGGACCAAACCCATGGAAAATAGTATCACCTGCATCCTCAACCTCTCTAAATACACAATAAAGGCTTGTGATTAGAGGTCAGGAATGTATCTGCCTCTGTGTTTTGTTTGTTTGCAAAACAGGGACTCACGGGGGCACAGCAGGGCAACTGGCCCTCCATCTGTTGTGCAGATCTATGGGGTTTTTTCTGCAAGGTATACAAGAAACAACCTTCTTCATTAGGAGAGCACAATTTGACCTTCACTTTAAATATGCCTTAGTTTGCCTGAGAAGCTACAGCTTGAGGTTCCCAACCTCACCAACCACTGGTACTGAAGAGACAAAGTTGTCACAAAAAAACCCCTAGTTTGTGCACCACCAGAAACATCTTGAAAGATCACGTGGAACCTACAGGTTCTGAGTTTTATTCCCATCTCTTACATGGTGTTTTCCTAAGATATAAGAGTGATGTCATGGACAAATTCACTGACATATTCTGGGCCTTGCAATGCATGGAGAACAGGGATGATTTATATAAAAAGTAGGATACAAAATCAAGTTCCCTTTTGAATATTGGTTCAAAGGCTTGGAAAGGCAGATTCTTTTATGTTCAGAACATAGATGTTCCATAATTTTTACAGAAGTCTCTAATAATTTATAATCAAACTCAGGTGTTCCCCCCTTATACATTGCCCAGTCTTTATCTGCAAATTCCTATAAGGATTTGCAGAATTTGGGACAGCTCCCTTCCCAGGGAGATACCAGCTCTGCCCCAGTCCCACCCTTACACTACTCCAAAACAGCTGCCAGGACACAACTCATCTCACCACCAGCTCGCCCTCTCTGCCTCAAACCTTTGATGTGATGTTTCTGACACAAAACAATATTACCCAATTATTTGGTCAAAACTCCCACACTCTTGGCAGTGAGGAGCAGGTTAAGGAAAGGGGAGAGGAAGAGGCAGATCAGTATGGAGAAAAGGTATAGGGATTTTTGTTGATTATACCTGTTAGACTTTCTGAGGTACCTGGATAGAATTGTTGTACAAGCCATGACTGTGTTAGACAAACAGATTCTATACATTGAGTCTGTGAAAGGGCACAATCTGCCTGACGTTCCCCATCACAAGAACTGAACATGCTTCTAACTAAAGTTTTCTTCATAAATACTTTCCTTCTTCAAAGGGCAGCATCTGGACTTTAGAGTGCTATCATAAAGCCTATCTTTTGGGGTACAAGATGTACAGCATAGGAGTAGTTTAGATAGTAAACCTGAAAGGCTATTAGACATCAGGAAAAATACCAAAGGAAAGAACAAGTGCAATTAATAAAACATAAAACATTTGCTCCATAAAAATCTAGAATATCATCATTACTGCTTCAAATTAGTTGGAGAGAAATTATCCCCAAGATGCTCCAGCACCTTCTACATCTTGCTTGCAAAAGTTTGACAAAACAGGAAGGAGCTGATAAAGATAAGGATATAAAACTCTGTTGGATTAATAAGGGGGAAAGAATGAAAATAAATTATTTTATGTGGAATGACAAATACAAACAAAATTGGACAGCTCTAGTTATCTGTGTTGCAAGAGTGTACATGCAAGTATCTGAACCACAGTGAAGGTGACCTTGCATAGTCTCATCTGATAGAAAAGCAGATTAAAATTCCTATTTATCCCAACTATTGTCATTACTACTTTCAATAAACAATACAAACCTAGTGGAAGAGTCCAGCTGATTGTTTATGTGAGTAAATGCTTGATTTCCTGAAATTGTTCTGCCTTTTGTGCTGAGGTGATTCAGAAAAAGAATTTATTGAACACTTTTAGGGGCATAGGAATGCTTTGTGAACAGGGTGGAAAAAGTCCTTACGAAGCTTTACTTTAAAGAAGGTCTTCTCACGAGATTTGTAACATGGGATTCAATATCATAAATATTTCCACCGTTTATCTGTGATAAGGAAAAAAGAACATCTCTGTATCCCAATGGTGTAAAGGCAGCAGAAAATTCAAGGTAAAGATTGTCTTTGAGGCATATTCCTCCCCTGGCAAGACCAGGTGAGACTTACTGAGGACAGCGTGTGCCCCACACAGGGGTAAAGGTGGTGAGCTCCACAGCCCTTCGGTGCACTGAGCGAGTGCAGGTCAGGTACAGCAGAAGAGAAGACATCTCTTCCTTGCAAGAAAAAAACAGGGCTAGGGGAGAATGTGCTGAGAGTGTATGGAGAATGTGAAAGGAAAGAAAGATGGGCTGCTGGATGCCCTTCCTTCTCACCAGATCCTGAGAAGAACAATTCTGTGCTCTATACTGTGCTAAAACATGACATTTAGACTTAAGCACTTTAAACAGTCCCCTGGGCTATGTTGAGGGTGCAGAACAGCTGTATGTATAATTAAGTAAAGCTAATTACAATAAATTAATTTAACTAGAAAATCAGTCACAGCTTTTATTCCTAAAAGTTCTGTTGTTGTTGCCAGACTTGAAACTGCTGCAGGGCAAGATGCTGGGCCACCACAGATTGTCAGAGATCTAGTCACTCAGTTATATTTTTAAAACTAAATTTGTAACTGGAAAATGTTGGAGTAATGGGAAGGTTCTTCATGCATGTATTCCAAATTTAGCAACTAGACAAGGCTGCTGATCTCTCTGGGATAATTGTAGCAGTGAGGTACATGCCTTCTCTTTCTCTTGGCTACAGAAGACTGCTGAATGCTCAAGTTGGCACCAGAATATTGTGTGAATGTTTCCTTTGCCCGTCTACCAAGCCATGCCTGCACAACTCTACTCTAAAACTGTCACAGGTGCAAAAACTTTTGTTCTACCTCAGCTTTTAAACATAACACAGAGTCTCCTGAAAATGTAGTCCAGCTCCAGGAAAGTCAGCAGAGTTATATAAATAGGCTGTTGGTGAGTCCTTTCAGAGAGAAGGATTTGCCTACCCATTTATTGAGATTCCTGTTTCAAGTTGTGCCAGGGAAAAAGAGGCAACCTGCCAGGAGCAAGCCTTATTCTGTTGCAACTGGTGGGGAATGTAATGCAACAGATGAATGGTAGATAGCTTGGATTTACGGTGGAATCACTGCCTTGAGGACCAACTGCAGGAAGAACAACATACAGTATTGTTTACAAAAGTTTCCTGAAGAAAATGCTGGGCAGAATTTGGCTCCAGCTGAGGAAATGTGTGAAGCATGAAACCCTGGAATCAAGGCAAAGACACCATGAAAGTGTCACTGCAGCTTGCCTTTATCTTAGTTCTTCCCAGAACATCTGCTGCTGTCCACTCTCAGAAACAGGATAGTGGGCTGGAAGGATCTTTAAACTCACCTTATATGAGTATGATGATTGCACAGTCTGCTCCTTCAATTGCAGGATGTATTCAGGAAGGAACAAATTGTGGTTCAGCTGGCACACAGCAAAGAGAAACCAAAGGCTGTGAAAATTCCTCCTGTGCCTCAGTACTAGATGCTGGAGCTAAAGACCAGATTGTGAGAGGGAGAGCGATCTTTCTTTGCAGAGTAATGACTTTACTTTGTGCAAAGAGAAAGGAATTACATTGGCAGAAGCTTTGATTTTGCCTTTTCCCCACAACAAGGCAGTTCCCTGTGCTAGCAAATATAGACTGCTCCATGCATCACTGCCTCAAAGTGCTCCCTCTCCTCCAAGCCTCTCCTGGAACAGTGCAAAAAATTCCCCTCCATTGCCCCAAATTGGGGCAAAACATGGTGTGAGGCTCCTAGGAGAAAAATACCATTGAAAAATACATTTAATTCATCTGCATTTACCTTATTGGGTAAGAAGGAATGTCACCACAGTAAAGATTTTTAGAATAAAAATGAGTCAGTAACTATCTTTAAAGGACTCAGTTTAAGAGTAGGCGTAATGCAATCCACACAGGCTGTGAAGTTATTCTCATCAGGAGGCTTAAAGGAATGTTTCTGGGAACCAAGGTGAATTAAAGTTTGACCTTCTTTTTAAAATTGTCTTTCTCGACACTTTCTCTTATATATATACACTTGTTTTCAGGTTTCGGGAATGAGCTGCATTGATCCTGTTTTTGGAGATCAGTCATAGTGGTAAACAGCAAGTCTCTGTGATTTATGACTGGGCTTGCTGATAGTACCTCAGAGATGTCTGAGCACCTGCAGCTGAAGATCCAGCTTTAGGAACCACGAATTGAAGCCTTTCAGGTATAGCTTTTCTAGCTGTGCTCATTTGTGAGATGAAAACAAATCAGATGAGACAACAGTGATTATTACCAGTGATACTGATCACTGTTCAGCCCATGAAAAACAGATCGTTCTGGTGTTATAATATTCTTCAACATCCCCTTTCCCCATGACATCCTTGATCAGCCCTTTAATAAACACTAAACATGCAGAATTTCTTATAACAGCAATAATAACGAAGAGACGGCATCAGGAACTATAATGTATGTCATACATGTGACAAAATTAGTAGAGAACTTTTTAGTTGGTAAAGTACTCAAGCCAGTCAAAAGTGGTTTTGATGTTGTATTGACTCACAACATGATTTCACACCAGCTACCCCTACTTGCACACACAGCTACTGTGTGCAAGTCCTAGTTAGTCATCCTAAATGTCAGCAATACAAAATAAAACTGTATTTGTGAACATTAAGATTAATTAATGTGTTTGCTTGCCATTGTACTTAATAAAAACAAAGGCAGCATAGAACACACTTATGCCATAGCCATGCTCACACCATTATCTTTCCTTTCTGTCTGACATTGATGGATATAAAGGCATCCTGTACTACAGATAAACCTGTCAGAGACAGGAAAGACTGAGTAGGGA
>NW_008237226.1:1209327-1231918 GCF_000691975.1 Corvus brachyrhynchos
GAAAGACCCTCCTTAAACTGCCAGCTTTAAATTCAGCCATTTTCATTGCAAACTAAATGGTACAAGAATAAACTTGGCTACACAGGACTGGATGTTGCCATGATATGGTAGAAAAGGCTGTGGTACACTGCAGCTTCACTTCTGGCTGCACAGCATGGAGCAGAGTGCTTAGGGGGAAGTCTACCACCCTCTGAGCCACTGCTGAATCTACCCTTTGCTGCTTATGGGAAAACATCAGAATGCCTGAGATTCATCAGCTGGTTTGTAACATTACATCCTTTGACATGAACACAGCAGCAGCAGCAGCAAGCAATTGTGGGGAAAACCCTGCAGGTAAATGGCACAGCTGTATTGATTAAGACCCACTTAGACAGGAATTGAAAACATGTCACTTTTTATTAGCAGTGATTGAAAGCACAGATTTTTAAGACTGGGAGGAATCATTATGATTTGATAGTCTGATCTTCTATACAACATGGGTCAGAGGAGTGCCCTGGAAAAAGGCCAAAAGCCAGGTTTCTAGGGCATATTTTCTAGGAAAGAAAGTATAGCTCTATTTTTTAAAAAGTCATTGAAAGAAGAACCATTTCAGTCCTTCATAATGTATTCCAGTTGCTAATCACACTGAGCAGCACTGTACTCTACTACTCTTCCTAATATCTACCAATCAGTTCACAGACATTAAGAGTAAAACTTAACCAACTTTGAGCAACTTCAGTAGTGGTCTGCAGCTGTGCCCGTCACACTAGGTGCCTTTCACAGACAGTAGAGCAAATAGAAGCTTTAAGGCAGTGATTCATCTAACCTGTTTTAGACATCTCCTTTAGGCTGAGATGAATTGAGCTTTACAATCTACTGAGAGTATTGCTTAGATCTGTATTGACACACAGCTTCTAGACAGACTGGCTCAGGTACAGACATCTATATTTAGCCAGATGAATCCTACCATCATGCATGACTTCCTTCTGTTGAAGAGTTTGGTCTTTCTCAGTGAGATACTTTTGGACTATAAGCAAACTGTCTCTTAGCCCTACCCTCCTTAACAGGAATAAAGAGGGCTCCTTAGTATTTGACTTGTTTCCTAATACTAAAAATACTCTTACAGCCCTCAAATTTTCAGTTTCCTTCTTGGACTGTGAACATCAGAACTAGAGATCTGATCATATATCATGATGGTAAATATATCAGTAGTAGGAACAACAACATATGACTAGCTGTAGTAGGTCAGTCCCAAGGTCCATCTAGATAAATGTCCTGTGTTTGACAGACGTGTGCAGTGGATGACTCAGGGAAAGTTTAAAAAAGAAAAGAAGTGAGTGATATTTTCTGAACTCCTCTACCAGCCTCCAGCCTTATGACAAATACAGACACTTCTGTGCTCGGGAGTGCTCCATGAAAGCTACTTAACAAGATTTTGTCTCATTAGCATAAGCTTTTGGTCTCCATAATCATAGAATCATTGAAAAGTTTGGGTTGGAAGGGACCTTAAGGATCATGTAGTTCCAACACTCCTGTCCTGGCCAGGGACACCTTCCACTAGACCAGGTTGCTCAGACCGCCATCCAACTTGGCCTTGAACACTTCCACACATCCACAGCTTCTCCTGTCAACCTATTACAGTGTCTCACCACCCCCGCAAGTAAAGAATATCTTCCTAATATCTCATCCTAACCTACCCTCTTTAAAGTCACTATCCCTTGTCCTATCACTACATACCCTTGTAAAAAGTATTATTGTATGCCAATGAGTTTAGCAGTTTACATATGGAACATTTTAAAAAATAATCCTTTTTTGTTTTGTTTTGTTTTGAGTTTGCCATTCTCTTTTCCCATCCTTACTTGAGATCATCCTGTTTATCTTCATTAATGGTTTCTTGCTACAGCACTGAGCATCAGATCACCTGCTCCAAGCACCAAGATGTTTCTTAGAATTTCTGTTTCTGGAGGTGTGTTTTTTAATGTAGTAGCCTTTTCCCTGATATTTGCTTGTACTAAGTTGTTTAGTATTATGTACCAAAGCTGCAGCCTCAAGAGGAAGCACCAAATGACAGGAGCTGCTCTCTTCACATTCACTTTGGTGGAGGAGGGAAACTCCTTAGTGCTGTTTACAGTTTTGTAAACAGAAGTATAGTGAAGTGCTCTGTTAAAAATTGTTATGAATGACTGAAACCTTTCTAAGATATTCTTGCCCATTATTGTTTACCGTATTCTTCCTTCTCAGCTAAGACCCTGGGACCTCAAGAAGCAATTCAGAGGCTATAAGTAGCCTACAAAATTAAGCATAGTCTACAGTTTACATCAGGCTCAAACAAATCTGGTGTTACTGGTTTGTGTGCCTAGGTTTTTAACCAGGAACAGAGGGTGGCATGGCATAAACCCAGACTCCTGTGCAGCAGTGCTACCTGGCAGGCTAGGCTTAACTGGAGAAAACTTGCAGGAGCAACTGGAACCTATGAGTGGGAAGCTTATTCTGAAAATGGAGGTACCAGCCAGTGGAGATACAGTTACTTAAAAAACCCCACAGTGGAGTATCCAGAATTGGGAGTGTGCCAAGATGAGAACCCTGAACAGCCATGGCCCAAAATCACTGCTCTGTGGTTTTGTGTCTTTTGTGTTCTTTCTCTGACTTGCCTCAGTCAGATCACACAGAACAAATTTCTGAAAGAGAAAATAGGACTTTCAGCCTATGCAACATAGCCAAAAATAGTTAACTCTAAAATGTTATTTACAATTTTTATCTTCTTCCTCCTGGAGGTAGAAATGCTGCTGACATCCTCCATCGGAAAGATGCCTGCCAGAGGGTGGAATGCATGAAAAAGGATAATTCCCTGAATCATCCTATGAAGGCGGCCACACTATGGAGGAGGAACAGAGCGACCTCTTTGCTTCTTCCCTGTTTTACTCCATCTGCAGATGGATGTTGAACATAGGGAGTAGGAGGTAGAGGGGAGGCACATGGGGAGTTTTGTACCTCCCACTCATCACATTTGAAGACACCAGCCCACTCACCCAGGCTTGCCCTCTCTGCTTTAGGCTGCTCTTTCATATATTAAAGAAGACCAGGGAGCCATACTGAAACAGACATTCTACATTCAAGTTAAAACAGTTATTTTATAGTTTTATATTTTCAAACACATTGTGGCTCTCTCTGTGTGCAAAACCTAAGCACAAACCCTGAATCCTGCTCAAAGCCTTGGATGTGAGGGGTCAGTCTTTATATAGATCCCTCATAAAAGGCAATTTTTGTTGCCTGTGAAGATGAAAAGAAGGAAAGGTAAAGATTTCAGGATATTTGAGGTAGAAAGGGACATGCCTGGATCTGTGGAAGCAGTAACTGTGAGAAAGACATACCAGTCTTGTTGCATCCACTAAAAAAAATTTTTAATTGTCCACTGAAAAACTTCTATACAAAAAAAAAAAAATTGACTCACCCATGCTCAGGCAGCAGCTAGTATCTCTTACACTACCAGAAATAAGAAGGGTTTATAGTGATGAAGAAGTCAGCACACAGTTAAAGAAAAGAACCTGCCACCACCAGGCTTTCATTTTTACACCAGAAACAAAAGGACTTTCTTGGGTTAATCAGACAGCCACAAATTCTTATTGTCATATGTCCTTTCATGCACTAAAAGCTGCTATTAAAGTGCCCTCTGATTATATAATCTGCATATATCAATTGACTAAAGAGCACCTGTGCTTGTATATATGTACAGTAATAAAAAGAAGAAAAGGAGAACAAAAGGATAGAATGAATGCAAAGGTTTATCATTAAAAATTGATTTAGGATGTCAACAGAACAGATAAATAAAATTATATATGAGATGTGTCATTTCAGGTTTAGCAAGGATTTTGCAATCTAATTGTGTCAGTGATGTAAGAGATCAGTTTCTACTGACACCGATGTGCCCTGAAGATTGTGTGATTGTGGCCAAGGGTGACATTTTCCCTGGCTCTAGCTGCTCACAAACACAAATACAACTTAATCCACTGCATTTGAATTGCCACAGATATGTGAATCTATAGGATCTGAAGGATCTATATTTTTCTTAAAATATAGTAGCTCTGTGTCTGAGGAAAATTTTCTATTGCAACTGCAGCATCAAAAACCAAGACAAAAAATCCTGTGGAAGAGTAGGTCCATGGTGTAATTACTGCCCCAAGTCAGCTGGCTCCAGAGCAGTACAGAGTGAAATGCCTTGTGACAAAGAGCTCCTGACCTGACCAATAACTCAACATCCACTTTGCTTGATCTTTGTATCACCACTGAGAAAGAATAAAGCTTCATGTCTGCCTATGCAGGGTGAATATAAATTATCGCAGTATTTGCTATTGATACAGTAGCACAAACGTCAAGTCAAAGCTGAGCAGATCTGCATCTCTAAGGAATATGAGGTCATACACATGACTGACACAACTGCTTCTGCAGGATTTGCAATAGTATAAATAGGAAAATTGACTTTGAATCAAAATGATCTTATTAAATAAGCATTCGTGTCAATGGCATGGACAACACAATGTTTATTTTATCAGACATATCCACTTACTCCACTAGTTCAACAAAGCATTGTATATCGATTTGACAAAGATACTGTCAAATCATGTTGAGTGACTGCTTGTGGTACCAGTACAAATCTTAATTTATATTCTGGAACTGTGCCCTCTCTGCCATCTTGGATGTCCCTATAAAATCTTATAAGATGCATGAAAAAAATCTATTCCGCATTTTTCAGATTTATGACTCTCAAATGAAAGAAGGAACAGAAATAATCTTTCCATTTGTCAGCCTGTCACCTACATGGAACAGACAGAGCTGCTGCTGATTCAAGAAAATTCTATTACAGGTGCAAAATGGACATTTTCTTCACAATTTTTTTTATTAATTTAGCATAGAAATCTATGAAATCCTAGGGCAGTAGAATACTCATTTCATTTTATGAACAAAAAGACAAATAATAATTCACTTCAGGTTTTGACTTTGTTATTTTGTGCAGCTGAAAAGCTAGCAAATTCTCTTTAGTGCTCAAAGGTGCATATGCCTTGTTTGGGGAGAGGTAATATGCAAAGCTGTTCTTTCATTTCAGTCTTCCACTAAGGAGACAGCAGTGGGAGTCCCTACAAGCTCCCTTGGAATTATGAGGGAATGAGGATCACCCACTCCAGAAACCTTGCTCCCTGATCTCCTCAATCAGTTATGGAAAAGGACTCTCTCCAGAGCTGAGATAATTAAGAATGAGTTAGGTTTTTTTTACAGAGGAACATGTTGCTTAGGAAATACATGCAAGTGTGACATTTTATCAGTGTTACTTTGATGGTAATATGAAAAACTATCTGAAACATGAAATAAGAAACAAAATTTAAGTAAGAATGAAATCAATATAAACTAAAAACCTTAGAAAGAAGGGTAAAAGTGCTCACCTGACTCACCATATTGGGATGCAATATCCTTGTATTCCGTCCCAAAGGCTTCCACAGGAGACAGACGGGAACCTGGAGAGTGAAATTTGACAGGGAATGTACAAGGTGCAACAAGTGCTTTGCTGTGTGCTTCCCTTTCAACCACTCGCTCCCTGGGAGAAAGCAGCCATCTCATCCATGTACAGTTGTTCATCCTGAACCCCATTTAACAAAGGACTTGACCCCTGTTTCCTGCCCTGATCTAGTGTAGCCACACCCTACTCTACTGTTTGTTATTCACCTGAGTCCACAGAAACGAATTATTTTCCTCAGATTTGCATGGGTTCCTTTCTCCCCCTCCTCTCACGCTTTCCCCTCACATCCCACCTGTGTAACCTGAAGCCCCCTGTGACAGGAGGATGTGCTGCACCTTGCAAAGGGATGCCTTGCTACTCCCCACCTTTCTTCCTTCTCCCTGTCTTCTTCCTCTCCAAAGGATTGCAAGGGACAGAGAATTGGAAACTACTAAATACCATCAGGAAAGAGAATCAAAGTGCAAAATGTAACTAAACTGGGAAAACAAGTTGTTTCCAATCCCAGTAGTTAATGCCAACTGTTTTTACTAATTTGTTAATGCAGATGCAGCATCGTATGATTTTTAAAATAATGAAACTAATATTTGCAAGTTTCTTTCATTTAAGAAAAGAGGGAAGACTTGACATTACAAAATGAGCTTTATACCTGTGAGTCTGACCTGTCTGTGCAAGACTTCAGTGAGGATTTCAAATGAAAGAAAAATCATATTTAAACTATAAATGGGTAGTGAGTTAAAATGCAAAGTGAGATTACTGAACTAGACAAACCAAATATTTTGAGAAGATTAACTGATTTTTAAAGTGTAGAAGAACTACTCTGTCTGGATTTCAGCAAGGAATTTAGCATGATGCCACCTCAATAATATTTCTGTGTAGCGTAAAACAAAGTTCTGAGAGCTGATCTCTGGAAAAGCAAATTTTCCATTTTACTTCTTAAAGCAGACTGTGTTTCAAAAAGAGAGATCCTATAGAGCAAACAGATTCCAGCATGGAAACTTGATTTTTACCCTATTTTGAAAAGTTCTAGACTTTAGACAGTTATTTGCAATGACAAGATACTTAACACTGCTGGGATGGTATAAAAATCCTCTGTGTCCAGAATGTAGAAATGTTCTGCAGCTCATATATGTAATGACGTATTATAGACTGGAAAGAAAATTCTTTCATATTCTAATTCCTTACCAATAGAATATCTATTTTTTTCTTAGATTCAAAAGGATAAAAGTAACAGGAAAAAAAAAAAAGGAGAAAAAACTCCAGACCCTGCACTCTTTTGCTTCTGCCATGATGACATAAGTAAACCCCTAATTTTCTGAGAAAAGTTATTTTAAAGTTCTGAGACCGGAGCACTAGATAATTCACCATTTTTATTCTGAGACTACTATGTTTATCCTTTGGTTTTAGTGGAGTTGGCATGCTCATAAATCCCACCTTCCTCTGGCTGTTATTTCTGTCTGGTAAATTATTTTTTTATTCACAAGGCAATAAAAGGTCACTGGAAAGAGGAATATAATATTCACTCCCATAAAATAAAGTTAAAGAGTATTTAGCATTTATATCTTTCCAGGGCGGTAAACAAAATATGGTTTATTTGACTCAATGAAGAACTATGATACTGAAAGAGATAAATCTAATGACTTGTTTTAACAGAATAAGATAAATCTTTCAAGACAAATCTTCAATAATGCCATGTTTTTCCTGTGAAGGTCCACAATTATACATAGGTGCACATAGAAAGAGCAGCACTTTGGCTCTTACCTGCCAGAATTACTTATTAGATGCACGAGTAGATTTCTTAACCACTTCTGGAAGTAGAGAACACTTCTAAATTGTTACTGTATTAAATTATAAAAACCAAACATTGCTTAATAAAGTTTAGTACTAAATTTGAACATAAAATCACAGGAATAAAAGAGGTTTTCCATTTTTCATTAATCTCTGTTTTGACTGAGGCCTGGTTCCTGCAGTGTATTTTCGCGAAGTAAAGCAAATTAATTCCTTCTGAAAGGAAAATTTAATTCTACTTAGTAGGAAAAATTAATTCTCTAGCTTGGTTTAAAAAAATACATAACAGATAACCAGTAAATGTACCTAAGTGTATACTACAGACTAGATAGGCTAGAATTTTTTAGAACAAAATTGTATGTGAAAACACAGTGAAAGGATGCATAATAAAATACACTTTGCATTTTGCAACTGCAATATTCACTTCCATTTTCTTTTTTTCTGTGATTTCTTTATATGCACATTCTCTAAATGCAGCCCGGAAGAATGGGAGTTCTGCCAGAGAATCATTCTGGCCCCAGATAGTTCTTTAGCAAGGAGTAGAATTTTATATTCACAGCCCAGATTTTTCCTGGTTGAACTCATGTATTAATTGTGATCTCCAATGTGGACATCTAACAGATTAAAAAAAACACGAGTTATTCTGCCAATGGAGAGTTGAAACTAGGTTTTCTCCTACATGTGGACTCAGTTTCCGAGTTTAGAAAGGAAAGTGAAATAAAACATACTTCTGCATCTGCCCTGTGGCTTCTGATCAGTCTCAGCTTGTCCAGCTCTTTGCAAACCAGAGCTCACTTCATTTATCTACATTTAGCACAAGTAAAAGCAGTGGAAGCCCTCATTTCTCAAGAACTATTTATTCTTACATTTGCTGTCAAGCTGATGCCCCACCCTGGGAGTGGACTGTTGTAGGGGAAATCCTTAGTGGCAACAGCACCAGACAGTGTAAGGCCAGTCACCCAGCTGGGAGGGGGGAGGGTGGTGTGGGCATGTGTTATTTGCCCAGCATGCAGGAGTTGCACACCCACTCAGCATATTCCAGTAAGGCAGAATTTGATAGAAAATGCTCTTGATGGCCTAAAAATATTATCTTGCAAAGTTAAAAGTTCTGTTATCTGGGAAGCTTAGACTGAAATAACTGGCCCATGCTAACACATGGTAGACTTTTACATTTCAAGTTTTTACAGAAGCATTGCAGTGAAAAAGCCCCATAACTAGCTTTTTATATTTGGGGCAACAATTTCTTTATTCCTATTATTGTCCTCTGTAGTAACTGAAATATTTTTATTGAAAAGGAAGGAAAGAAGGAAAGAAGGAAAGAAGGAAAGAAAGCAAAGAAATCTGCTGATAGGAGGAAGAAAAATATAGAAGGAAAGGAAAGGAATGAAAAAAAGAGAAAATGTTTTGAGGGAAATTATGGCAACTGCAATTTATGTCTGACAAAGAACTGGAGTTTTATAGGACTTGAAACTGTAAGTTCTTACTGATGAGAAAGAACTTGAAATAGAGGTATTATCAATAGCTTTGCATAAATGATTCACATTTCCAATCAAAGGCTCTCAAAGTATTTCAGTTCTGGGAGGTGGGAAAATGGAAAAGGGAAAATAAGAAGTCCTGTTACCTAAAGCTAGGAATCTAAACAGAACTGATTGTGTTTTCCCTTACTGAGGAATTTCCAGCATCCCCATTGGAGTTAAGGCACTCAACATCTACAACCCAAGTTCCTAAATTCAAGCAGACTATCATGTTGTTTCTTTCTGGTAAATAAGCCTTAATCCTTAGATAGTTTTCGTCTCAATCAGTGATACACTAGGCATGTCTGCTTTGAAAAGAGACTGACACATTCAGCAGAACCAAGCTGTACTTCCAGCGCTCTTCTAACCATTGAAAACAATACTTTCAGAGATCTTCCACTCTATTCCCTGCCTCAAGGCATGAGCACCTATACCTAGATCATCTCTAGCAGATGATCTAATTGCTACATCTTGCTAATGGTGTCTTAGTAATGTGAAGAATGTGGGCAAACTACCAAAAAACCAAACAGGAAATAAGAAAAATGCTCACCCTTTGGACACTATCATTTTGATAATCAAGTTTCTTGCACAGACTAGCATTTCCATACTATTCCATTAATTACATACTAGAACTATTTTCAAGTGTAATACAAGCACAATTTGGTCAAATTTGAAATAGTTCTTTATCAATCCCATGTACTCACACTCAAAATCTCAAAACTAATTCTTCCCTTGCTCAGCTGCCCCATTGTGCATTTGGGGAATATGTTTGCTCTTATATGAGGATCTAAACATCCCATTTTTCCAGAAGAAAAAACTTCCTCTAGTTGCCCGCTTGAAAATCCACATCTCCACTAAGCATTTGGTTTCTGGCTATTTCTCCTTTTCAGTCAAGGACCACCCTTGATGGGTGATGCTGGAAGCTGCCCAAATGCTGTTGTATCTGGTAGAAAGATATTTCCAGAACAAGATCTCAAAGAGTGATTGAGGCTTGATGGAACTTTTCCTTCCTTTCTATCTTAGTATTGAAAATCAAGTATAATCACTATTTATCCTTCCACCTGAACAGCTCCCTGCCTTGGGCTTCTCAAGTGGCACCATGTAACTTCATAACTCCCATAAATCAGGTAATCCTGTGTATTCAGTCCTAGAGGTGCCATGAACTCATTTTTTAACCCAACAAGATTTATCGGGTGGTGATTTTTCATGCCTTCTGGTGCCTCAAGACAGTGGATATTTATATTTTTCCTCCCAACTTATTCTCTAGCATTTCAAAGCAATGACTGTATATCACAGTTTGTGTTCTAAAAGTATCACCTCATGACGAACTCCCTACGCATTGATACGCACAGGATCTAAGAGTTCTGCCATTTTTTTCCATGGCTGATTGTGCTGCAGGTTTTTACAACCAGAGAACAGATATTTCTCGTACAGTGTGTTTCACGCTGCTCTTTTGAAAGACCTTGTGATGTACCAGTATAATGGATCTCCCCACTTTGATGTTTGTGAAAACTGGCAAGCTACAGGTTGTATATTATGCCCTGCATGACAATCTGTTACTAAATTTTGTCACCAATTTTTCAGGAGACTATTAAGAAGACAAATCACCGTAAATAGGATATTGCAGGGAGTTTCTCTCTTAATACTAAAGTGTCCTGATACTCCAATGATTGAAGATGGAATGATTGTCATCTTTGACAGGGAAACTAAATCTGTGGTAGGAATCAGTAATACTACAATTTTACAGATGTAGAACTGTCAGCTGAACTTTCCTATGCTCCTTCTGAAACAGTGAGAATTGAAGGTTTCTGAAAAGCTAAACATCCAAGGCTAAATAAACAGTAGGAAAACTGCACATTGAGTCAGGCTTAAACTGCCTACTCTGGAACAAAGCTCATGCCATAAAGCCTGGCAAGGAAATAAAACACACTGGAGCAATGAAGCACAAAAATGGTCTAGATCAAATTTTTCTATATTACTCTCAGTAACAAGATTTTTTTATTAACATATCTAATGAAAGATTGCCTGTTCTGTCTTCTGCTGTATTTGGTAGCCTGGTCTCTGTGTCTTTTTGGCTAGACTTGTAAGCAGAGCTGACTGCAGCCACGAACATCCCACTGCAGTCACATATCCACTAATTGTCAGCTCAATGGTTCGCAAAGACAGGTCTCTTCATTATAAACATGCCACTGCAATACAAATATTACTGGGTGCCATCATTATTAATTTCATTATACCAGAATGTTAATAATATTTGTATTTATTAATTTATGCTTTACCGTGTCAGTGTTTTGTTTCTAGGTGTTTCTGTGAGACATTTTACGTTTAGACGTTCCCTGACTACATTTGTCTGTACTCCTACTGTTGTCTCCAGGCAAGCTCTTGCCCTACTATATGTAACATCACCTAAGATCACATATGTGTGCTCCTTAATGATGTGAAGCAAAGCCCTATTAGAGTTTCTCATTATGTGGTATTTGAAAACTAGGGCCTAGAAGTGAATAAAGCACAGAAAAAAAGCCACCTGGATTTTAAAAGCAGTATGACTAAAGCATGACAGTTAGTGCCTGAGAGCTTATTAAAGTTGCAGAGACTGCTTTGATCTGCATTGTACTTTAACAATAAAGGTAAGATTGCTACAATTAATCTTGGGTTTGGGGGTGTGGTTACAAAGGAAGAATCTGAATCACTCCTTCAAGATCCACAGGACTAGAAGAAAAGCTGACACTTGGAGGAAAACAAATCGTTTACATGGGAGGCGTCTCAGACTGTTTTGAAGTTCAGGGTTAGGACTGATTTGGGGTCATGGTCACAGAAACATGATGATTTATACAGCTTGATGCTCAAATCAGTTGCAGTTTGGGAACAATTTCTGTTCCCATTAACTGTGTCTTGATAATGGTTAGCACTAGTAAGGGTTCTGATTAGATTTACAAAATGTAGATGATAAATTATTACTTTTGCCACATGATCTTGGAAGAACGAGGATGCAGAAAAAGGACTGGGCCAGAGCAAGAAGTACTTTTTTTATCCTTTGCTTCTATTAGCTCTAAAGATGAAGTCTGATTAGTGCCATAGACACCAGGAACTGACTTTTGTCTTATTATTACTGTATGAAATTTAACACCTGAAAAACAGGCTGACAATTGATGTGAAATGGAAAACCAGTTATGTTTCATTTTGGCCAGGGGAAAGGTGTCTAAACTACTATTAAGGATTATTGTTAACAGTAGGATAAAGGCTGGCAAAAACATATTAGAGAGAGCAGTGCCTAAAGTGCTTGGTTTATTTCTCTACCTTGCCAAATCCATGGCCTAGTCAGTGAAGCCATCCCAGCTTGCAATTTTCCATCAGTCATTTCCATAGCTGGAAAAGAGTATTTATGATCCACAACGAGAACCCTCAGGTACTGATCAATACAATCAACATGTGCTGGGCCTCTGCCTGCCTGTGATCTAACTCCACTTGGCCTCTGTTACCTATATCAGAATAGATGGAATAGAAACCATTCCACAATTTTCTTGTAAGTCCTCAACTAGGTCTGTGTGCAGTATCAATATCAACAATGGTATCCAGCCACTTATCTACCACTTAACGCTAAACTGAAGTCCTCTTTTGTGGAAAGATAGAATCCATACTGTGCCTCAGTCAGATTGGCCTTCATGTGGCCCAACAGCCACAAGCCATCCACTGTCTTTTCAGTGTTGTGCCTAATCATAAACTTGAGAAGGGATTCATGCCTGAGGCTCCTGCACAGACCTTCTGGGAAGGGCCTCTTCAAAGCCATTGGTGGCATTGTCTCTAGTGGGCCTGGAGTGCAAGCAGCTTGAACTGCAGCCTGCTGACCCTTGGTACAGAATAAATTAATGACAAACTGTAAAAAGCCTGCAAGAATAAGGAAGATTGTTAGGTTTACATGGGCAGGTAGTGATAAGACAAAAGGAACAGTTTTAAACTAGATTTAGATTAGATATTAGCAGGAGATTCTTTACTCAGAGGGTGGTGAGGCACTGGAAGAGGTTGCCCTGAGAAGTGTGGGTGCCCCATCCCTCGAAGTGTTCAAGGACAGGTTGGATGGGGTTCTGAGCAGCCTGACCTAGTGGGTGGCATCCCTGCCCATGGCAGGAGTGTTGGAACTAAATGATCTTTAACATCCCTTCCTACCCAAACCATTCTATGACTCTATGACTCTATGATTTGCATACTCCACATACTCTAAACTAACTCCAGCTCCAACGATTTTTCATTACTACCCTATCTTTAGCTTTATAGCAAAACCCCACCCTCAACAGGCACATAAAATTGTGTCCCAGCCCTCATCCTCACTGTAGAAGGTAAGTTGAATCCAAACATTAAGCAAATCTAACAAACTTACAACCCTATCCACAACCCTACAGATACTGCTACACCAGCAGCACTCACAAAGCTCTTAAACCAACATGGACAAGGTCTCAGAGGATTAAGATGTAAAACTATTAACCCAGGCCTCAGTCCCACTCTCAACCCTAATTCAGACTATAACCTTGAGTCTAATCCTTCTTGCCCCTTGCTCATTCCAGTTTTGTCCTAGGCTTGTACAACATAGAAATTTGAACAGTAGGTCTATCACTTCAGCCTTTCCCATACACAACAATGTACCAAGAAGAAATTACTTATTAATCTTTTGTCATAAATCAATTTCAATTCAATTGTTGCTGAAAGCCCCAATACCTGGCTTGGTTAAACTAAAATCAATAAATCAATGTATTTCATATGCTGAATTTTGAAGACTAAAACTAAAAGCAAACTTTCATCCCTTGGGGTTTTAATGAAGAGTAAACCAAGACACTAACATATATAAAGTGATCTGTTTCAAAAGTTTAAGATATTCTACAAAGAACATTTATTCTTCTTAATGCTCAGTTGTTTTGGAAACTTATAAAAGAAATTCTTCCAAGAAATACCAGATTTAAATTAAAAAAGACTATTATATTGCCTCTCAAAAACATGAATACACTAAAGTTAGGACCCTGAAAAACAACAAAACTGAAGCAACCTGTAAAATAGAAAGCTATTGGAGAGAAGATGTGCAACAGTTAGCAGGATTGCCTGAAACAGAGGGCTGCAGTGAGAATTTATGATTTAAAAATTTACAGTAGTTCAGTCTGAACAAATTTTAACCATGTAGGCTTCTCCCTCTGAAGGGAAGCCACAGAAACTGTCAATGTCTCTCAAGAGAGGAACAGCCCATATTTTATGGCTGTCAGTTGAAAATTTCCTTCCTAAAGTTTTTCAAGTATACACGTAGGAAATGGGAAGAAGGATTCTTGGGAAATATCTAAAAAAACCCAGTTAAGATTTGGATGCTGCATACTAATTTCACATGTCCTATGGATGTATAAGTTAATAGATGATACCAGAGAATGTAATATAGATTATGTTAATAGGTTATGGATTATGCTAACAGAGTGAGTGCTCGTGGGCTCTATAGAATAGGATAGAAAATTCCTTCCTTTTGTAAAAATTTTTGTCTATAGCAAGCACAGTACTGTTTGCTCAGTTAGAGAATTAGGAAAGAATTTAGAAGATCTTGCCTATAGTTTCCAGTATGAATAATAATGACAAAATCTCAAAAGGTGACAAAGCACATTTAGGCTCAGCCCTGATACCTGTCTTGATGAAAAACTAAACCGTATCACCTTCTTGCCCTCAACACCAAAAGAGAGGGTGACATGTCAGCAGTGGTGACACTCCAGCTCAGCTGCAGGGCTGGGAAAAGCACTCCGCTTTGCCCAGTCAGAGGTGCTGGAGCTGTAGCCCACCCTGCCAATGGGGTTGCCAGGGTTACCACAAGGATCCTGAGTGTGGAAATTCAGGATTGTAATAGAGAAGCTTTGCTTCACTAAACAAAAAAAATAGAGAGAGATGGTTAAATACTAGAGGATTGCTGCAGAAATAAATAAAACTGAAGAAAATGTTAGCAACTATATACAGGTAAAATGCCAGGGCTGGCAAAATGATTGCTAAATCCTGAACTACGTGTTAATTTTAAAAAGTGGAAATTTTTTGCACAATTACAGTAACATTTCTGTCTCTGCTATACCCTTTACCACTCTCACGGTATGCTCACATTTATCCTAGCTGTGTCACCAGGAGACAGATGTACCTTGTGCAGGATAAGATGAAGCCTCAGCTCCAGCCACCTGTGCTGGTTCAGCACAACTCCTCCTGCATTTGGCTGCAATGAGCGTCATCCAGGAATTCCTTAACTGAGCTACAGGTTAATTCAATGTTTAATTGTAAGGCAGCAACTGAATCAGGACAGCTGCTGTGCATTGTCCCTTTTTGGCACAGCAGGTCTGTGTGAGACAGAGTAGCCAGGGCTGAAGACCAGAGCACAGGCACAAAGCCATGCTGCTAAATGTGCCAGGGGCAAATGAGCAGCCCTGGATAAGCACAGCAAGAGTTTGGTTAATTTTATTACAAAAAACCTCATTATTACAAAATTATTACTCAGCTTGTACCTGAGTACAGAATTGAGCTCCTGGTATAAACACAGCCTTAAAATATTGGTTCAGAAACTACCAGTGGTTGCTGTGAAATGCACTAACACTTCAAAAACCTCCTAAAATTTTGAGAAAATTCCATCAGAAACGTAAAACTGCTCATGCATTTCATCATTTTGTCTTGTTTAGGTTTTTTCCCATATTTTTCTGCTTCTATATTATGGTCTGCCATTGAGGAAATTGCCTTGTTCTTGCCTTATTTAATTTAATTTAATTTATTTTTGACATGGTAACACATAAATTTTCATTATACCCATGCAAAATCTTATGTTATCAGGATAAGATCAGGAAGAGGTGACTTATGTAATAAAAGAGTTCAAGAGAAAACTTAAGAGTAATGTCCCATCACTTATATAATTTTTTGCAATACAATATCATACTGAGAAAATACTTTGAACAACATTTACACTTTTTTTTGAGGAATTGCATTTTGTATCTAAAGTTCAACATCCAGTAAAAAATAAAATTAAGAACACAAATATAAGAATGAAAAGAATAATTAGTAAATCCAAAAGGGCAATTTACCTAGTGAAAATATAATTTTCTGACCTCAGCTATTTAGGCTTGCATCTTTATTTCTTGTGCAGGTTGTCAAGCAGTATAATTTAACTAGAAAATGGTGTTTCATTTGCTTCAAGTTCAGCCCACATCGTGAAGAATTCCACAAAGAAGCAAGAATGCTCATTGTGGCTACTTCTGCTTTTGCCAGTTTATATTGGTGAATATTCAGTAATTTTAGGAGATGAGGGAAAGTGACACAAGCAAGAGGCCCAGGATACTTCTATTCATAGGTCATAAATCCGTGTAAATGAGTAATCTGTTCATTATCTGCAGCAGTGATTGGTTTGAACACAGCAATCCCTTCATTTGGAGTGATGAGTCTTGTTTCCCCTGGACACTTACAGAGGGGTTTGGCCTTTAGTGGTTATTTAGGCACCTAAGTGTCCATTTCTGTATTTCTTAATGCTTGGCTATCTCACAGGAGGAACTGTGAAAGTCCTGGGCTTCTGGAGGTTGTACTCAAAACAGAAAATGTTGCATTCTTTTTTTCCTTTGGACACATTCTTCAAGCTGTTGTGTGCAATGGGGAGTGCAGGCCCTGACTCCTCCTTCACCGTAGGAAAGGTGTGATCCCTCCACAGCCTCTGCTTGGCACGCTCTAAGAGTACCTTCTTCTGCTGCTTTTCTCAGGAGATTTTAAGCTTCTTTTTACTCTTTCCACATCTCCAACTGGAGGAGATTCAAACTGGAAGAGAATGTGGACAGGAGACAAAATACAGCATATGGTGCATCAAAATCCCATGGCAGGAGCCCTTTTATGACACAGACAGGTTTGGGTTTTCATTGTGGTATAAAGCTGAAGAAGAAGCTGACAAAGATGAGAAAAAAATCCCCCAGAAAGTATAGAATATGTAGGGGGGAAAAAAAGTAGCCAGATTAATTGTCGTTTGTACTAATAGTGTGAAAGTCTATCTTCAAAATATTCAATGTATACATGGATTTATTCAGAATTTTTCTGTCTTTCTATCCATCACCAGATTTCTGCAACTTTGAATTGCTGGACCAGATAACTGAATTAAAAATATATATATGTTTAAGTGTTTAGCAGTAACAAATGGATATAATATAATTTCAGTAATACAATTACCACGATTCTGGGGGTTTCACAAAATTAAAGGGATTAAATGTCTCTCTAAAGGTTTATAGTTTGATGTGAATCTATAACTCAAAAAGCCTGCCTGCAATTCAGCTGCCTAAGAAATATATATTTAAGATACACACAGAGCTTTTGATCTAAGTGAGAAACGTGAAGAAAGAAGTTGTCATGTTAAAAATTTGAGGGTACATTGAGGCTGACTTTTTGGATTTTTTATTTTTAAGATAAGTTTAGAGGCAACTAAAAGGATTTTTCCACCTTATCTAAACTAAATGAGAGGACAAAGGCAGGACTGTCCAGAGAACAAACGATGACCTATGAGATTAAAAAGAAGTCTCTTTGTTGCAATTTTATCATCACTTGTAAGTGACAAAGTGCCAAAAGACAGGTTTGTGGCAGCAGCAATATATTTTCTTCAGGGCAGGAAAATCATCAACAAGGTGTCTGTATATGTGTAGCACTGCTTGAATATGAAAGCAATTTTCTGAAGCCCTGTGGCTTAATTCTATTGTTTTCATCAGGAACGAATATTCTGGATCACAATCTTCAGCAACTGATAATACTGGACACAGTGTGAAAAATGGATGAGCAAGTTCCTCAGATGACTGTTGGACAGGGCTCTGATACCACTGACAGCAATATTTGCATTTATCTAAGAGGAGATTAAATGCTAACAAGGTTTCAGTACATTTATCTGCCTGCCTTCTGTGTATGGTTCCCATTAAACTCAAGGGGGAAAGAAAATATGTAAAGGGAATAAAATATAGAGAAAAAAGAAAAAAAGCATGCTGCATGTAGAGAACTACTATAATCTTCCTTTTTCTAAAATACATTTATTCTAGAAAAATATCAACTAGTGATGCAGAAATACAAGCAGTGATACAACTGCTCAATCAAAGTATAGGTAATGTGAGATAATAAAAATTATTGCACATTCTACCTCTAATGTACTAATACACCTTCAAGAAAACCTAATTATGTATCCAATATTCATTCTTAATATCTTTTGAAAAATGCCCCAGACATATGAGAACCAGTTCTTCTGCAGCAGAATCATATCCCCCAGCAACTGATGGCAACATAATTTAAAAGCTTCTTTAATTATTCATTTCCTTCCAGCCTAGCCGGCACCTTCATTATCTTCCCATTTCAGAGCATCCTCCTACTTGGAGCAAAGACCATGCATGGGAACAAGTTCTATAGACAAAATCAAGGGATTCTCTTTTCATTGCCAAATCAAGATAGTTGATGACTTCTCCATCCACTCAAAATCCACACAAAAACCCACTGTATTTGTTCCAGTTATGGAACTGAATGACTGCTTTTTGTAAAAAAATTTCCACATTTTCTACATTTTTACACTGCCTTGAAAATTATTTCAAAGCAGTGTCAAGTATTTTCATTTGATTCTACTCCTCCTGAAATCAAAGGAAAAAACCTATCTTAGATAGGAATGAGATTGCAGACTGAAAGCATTTGACTTCATGTAAAAATTCTAGATTCTGATCCTGATTCAGGAAAGAATATAATCTAGGTACAGGCTTTACTTTACACATGTAAGCAGTCTCATTTCAGACACAGCAAGATTCAAGCAGATGGAGGTAAACATAGGCAAAATTGTCTGTTCCATTCTCCCCATGTTTAAACAAAGGCACATATTCCCAACATTTCAAAGCCCATTTGGACACCTTAATATCTCTCAGAAGCTAAGCAGTACTTCGGAGCTGTTAAGCCATGTTTCTCCAGCAAAAAAAAAAAGCTGTAACAAAATGGTATTTTAATGAAGGTATGTGATTAATTTGATAAGAAAAATATTAATATTTTGTATTTAAATGTATTGAGTCTTGATTTTGATTCTTTGAATTTTTTTTCACTAAAAAATACCTTTATATGAATTTTAAAGAGACTGTCCAGTTAGTGCAAAAATTAAGACAGCAAAATAACACTGGGAAAATAGTTTTTGGAAATATTGATTTGTTTATTTACAAACAGAAACACAGAAAGGTTCATTAGCTCTCTGCTGCAGGAGTAATGTAGTTCTGCTGAAGACATATTAGTAATTTGTTATGAAGTTCATAAAGATGGTTCCCTAGGGCCAAAGCACTGCCCATCCACAACATTCAAGGGAAGCTAGCAGTGCTTAGTCAAGGACAGCCTCTGCCCATAGCTTTATTTATTTCTGCTTTTCTGGGGCAACAAAATTTTACAGTTACCACTGGACATGATACCCAAAATGATAACAAGTGTATGGGTATGCATATGCTGTTACCTACCTCTCCAGCTGACAGAGGACTTTCCAAGCTGCAATGAAGCACCAAGGGCTGTCTGGTTACAGGACCCACACTTTACAAGGTCCTGTAGTGGGACTCTGTGTTGGTTACACTAGGAAGTATTTTTTGCGTAACCTCCAGGAAAAATGCAAAGACAGCAATCTGTCTTTAACACCCACTCTGATAAGCTGTGAATAATACATGTCTGAATACAACTATCACAAGGGAGGCTGCTATTTAGGATAAATATAATAGCAGGCACTGACTACATGGTGGACCATCAGGACAAAGGGGAACTATTGGTGTTAAACCTACCAGCCTAACTAGGGAAAAGAATGTTCTTTATACCTAGGGTATGAAAAGGGAATCATGAGTACATTTCTATCTAATTCCTTTCAATGACAGTTATTTTTGACACTTTTTCCTACAACATTGAATTTCAGAACACATTTAAATAGACATTTTGCATGTGTATTATTTCTGTACATATAAAACTGATATAAAACCAGTATCGTGAATGTCTGTGGTGCCTGCTATTGTCTATTTGAAAACTGAATTGAATTCACCATTGAATGACTTCATCTCACAGCTGTAAAGATAATTTTTGTTTCTTAAAGGAAAATTGTAAAAGTATGTACTAATAGATAATTCTTGTTTTTAAATAAAAATTGTAAAAGTATACACTATTATACTATAAGATAATATTAAAAGTGTTTTGTCATGGATTTCAATGCAATATCACCAGCACCAGATCCTCTACTTTGATTTCTTCAATTTCTTCAAAATTTCCTCTCTCCATGTAAAAACACAGCTAGTCACAACACAAGCCCATTACTGGATTGTGGAGGCCAGTCTGATTAGGGCATGGGACTCTGGGAGGGAGCTCCAGAAAGATCAGACTATCAGCAAGAAAAATAAGTCTATTATTTACCAAGTTATTGACGTTCTGTCTCTTCATTCAACTACTTCTAACACTGCACATGAGAACTACAGTCACGAAAATATACTGTATCAGGAATGGCACACAAGATCTATGAACAATTTGTCCCTCCTGTCATTGCCAGAACAAGCCTCACTGCAGATCAGAAATGAAGCAAAACAAAAGAATAACCTTAAAAAACTTTGAGCAGCAGATACTCCATTCAAACAACCCATATATCAAGGGCTAAATTTACAAAGTTCAAATTTGGGCAAAAAAAAAGTGTGTAACTTGCAAAGTTCAAATCGTATAACACAGTATTTCTATGAAATAGTACAATGCATACATACGTTAGTGAGGCATTTCTGAGTGTATGCATGCCATTTCTCAGTTAAGGTACAGGTATTTGTAGTTTATCCTCCACTTGATACAGCTAGACATGGAAATCACATAGGTATTTTGTTCAATGAAAACGTAATAAGTAATTTCACTATTTATTTCATAAAAATTATTTCATTATTTCATAAAGAATTATTTCAATTCTTACAGGTTAAAAGAGCAACTAAGAAATGATAACACTGGATTGCTTTCTATGAACAGTATTTCTACAGTATTTGGGATACATGAAATAGATAGTCATGCAATGATCTCTGGACCATCAGTCATATAATTCCTTTCCTACATTCATCAAGCTCCATCTGAAAATCTAGGTGTCTCATGTCCACAGCCCACTGTGCTAGTTTTGGCTGAGGTAGAATTAATTTTCTCCACAGTGGCTGGTACGGGGCTGTGTTTTGGATTTGTGCTGAACACAGGGTTGATAACAGAGACATGTTTTTGTTGTTGCTGATCTGGGCTTACACAGAGCCAAGGCCTTTTCTGCTTTTCATACTGCCACAAAGGCAGTGGAGCTGGGGGTGCGTGTGAGGCTGGGAGGAGACACAGCTGGGACAGGTGACCCAAAGTGACCAAAGAGATATTCCAGACCCTATGGCATTATGCTCATTATATTGAATGCAGGGAAGAAGGAGGAATGGGGGGATGTTTGGAGTGATGGCATTTGTCTTCACAAGTAACTGTTACATGTGATGGGGCCGGGCTCTCCGGGGGATGGCTGAACACCTGCCTGCCCATGGCAAGCAGCAAATTAAATCCTTGTTTTGTTTTGCTTGCATGCACAGCTTTTGCTTTCCCTATTAAACTGTCTTTATCTCGACCCATGAGTTTTCTTGTTTTTAGTCTTCTGATTCTCTCCCCAATCTCACTGGTGGGGGAGAGAGCCAGTGGCTGCATGGGGCTTGGCTGCTGGCTGGGGTTAAACCAAAATAGCCACACACAATATTTTTACGAGCTCTCTCTCTTAAAGGTTGCAATATTTCTTTATATTCTAGCCTAAATTTATTTATTCATGTTTACTCATCTGTGTTCATTTGAGTCAACAATGCCCTTGAGTTTAAGCAATTCTCAATTCCTTTTGTCCCCCTCCCTGATGTGATTAAAGCAATCACATCCTCTTCCAGCTTACTTTTTGCAAGGCTAATAAAACCCTGCTGTAATCTCTAGCTCCTTGAACATCCAGGAAACTTTTCTTTGCAATTGTTTCAACCTGATCTCAGCTTTATTGCATATAAGTGAGAAGAATTTGACCAGTACTCCTGATGAGATCTCAGTAAGGCCTTATAAAATGGCATTCACGTTTCCTTCTCTCTTAGAAACATTTCATTTGATATATCCTAAGACTGTTTACTTTTCACAGTCCTGGATCCAGCCAGCTTCGGCTATCCTTTGGCCAGCTAAGACTGTGTCCACATTGCCTAAAGCACCTTCTACAGGCAACAGCAGAGGTCACAGCTACAAATGATGCTAAATGACTCCTGCCCACACTGCTTGGGACATGCAGTCCTTTTCTAGTGAGCACCATCTGTGTCTAAATTGCACAGCACATGATCTGGGTCCCCTGTGGTGTCTGCATGATACTCCTGCGGCCCTACAAATTAATACTGACTCTCTTGTGGTTTTCCAGTTAAAGCACCCAAAATAAAATGGAAACGGAGTATGCCAGAATAATGCCAGACCAAGGACATGCTTTGGATGTGGGTGATATATGAGAGGTACCAGGTTTGCTTAAACAGGTTTGGATCACTACACACGGGAAGGAATTAATGGTGAGGTCCAAGATACATGCAGAGCAGCTGATCAGGACAAGAGCAAGTTATGAGAATTCCGTCATTTCACCAGCACACTCGTGTACTCCTTTTTTCCTCTGTTATTCCCAAAAGATTGTGATCCCTCTCTTGACAGAAAATGTTCCTATTGCTCTCTGTTGACAAGACTAATGCACATTACTTTCAAGTTTTCCTTATAATTAATAAAAAAATATTTCAATCTTCTTTTGATTATTTTCTGTAGCTAT
>NW_008237226.1:1231965-1238373 GCF_000691975.1 Corvus brachyrhynchos
GTTTACTGAAGAATAAGACTGTTCCCTACAGATACACCATTAAACAAAACAGCACCACTGAACAATAAAACTCCTCCATCATGCAATTATTAGAAAAGTCCATGGTATAATATTTCCCTGTTTCAACTGTCTCAGCCAACTCCTAAGCACCACTTAGGACTTACCACAAGCTGGAAAAGAGTCTCAATCAGCAGCATGGATGGATGCAATCTCTTTGAAGATGAAAGGCAATTAATAATATGGACGTGGGTTATGCCATGCTGTTGACTTCTTCATCAGAAAATAGTCCCAGGCCCTCTTAATTTTCTTAGTTTTCTTGGCTCACAATATTATTAGCCTCGCCTAAAAATACTCATCTAGTTTTACTGCAAACTCTCAAATACATTTAAATCTGAATTTGAATGCATTTCTTCAGTGTGTGCAATAGGTTGCCATTTTGTCAAATCTTTAGGAAGTGATACATTCAGGTAGAGTCTTCTGACTTTGTTTGAATATACTGAAATCTCATTGCAAATTTCCCAGCTCATTTTATCTCTGTGGTGAACAGAACAGTCTCTGCATTCAAACACCTCTAACCTTGGCACATTTTGCCCAGCTTTGCTACTGGCATGGAAAACCTTGTATTTTAGTATTATGGGGCATTTTTCCTCTAACACTGAACCCATCAAATTCCTGGAAGATATTTTCTCTCCATAGAAAAGTGGGACTATACAAAGAACATACACCTACAAAGGTGGTCAGAAATTGTGATCATACAGAGTTTGTGCAGATCACACAGAGTTTCAGAGGAAAAACTTTATCAATACAGATACAGCAGCTCCAGCCATTATTCGGCAGAGACACACACATCTGTATTGCTCCCTTGCATGCACCACTGACTCCAGTGTGACCACACACAAATACAGAGCTCAGCAAGATCAGGGACTGCCTGCTACAGACACTTCCATGACCCTGCCTGGCTCATCTGGGTTCTCAGTAATTAATAAGTGATCACCATAATGTATTATGCATTCAAAAATCTTTTTTTTATATGGAAATTTCTTCATTCTCCCAAGTAACATACATGTTGAATTCTTTCTAAATGCATTGCTCCAGGTGACTTAACTCGGGCTGTGTCTCTGTGCCCTTGTTTTCTCAGGTGCTCTCACCAATGCTCAGGAAATGCCTGGGTAGATTTTGTTAGCATTTTTATAGTACTGGGAGCAAAGAGGGAGGAGATAATGAAAAGGAAAAGAATCATTTATCAAGACAGAATTAAAAGCAAAACTTTAACAAAAATACATTTGGGTTACTATTTTAAATGGCATTTGCCTGAATTGTCTGGGAACCAATTTCCACCCACTCTATCCTCCTGTGGCCAGAAGGCTTATACAATGCATTTTACACTGTGATTTTCCCCATATTATAAAGGGTGAGTTATTTCAGATTCTACTGTGCTTTCAGAGTTTCAAAGCTAAGTCTTAACCTTTGAATCTGCTTATTAATACTCATGTCATGACTCCTATTGAGAAAGAGGTTTAGTGTCACTGTCCTCAATCAGTGTCCTTTCATTCACTTTCATTAAAGAACCATGTTTTCCTGACAAAGGATAACAAATGAACGCTGTGGGTCCCTAATGTGCTTTTTGACTACAGAGCCTGTACCATTTCTCTAAAGCAATGGCAATTATTTATCATTTTAATATGACTTGGCAAGGAGATCCAAAAACATATGACCATTATTCATCAATATGTATATCTTGTGCTTGCATTAATATTAGAATATCATTATTATTACCCTGACATTGTATGAGCTAGACAAAATTACATCATGTAAAAAATGTATTAAACTATGTTCAGCAGTATCCATGCAGCAAGGCAAAAGTAATTTAAACACCTGTAGTAGCTCTGTGTTGAATGCAGCAATTCATTCTGATTAGCAGTAAAGTCCTTTTACCTGTATTAATGAAATATATTTCAGTACTGCTCCACTGTTAATTGAAAACAGCATAGTTCTGCATTATTGTTGTTACCAAACATATCCAATGATCACATCAATTTTCTTTGTTCCTAAAATCTCATGATATTCAATACTCCTGACATTCCTGGTAAATAGTGTAAAAAAAAAAAAGTCAATTTCTGTTAATTTGGGCAATGGCATAGCCATGTTTTTCCCATTTCTTCTAGATGTTTTTGTTGTTACTGTTTTTCTTCAAGCTGTTGCACATCTTGAGCTTGTATACAATACTTGAGTCCAGAACTAAGTTCATTATCATAGTTTCCTACAGAGGAATAAAAGAGTTGTGCTTATGTCAGTCTGTTGGTTTTAGATCCAAAATCACTGACTAAAGCCAGAGGGCTCTACTCCTAGTGTTTCTTGAGTCTGTGGAACATGGAATTAAAAGTGGATGAAGAAAACATCCTAATAATATTTAATATTTTTCTTCTCATTCCCCTCCACCTGATAAATAACACTGCTCTATGAAAAAAAGGGAGGTAGAAACATCTCAGAATAAAAGCTCTATATAAAATGCAGGGACCACAGGTTCTATCCAAGCAGGCTATTCAGGTTATTTCTCTCAACAAAGTATGACTTGAGGGAGAAAGACTCCACCATGAAATAACATTTGAGTAGCTATGTTTTCCCAGATGACATACTTATTTTGGTATGACCCTAACAAAGCTTAAAAAGATGCAGTCCTTTGCACTTTGCAATGCAGCGAGTTCAGCATTTAAGGACACTTTCCTGGTGAATTGTTGGAAAATACAATTCATAACTAAACAGCAACAGCAAAAATTATAAGAGGTGATGGCAGAGGCAAGTGGCTTCAAAATGCTCAAAATTTTTAAAAAATTGTTTGTATTACAAAGTCTGAAACCAGCTTGATATAGTAATTAATTTATTAGCTGAATAATTGTATAAACTTGATTTTTCACCTATTTCCCTCTCAGCTGAAGGAAGATACAAGGAACATGATGCTCTACTTACAAACTAGCATGTCTGAGACCTTTTCAGGTCATTTAACCCCAAGTGTCTCAGTCCCTCCATTTAGTAGGCCTGAACTAACTTCCACTATGATCTCCTAAGGGCATAGAACTCTTCCCTTTGTTTATTACCCTTACCTTTCACTTAAAAACAAAAGCTGCATTATTCTACTTATTTTACATAATTACTCCATTATTTCCTATTTTCTCCAACCATAGCACTCTATCAATTTTTTATCAGATATTTCAGTTAAAATGATGTTACTCTAAAACATTTAAGCCCATCACACCAACCACGAACCTCACTGTACACTACGTACTTAGATTATTGTCCATTCTAGGAAGGGCTGCTCTTCGGTCACTTGAGTGCTTCCTTAGTAGGCAGAAAAAGCGAGTTTTAACATGCCATTGTACTCCTCCACTGAACAACATAATGGGAAGTAATAGTTGAATCAACATAGGAGTGAGCCTGTATGACAGCCAAACAAAGGCATGTCCATTATGCAGGTGGAGGGATTTTTGCAGAACACCATTTTGTGCAATTCAAAGATATGAAGAGAAAGAATCAATAAATCAACAATATGCACCAAACAGCTTTGGGATTATAGCCCTAAAAAAGCCCAGCAAGAGTTATGCCAAGTGTTATCTGAAAGAGGCTTATAATTCCTGTCATTTTGAGCACTCTTTGTAAATAAAAAGGATGATACCAGATACCTAACTCCCTCAACAACTTTTCTTAGAAGAAATATCTCATTGACCAATTGCTCAATTCAACAAAAAAGATACAGGAGTGTTGTTTCCACTACTTTCACATGTCATCTTCACTTACGTGCCAAATAAGCAGTTCAAGCAGAAGGAGGTAAGTGGGTCTGGTCATAGCAAAACCAAAAGCACCACCAGAATGGAGCACAAAAGGGGGAGTGAAGATGTCAGCAGCATAAAGATCACATAATGCAGCGAAGAACATGCAAAGAGACATCTGGACTGCTCTTAAATATAGATATCTGTAAAAATGATTGCAAAGGGATTCTAGAAGTATGTGAAACTTCATGGTAATTTTCCATTCTTCATTAAGCATAAAAAATTTTTAGATATGTCAAGTTAGAAATATATTTCATCAAAAGTCAAATCCACAAAGGGACTCAGCAGTTCTAAAACTTCTAGGGATTTGACAAATACTGAACGAGACTGGAGACAGGAAGATGGTAGTGAACTATCCTGTTTTCATCTCAGAACTTTGGCATACCAAGTCCTGCACTGTAAAACACAAGAATCAAGTGAACAAGTAGTGTTTAATATCTTATATTTAATATCAATGACATAGACAGTGGGATCAAGTGCACCCTCAACAAATTTGCACGTGACATCAAGCTGTGTGGTGCAGTTGACAAACCTGAAGGACAGGATGCTATCCAGAAGGACCTGGACAAGCTCAGGAAGTGGGTCTGTGCAAACCTCATGAAGTTCACCACAATGAAGTACAAGGTCCTGCATCTGGTTGGGACAACCCCCAATCTCAGTACAGGCTGGGAGATGAAAGAATTGAGAGTAGCCTTGACAAGAGGGATTTGGGGGTGCTGGTGGATGAGAGGCTGGACATAACCTGACAATGTGCCCTTGCAGTCCAGAACGCCAGTTGTATTTTGGGTTGCCTCACCAGCACCACAGACAGAAGGTTAAGGGAGATGATTCAGCCCCTCCACTCCACACTGGTGAGACCCCACCCAGAGTGCTGCATCCAGCTCTGGGGTGCCCAGGGCAGGAAGGACATGGATCTGTTAAAGTGGGTCCAGAGTAGAGCCACAAAGATGATCAGAGGGCTGGAGCAGATCTGCTATAAAGACAGACTAAGAAAGCTGGGATTATTCATCCTGGAGAAAAGAAGACTCCAGGGAGACCTTAGAGCAGTCTTCCAGTATCTAAAGGGGCCTATGAAAAAGATAGGGACAAACATTTTATCAAGGCCTTGCAATTGGACATGAGGTAATGGTGTTAAACTAAAAGAAGGCAGATGCAGACTACATATGAAGAATAAACTTTTCACAGTGAAGGTGGAGAAATGCTGGAATATGTTGACCAGAGAGGTGGTAGATGCCCCGTCCCTGGAAACATCCAAGGTCAGGTTGGACAGAGCTCTGAGCAAAATGATTTAGTTGAAGATGTCCCTGCACATTGAAGGGAAGGTGGACTAGATGCCTTTTAACAATCACTTCCAACCCAAACCATTCTATGATTCTATGTACAACAAAATAAAGAAGCAATTGCAGAGCATGATCAAAGAGGAAGAATCCAGATCTTAGCTACATAGGATGGCTCTCTGAGAAACCATGAGATCTGGAGAGAGTGAGCTCTGGTCAGGTGTTTAATATCTGCTCAGAGTGCACTCACTGGGGTGTGTTTTTAATACCACTTTACAACTGACTTTCTGTTTCCTACCTTTTGATGCAAAATCAGTGAGCATGTGGGATGGCCAAAGTAGTTGCATCAATGCTCAGTTATTGCCTGGAGTGCTTAACAAACATGCCTTTTTGGTGTTTTCTCAAGTGTACATATTATGGTAAGAGCAGCAATATTTCTTCAGTCTTTCGAGAGCATTACGGGGAACAAAGAAAAATGGAAAACACAGCACAATTAAGATCATCACCCTAAAAGAAGAATAGCTATACTGAAAAGCACTGAAAGAAATCACAATGATTAAATATCTTTATTATGTACTTGTATTTGGCACTTTAGTTGTGAATCTTTAAGATTTGCATTGTTTATTGTTCCAGTTTTTAGTAAACAAAATAGAGCTGAAATGAGCTGCAAGAAACCACTTTGTGCAAAATGGTTCATGGAAGACCACAACTGCATTTGATACAGCAAATTACTTGCTGGTGCTATAGAGATAGATGGTATCCTAAAAATAACCTAAAAAATATTTTTAAACTGCAGCCTTTATTAGTTTCCTGACCGGGCTTACCAGTGGGAACCCACTACTGGACCCATTGGCACAGCAGTGGGGGAGGCACACAACAGAGCAAATGGCTTGAAATAAACAGTGGCGACAGAGAAGCTGAGATTTCCACTGAAAGAAACGTACATTAAATATGGCACAGTAAAATAAATCTCATGTAAGCTTTATGTCTTTTCAGGACTGCACATTAGTGTAACTGCTCTGAACACAGCACCATCTTATACTTCATTGGCGAGGGCCCACAGGAATACGCTGTGCGTGTGCTTGGTGGCCAGCAGTTGTGGTCTAAGAAATCAAACCTTGCATGAAGTTACAAAAAACAGCCACAGATATCTGTTGGGGTCTCCTCCCCTGCCATGGAGCCCTGGGAGATGGGCCCTGGGGGGGAGACACGGGGTCTCCCTGCCCCTGGTCACCTTTGTTCCCCATTGGTTGGTTTGGGTTCCCCGGGGTGGCCAAGGACCCTCGGGTCCCGTGACTGCGGAGTTC
>NW_008237226.1:1240121-1257671 GCF_000691975.1 Corvus brachyrhynchos
GCCAAGGACCCTCGGGTCCCGTGACTGCGGAGTTCCTGAGCTGAGCCCCGGCCATGCGGCTGGAGAAATAAACATCTCTGAAACATCTACCATGAATCTGTCCATATATACTTCATTTCCACAGGACTCCTGGTTTGAAATATGCTTGTTGCAGTAATCCCCGCTGTAACAGATATCTAAAGGATATAAAGAACAGTTTTCTAGAATTATCTAGAACAAAGATGTTAAAGTCTGGAAAAATATGGTACCAATACAAGAAATCCCTCAATGATCTTAAGGGTTTGAAATAGACACAGAAAGGCAGTAATGGCTTTGATATAATGGAGGTCCTTTAGAGTAAGTCCAGAACACTGGAGAATAACAATGATGAAACAAGACCTCTAATTTCTATCATTTGGGCATTCTCTTTCACCACTTAATCAACTTCTATATTGTCTATAGAAAAAACAGAGATGTAAAAAGAAAAAAAATACAGAAGGCACCATGGCTTATGCTAAAATACAGATATCATTTAATAAATTTAAGTCTTTTAGCTTCGTGCAAAAATTTTCTCACTTTACTGTTTTTTGAATCTATCATATTTGCTGTCTTTTGCCATATTTTGCATGATGTAGCAATTTTCGGGTAAACTCTCTGGGACAAGAGAGTTTTGTCTCCTCTATTTATTAATAAAATGCATAGAATAATGAAACTTTTGTCCCTTTTTAGGTTTCCAAGCAGTGGCACTAAAAAAAAAACAGAGAGAAAAAAAAAGGGTATTATCTTGCTCATCTTAAAGCTGCAGAAGATATGTATTATACATTTGTTGCTGCACTTTTCTTTCTGTTAAGGCAAATATTTATTTTGAGAGGTCAACTAATGCATGCTAGCAGCAGGTATCCCACACACTAAAGTGCTGTACCAAGAACTTCTTCAAACTCCCCTCTTCCAAGTTATTTACTGTCCTTGACCTTGACTGTCCTTTAGGAAGGAGAGAGAAATTGGTCTTAGCTTTGATATGCAGTAGCAAAAGCTAATCAAACTCACTTTCACTTCCATCTCCACCATCTATGTTGCCTTCTGATGAGGAAGCTGCACACTGAGAGCTTAATCCAAACCAAAGACATTTCCCACAGGATCTCTGGCTATACTGACGCAGTAAAGTAACTCCGTATCAACTTCAACACATTTTTAGCTAATCTGGCATCCTCAGCATCCCAGCTGTATTTTGATCTGGATAGCCTGGCATTTTATGGTAAACTTTTGATAGTAAAGAACAGTCAAATTCTTTTAGCCTAAAGGGAAATTTTCCCATAGGAGAGAGGGGATTTATCCCATTCTAGCTTCTTTCTAAATAGAAACACTTTGTATAGCACTGCTTTTAGTTCCACAGTGGCATACTTATGAACAGACAAAAATATTTTCTCCCAATAGTTATGGGGGTTTTTTTTGTGAATCAGTTCTATAAAGGTAAAGATGGTACCGTAACAACAAATTGGCTTGCATGGTATAACTGGGTTGAACACATTTCACATTTACAAGATCTTTAATGTATAAAAATCTCTTAGATAGTGCTCTTAAAAATGAAACATTACAGTTGCATGATGTTATCAAGCAAAAAGCTTTCAATAAAACATATTTATATCTAACTGACCAATACCTAAAAGTATTCTCATAAACATTTTGCAGTCAAGCAAGTAAAGCTCCTATAAAAAGAAACTGTCAATAATTTCTAAAATAAAGCATAAAAATAACTAAGGTGTCCTTTTGATCCTTGTGAGTATACTTTACTTGTCCTTGAAAAAAATATATCCAATGTACCTTTCAAAATGATTTATTATGTGTTATTGTTACAGTGTTCAATATTGTTCAATACCAAACCACTGTACTGATTACCACTCTCCCAGTCTGCTTTAGTTCTATCATGTGCTTTTATTTACCACCTGAGGCAAGAACATTTTAATTGGTTTAGGGAAGCTTGAACTCTCTTTTATCAATGACACATTTCATCAAAATAGAACGAAGCCAGGATATGTACGTACTCTCCCAGTGTTGCAAAACAATGGGTTTGTTTGAGGGCTTAAGTTTGGAAATGGATCGCTGCAGTGTAATTACTTAATCACTTGAATAGCGACAGCAGAACATCGTGATTTTTTCTTCCATTTTTTTTAAGAGTAAGAAAATTTATAAACAAATTGCACTAACTTTCCATATTTTACCTTTATTCTAGACAAATAAATTCTTCAAACTGACCCTAGATATGTACTGTATATCTAGGAAAGATCTAGAATACAGCATTATGTGGCATATAGTACAGCAAGCGACAGAACTAAATCATGTACACATCGATTTAAAATAATCCTTGCACAAAACAGAGAGAGGATTTATTCATGTTTGAAGGAAGTTTCATTATTTTCAGTGATTAGAAAAAAAAATATCTAATTCTCCCAGGTCAAAACTGTCCCTTTAAGAAAGCATGACTTACTTAAGGAGGATACCATATGACTTGCAAACAAAAAAAGTAAGATGTCTTTCTGTGCTATTAAAAGTGCTTAGCTGACACAGACAGGATCCCATTGTAAGCACTGTATTTTTTAAAAGTTGTTTAAAACAAAAATATATGTATCAACACAACATATTAGTTAAAATTAATTACAAAGCAAGGAATAAATTTATTAGTCCATTTGAATATTTTCAACTGTGACAATTAATATTTTACTTTGAAAAATAACAAGAATTATACAAGATAAATATTTTTTCATGAACAAGAGTTAATGAACCCTTTTCTCCTAGTAGGTTACATACTCCATCCCTCACAGAGGTTGCTGCCACAGCTCCTGCTTTTATCCCAGCTTTCTGTCTGGACAAAAGGTGGAATAGCTGGCTGGTATCAAACACGTGGTGACTGCCCAGCTGTTTCAGCACACATACTAGCTCCACATGCACTTATGCATATAAGTTTTTTTGTCTTTTCCTCAGTGACATAGATATTAGTGATCCAAACACCAATTTTCACAAAACTTCTCAAAATTCATTACTTTTAAGATGGCAGATCCACCCTGTCCATATTGTTTGAAATTAGTTTTAGGATTCAAAGGTTTTGAGGGATAGTTGGAAGGAAAGATGTACAGATAGGCCAAAAGAATAATTACATATGCTTTGCTTCTTTAGGAATTCAAGTTTTAAAAAAGCAATATAAATACACAATGACAACAATCTTTACCTTTTGGCTTTCCACAGCAGTACTTTATTGCATTCAGAGACCCTTCAGTGTCACTGGAAAAGACTTCTGCTTCCCCTGACATTTGTGGTGCTTGATTTCTGCCTGTTTGCTGCAGAGGGAACAAGTCTGCAAACTTCAGATGCTGCAGATGATGTGCCGGGCCTCCAGAGCGCTTGTTAAAATGCCCAATGGCCCTGCTTCATAGATTCTTTACAGGCTGGGATGAGGAATGCCTTATCAACCCTAAATCACATGAGACAGGTTGAGAAAAAAAAGAGAAAAAAGTATGATCTCTGGAAGAAAGAATACATTTTAAAACATTTACAGAATATGTTGACATAACTATTTGTATTGGGTTTGCGTGACGAGGTTTTGGTAGTGGGGGGGCTACAGAGGTGGCTGCTGTGAGAACCTGCCAGAAGCTTCCCTATGTGGGAAAAAGCCAATGCCAGTCAAGTACAAGACAGCCCCACCACTGGCCAGGGCTGAGCCCATCAGTGACAGCGGTAACACCTCTGGGATAACAGACTTAAAAGGGGGGAAAAAACTGCTGCAAAACAACAGCAGCCAGAAGAGACGAGTGAAAATATGTGAGAAAAACAACTCTGCAGACACTAAGGTCAGTGAGTGGCAGGAGGAAGCTCTCCAGGTGCTGGAGCAGAGATTCCCCTGCAGCCTGTGGTGCAGACCATGGTGAGGCAGCTGTGCCCCTGCAGTCCATGCTCGACCCTTTGGCAGAGCAGAGATCCACCTGCAGCCCACGCTGGACCTCACAGCAGAGCAGGTGGATGCCCGAAGGAGTCTGTCACCCTGTGGGAAGACCACACTAGAGCAGGCTCCTGACAGGAGAAGGCAGGAGCCCACACTGGAGCAGGCTTGTTGGCAGGACTTGTGACCCCACGGGGGACCAACACTGGAGCAGCCTGTTCCTGAAGGACTGCATCTTGTGGAAGGGACCCACACCAGAGCAGTTCTTCTGGGAACAACTCACATTTTAACACATGTTCTTCCATTCCACAGTTACATAACTGCTTCTCTCACACCTAGCAAGGAACTTGGAAAAATGAGATTTAATGAGTATTGTATTTTACAGTGGACCTTATACTCTTTATCCATTTCTGCATTAGAAACATACATGATATAAATACCTAAGGAAGCTAATGCTGTGTAGCTTATTGTTTTCTCCAGCTTGAAAACAGATATTGGCATTTATTAACCACTTTAGGGGGATTATATCTTTTGGGTCATTGATCTTTAAGCTTTTCCTTTTAGGTCTACCATAACAATATGGCTTATAGAAGTTTTTAAATATGCTATCTGGAGCTGAATATATCAATTATTTTGGTAAAGCTTCTCAGTTAGCTTTAGAACCAAAACAAAACAGCTCTCTCTCCCATTTTTCAACTGTTCATAATTCTGAAGAAGCATTTGTATTCAAAAACTCTATAGATGAAGACAGCATTCAATACTGGGAATCCATACTGAGATATGGAGAATGGGATTTATATTTCAAAAGACCTAATAGACTTTCTATTACCTTCAGTGTTCCAGGTGAGCGGCTGGGAGACCATCTGGCAAATCTGCCAGACTCTTAAGCTGACACAAGGTTGAAGGTCTGGCACCAGCATTTGTGCCAAGTTTCATACTAACAGAAATTTGGATGGGTATTGAAGATGACTTTTATAAAGCACTTGGCAATCAACATCAAAATATTTCCAACACCATCCTAACCAAGATTTTTATATCATTTATTCTGAAAAAGGAAAGAGACCACCTCTCATCTAGGGAACTACTACCAGTAGTTGTGTGATTGCTACAAAAAGTGAATATATAGGACCTAATTTTAAATAGCTTTCCCCATGAAAGCTGTTTTGCTTTGGTTCTGGAATGACACTCTGTAACACAGCTTTGTTGTCAAGTCATAGGTAAGCACAGAAGAATGGCAACACTTCAAAACCATTTTTTGAAAATCCATCCAAATTTGGACCTCTTTAGACTTAAGATTCTGACCACATAAGTTGGCATTACTGTATTTCTTTACCATGTACAGTTATATATAAGAGGATGCTAAGAATTATGTATTAAGAGGATGATATATTTTTCATGCTTACAAAAACCTTACTGGCAAAAATATTAGTAAGGTGCTTATTGAAAATACTTTAAAAATTTATTTTCAGTTTTACTTTAAAAATGCTTCAAAAGTACACTGCAGGAGACGCCTGACATAATTTCCAAGTCAATAAGACATTTTTGCACTGAATCCTAATTCCATTCAGTAATCTAAAATATTAATTTTGACATATCAAAACTTAGAGTCAAGAAGAGAAATCCAATACTGCAGACCATGCCTATTAAGAAGCTCAAAGAGAGCAAAAGACCCAGATATAGAAGGATCTATAGGCAAACAGCAAGGTTGCTGTAACACTTGGTAACATGGGAAACATTTGGTACATTATTATTTCACAATCTTTACATTCTCAAACCCAGTTCAAAGGAGTGCACTGTAAAATTATGCTCTATGGTTTCCTATAAGGCCTGGTTGATATTACATAAAACAAAGTGTGTGGAAACTAAACTAGGTCCTACGATTTACAACATTCTTTCCATGTTATTTATTACACTGAATTAGTTTAGATATATATCCTATATATTTAATATTAATCTCTGGATTGTTTTGTTAGCACATTATTCCTTAAATTCTATTCCCTTTCTTTCCTTTTGTTTATGAGCTGTAATAAATTCTTATTGTTTCTCTTTCTTCATTTTACAAGGTAAAAACTGTTCTTAATGCCCCATCTTATGGGTATAAAAATGGAAGTTGATGGAGTACACAGTTATGATTTATACAACTTCACCCAGAACTGCCCATGTATTTAATTCCATAGTGAGATTATAATGTCTTTATAACTACCATTTTTTTTCTGAATAAAATTATTGGATAACCAAAATGTGTAACTTTGGTTACAAGAGAGAAAACCAAGAAAGGCTAGAAACAGATCCATTATCAATGTACAACAGTCAAGCTATCTGAAGTCAGACTTTAGATCTGAGCATACGTTGCACACGAGTTTTGTCTTGGTGCTTTTCCTCTCTGGAGTACTAGCCTGAGAGAACAAAGATGATCCCATAACTAATTACTACCTTGCATATAAACATTTCTCTTTTAAGCTTTCAAATACTGGACTGTCAGTGGGAGAAATCTCAAAGCCTCTTAATTTTTTAGCTAGTAATTTAGTGGGAAAGCACCAAGATACTTCAAGTAGGAAACTGCTAAGCTGTTAATCAAAGCACTTGGTATACAACTTACACTATCTCTGTATGTTGTTGCTACAATAAGACTACTCCAGCTCTCCATCGAAGATGAGACTTCAAATTTCTAGTAAACTTCTCTCAGCAGTATGAATACACATCGTCATCATCATCATCATCACGATTATCCTGGGAATCAGAAATTTTAAAAAAGGGAAAAAAAAAGCCCAGACCAGAAAAAGCAAAAACTTTAGGTTTCAGCTGGATCACCACTGGTGTAAGCAAACAATTACATGATGTGATTATCTGCAACATGAAAGTGAATGCAATTACTAGGAAGTTCTTGTGAGAGAAGTTATTGAATGAAATATCAAGACAACATAGAGAAAGTAAAATACATGTAATACTGTTCACGCACTTCTAAGACTCAAGTAACATACTATACAAATGAAAATTTACAACTGATTTCTTCTCCTTTCAATTTAGTGGTTTCATTTTTATATTGCTCACTGAAAAACAAAACTCCATTGACCTGTATCTGTCACTTCAAAAATATGAATGAAGAGAGAGAAATCTCTCTTACTAGCATCAGTCCATATGCATTCAATGACTACCATGTAACGAATTCCTTAGGCAGAATCAGGGCAGTTGGAAGGAACCACTGGAAAACACACCAACACCCTACTCAGTGTAAGTCCATTCAGATCCAAATACTGAAGGCAGTGGCTAGTCGAGAGTCAAGTGTCTCCTTGGGTGGAGATTCCACAATCTATGCAGGCAATCGGTTGCAGCATTTGACCACTCAAGGCAAAGCTTTTCCCCTTGCACCGGGATGGGTTTCCAAGGTTCGAATGTTCTAACTTCTGGTCACAGGCTCTTGTTCTCCCACTGTGCTGCTCTGAGAAGAGTCTAGCTCTGTCCCCTCAACACTCTCCTGTGAGGGAGGGATATGGAGCATCAGCCTTCTCCTTTTAGGACAGAACAAACACATCTCTCCTCGTATATCATATGCTACAGCCCTCTAAACATCAATATGGCTCTGATGCATTTGCTCCACTATGTCAATGTCTTTCCTGCACTGGGGAGCCTAAAACTGGACACAGCACTAGAGATGTGGTCCCACAAGTGCCAGATAGAGGGAAACAACCACCATTTCTCTCCAGCTGCTGATTAAACTCCTCCTAGCACAGCCCACAATGCAACCGCCCTTCTTTGCCAGAAGTGCAGCTCACTGGTGACTGAGTGCAACTCAATGCGTACAGGGACCTCAGGTCCTTTTCTACAAAGCTGCTTCCCAGCCAGCCAGTGCTGCCCTGTGCTGTTGCATGGGTTTATTCCATCCTGGGTGTAGGACTTCTTATTTGCCTTTGGCGATTTTCCTGAGATCCCTGACAGCCCATTTTTGGAGCCTGACAGAGTTCCTTTAAACAGCAGCCCTGCACTCAGTGTACTGAACACCCTTCCCAATTCATATATCTGCAAACAAGCAAAGGATGCAATTGATTCAATCATCCAAGCTGTTACTGAGAACAAGCATGGTTAGCATTAATCTCTAAGGCAAGCAACTCATACCTGGCTGCCAGGTGAGCTCTGTACCAGCGATCACTACTTTAGAGCTCAGTGGCTGAGATAATTTTCTGCCCATCATACTGTCTATTTATCCAGCTCACCAGTTTGGCTGTAGGAGCACTATGTAGATTGTTAAAGGCCTTGCAACACAACATCCATTGCTCTTAATGTCTTAGCTGGTCATCTCATCACAGAATAGAAGGCAGATGACCCTCCTAGACCACATGGCACAAAGGATATATAGGTAAAGAACGCTTATCACAGCTGAGAAGTGTCATAGGAAGCAGTTCCACAGCAACTGTTTCCAACGGGTGCAAACTAGAAAATAAAAACCCAGAAATGTGGGAAGCCAAAACCAGTTAGTTACCTGCTGGCCTTGCATTTTCCTCTGAAATTTTGTTGGGAAACTTCTCTTTCCCCAAGGCTTCTGCTCACTGTAAACACAATGACCTCTGAAATTCAAAAGGAGTCAGGATTTTCATTTTCTCTGTCAGTTGTAGCAAATTCTCACGCAAATGCAACAACACTGGAAGCTCAGAAGTGCAAGATTTAGAGTATATGTTCTTATCACTCATTTCCTGAAAAGAACAGATTTCTTCACTAAAATACACGAAGCTTGTTAAAAATTTTGCCATGCTAAGCCACACATTGATTTTTCTTTTCAATATCATATGAAAAATGTTCCAAGCCAAAAACGTTTCTCTGTCGTCATGTGAATCATCACAGCAGTAAGTTGCATTCACATCTCCTGATGAGCTCCTGAATTTTGCTTTCAGTTGCACTGCTACAGAATGAAGGTATCAAAAAGAGAAGAGGAAAGCTGCACTAGGATTTCACCATACATAGGTGATGCTGCTGAAAATATACTAATGCTGAATGCTTATGAAGATTTTTAAAGCAAAAAAATTAGTGAGGCAATAGCAGAGGCAAATGGATTTTGAAACCCATCCATACACACTTCATGTAATGCTAAGTTTTGTAAAACACTATGCAAGGATGTACCATATGTCAAATTGCAGAACAGGCTCTGACACTATCAGTTTCATACCATTTAATAACAAGCATTTAAACTTCAACCACTTCTAGTGAGTCAAGTGACAATATGCTTGAATATCAGACTGTCTCCTCTCTTTTCCACAGCCAGCCATCTTGAGAGTTGCCATAATATTTTAAATTTATCTGCTGATTATTTTTTCTTAAAGCAGTGTTAGCAGCAGCAGTCCCACTGTTGTGCTGAATGAGCAGTTTTCTTTTTAGCCTTAATTTTCAGGTGTTCATATATTTTTTTCTAAGAACATGTAATACCTAAAGATGCTTAGTATATTTCAAAGAGGCAGGAGGGAAGAAAGAAGAGAAGAAAAAAACACCTCTTCATAGGCTCAGTTTCTGGAATTGTTAGTTTCACAAAACCCAAAGAAAACTGAATTGGTACAAAACAAGGAAACTTGTTTATTTCCATCTAATGGCAAAATTAAAAAAACCCAAAACCGTTCTAATACTTGCAGTTGTGGTCTGTAAGGACTATGAATCATTCCAAGTATTTTATTTCAGGAATAGATGGTTTTAAGTAACAAAGTGTAGTGTTGAGGAAATGCTCCTATTCATCTACACAGTTTTTTAACTGAAAGAGGAATGTGGTATTGAGGATAGGTTCCTAATTAATCTAGACAGTTCTAGATCACAGTCTTCTCTTGAAGCTTTGATGTCTATCAATCGCTACTTAGAATGACAGGAGAGAGGTTATTCGATTTTACTAGTATTTGTTCTTCTGGTTTTTTTAAAAAATAAGAGAATGGAAAGAAAATAAAAATATCAGCATAATTTTGTTCGGGGAGAAATTTAAAAGAACAAAAACCTAACAAGACAACAAACCAAAGTCTAACACAGTTTATATGTTCAAGAATAAAAGTTGTCAGTAAAAATGCCAACAGTATATAAAACAGAGACAAGTCATGGTTGTTGTGGGAAACTGTAAATTTGAATCCTTCACTATGTGTATTCCAAAGCAGGTGTTCAGCTGCTATCAAACAGCAAAATTCCCTGACCCTTAATTTCTTAACCACAGGAATGTGCTGAGGATTTTTTTTCACCGAATTTAGTTAAGCTCAGTAGAAGTATTCTAGCTATTTTAAGAACTACAACACCCTCTATAGGGCAAAGAATTTTCATTCAAATATGGAAAACCAGATAAATTCAGTGATCCAAAGCAACCACTGGTTGCATTTTTCCGAAGGTCGAGCCTGAGTGCATGATGCAGCCATACACAGTCTATACAAATCAGCTATATATAACTATAATGATTTATAAAATCCTATTATTTATTTTGGTGTGATGATAACATTTTATAAAGAGGAAGTAGGAATTCATCTTTTGATGAAAGAAAAGACCATCTCAACTCAATTATGAGGTTACTCCTGAACCCCCTTTCCCTGAATTTTCTCATTTCATCAGTGCTATTCTCAGTACTGCCCTGCATCTCCTCTGAACAAAGCAGTCTTCCCAACATGGGTGCTCCTTTTGAATTTGATCCTTGCATTCTTCCTTATGCATTCTTAAAATGTTACAAGTATGTGATACTTTTGAAGGTTGCACTGCAGACACAAATGTGTCACAGGCCCGAAGAACTCATAGATTCTTGGACAGAGAGTATCATTAGGAAGGTAGATGGGATTTTCAGCTGCCTCTGCGAAGAGATGAAATAATGAATTTTCATCACAGATCAGAAGGACGCAATGTCATACGGGAAGAAAAGATCATTGCAAGAATAAAAAAAGCAGTAACATTTAGATTAATACTTAAGGGACAAAACAACAGCTCAGGATGGAAAATTTAATAAAAAGGCAAGCATTATTAAACAGAAGTATTGTAGATGAAGGGGAGATTAGAACCAGTGTGTCAAGCTTTTAAAAAAGAGGAGGTTGAAACAGAAAACCTGTAAAAGTAAGAAAAATAATTTAGAGAGCAAGACACTTAAATGGGCAAATGGTTTTGATTACCACACTTACAGAAGGAGGTGCCTGCCCCTTTACTACAGACCACCTTCTGAGTATCTTTGTTTTCTCCTATCAGCAATCTGAACCACCTCTTCATTCTGCATTCTTCCAACACACCACCTGCTTGGAAACAAAACTTCCCCAGTAAAACCAACTTTTCCTCAGTCTTTCCAAGATAAAAAGTAAAACCAGTCTAAACACAATGATGGCATCTTCTGCAGGAAACCAGTCCTCTTAGAAGACTGGAACTTTCCTGTTTAATTTTGACTAAATAATGCATATTTAATTCTTTTGACATTTCAGTGCAATTAATATATTTCGATTCAGCTTTATTGAAATCAAAAATTCAGTCCCTTGTATCAAATAATTTTTTAGTTTGAAGTACAGGTCACATTACTAAAATTGATGAATCTACATGCCTTATATCTTTTCTTTTGTGGATTTCCACTGCTAGGTAAACTCTGCAATTAACCAGAGGATACTGACTGCACACAAGTTATTAGCCCACTGATGTTGCATTAAGCTTGCCTGAGCCACTTCTAACTAATAATGCCAGAGATATAGTATTAGTATCACTGTGTTGGAACTTGACATTCTTAATTTAATTATACTCCTAATAGTCTTAATAATGATAGACTTTTTTCCTTTCCAAACACAATGTCATTTTTTTCCTTTTCTCCCAAAAAATTGAAGTCCATAATCCAAAGCATTTGCTGAGAGCTACACACTGAGTGACAACGGAAGGATAATGGATGTTTAAATTTACCTGTCTCTGAAAGATCATTTTATCTGAAAATAATAGAGAACCTCAGGATGCTTTGGGGGGAAAAGATGACTCTTGTCTTTAAACAACATGAAAATGCCATGGTAACTTGCAAAAAATGAATAAATTACTGTTTCTGAAATAGTCCATTTTCTTCTTCCATACACTTATGAATCCTAAATGAAATGCAACAGTGAGTAGAATGATTAAATTCTGATGTAGCTTGTACTAGGAATATAGGGGTATTCACTCACTGGTGTTTCTGCAAATGATGGAGTTTTAGCTCCAGCAGTTTTAAACAGCTTACTTAAAACTAATATATTGTCTATAGCATTAAGACACTATATATTTGGCATATACACAAGAAATAGCTCTTTTTTACCTTGCTTTCAAAAAAAAGTTGTGATTCTCCAGAAATTCCTTCCCATTCCTCAAGGATGTCAATCCCAAGCATTCACACGCACAGGACAATCACTGGCTTGTTTAGTCTCATCAACAGATTCTCAGGGCAAATACCTACTACTACTAAATTGGTCTTTTTCTCTCTTCTATAATTTCAGTAGGAGCAGTAAACAAAGAACTTTTTCAAATCTAGCACTAATTCATAATTTCAAAAGAGAAAATAAGAGACATGAGAGCTTTCTGTTTCTTAGACTTGGACTCTATGTTCTCAGAGAATCTGGTCCTGATACACAGGTCAAAATAGAAGTTTCACCAACTTCTCAAAACACAGAGGCCTAAGAAGAGACAAAAGAGACTATGAAAGTATCAGGGCCATAGGATGTCCCTTGACACCTGAAGAATTTAAATTTCGTGCCCAAATTTTCCTCCCAGTCTTCCTCCTGGCAGAAAGCACCCTACTCTGCTCTAGACAAGAGGACTTCTTCCTTTACCAGGCAAAAACCCCTGTTAGGCTGCCCCAGTTCAGGCTGGGGACACTGGGCAGACAAGCATGACACCATGTTGTCTCTTCCATATAGTGTCCCACTGTCTGACCCCAGCAAAAAACAGGGATCAGCATCTCTGCCCACCACCACTTTGCCATCACTGCTACTACAATTATCTTTACCTCTTCACCAAGAACTAGTTGGAAGAATCAATGTCAGCCACAGTTCAGAATTTACCTCTGCTGCAAGGGACGGAGTAATCAGCATTTTGTAAGCTGGTAACATTCATTATTACTCAGACACAAATGTGTACACAATGGAATTCTGAGCATGACTTCTAATACTAAAATTTCTTCTCAGAGATCATGCTGAGAGCACACAGTCATATAGCATTTCATGTTGCACTATAAACAAAGTCCAGATATATTCACATCAGTAGGAAGTAGGCATCCAACGCCAACAGGTAGACAACTAAACACTTTCATGATTTGGTTCAACAGCATTTTCTAGCCCACCATAATGTTTCAACTTCTCAATAACATTTTTTCTATACAGATCTGATTGACAGATTGATTTTTGTTTTGTTGGGTCGAGAGGGCAGAGGGATGGGGTGAGGTAATTAAAATATGGGAGTAAACAGAAAAGGGAACTGTAGAAAACTTTAATTTTAATACTCATTTCTACATTCTCAGAACAATTTAGTAATACAACACCACTGTGATTTCCTTTGGATCTGTATGAACTAAGTAGCCTGCCATTAATTAATATATTTGTTTTTCCTACCACCCAAGCCAGCATTTTTAAAGACAAGTAAGGCAAAGCTATCTCAGTGTAGATGAACTTTACTGAGATTTGTCTGGCAAAAATCTACAATGTCTGTAACTTGTATTTCTGTCTGTCAACAGTTCATAGCAGTAAACCCATAAATTCTCAATTACTCCAAAAGCTTTCATAAATAGATTTAATTCTTAAAAAATATATTAAGTAAACCAAATGGGGCTGCACAGACATAGAGTATATGCTTATGTTCCTTACCTACTCCTTCTGTCTAGTAGAGAACTGTTCTAAGATGAAACATACTGCAACCAACAGAATCAAGATAGTTTGGATTAGAGATTAGAAGGGAGAGAACAGTATCTGCTACGTTTTTCTGAAACCCCAAACCCACCACACCAGCCTGCAGAATTAGCTGCACTGCACAAAAAAAGAAGTGCACCCTAAGTTACCAAACCAACCACAAGATGGCAGTCCAACATTAAAAAAAGGAAAAAAAACTTGCATTTAATAGAAACTATTTGAAAAAGTAGTTTAAAATCTATGCATATTATTCATAATATAACCAAACAATGCTGAAGGGCAGTAATTTTCAATCTTCCTCTGTTTGCACACCTCTAAATACTTTAAGGACTTAAAGACCCAATATGCAGATAAATCTGCTGTTTATCTTCCATGAAGCCCTGACATCATAGTACAGTTTTTACATCCCAGAGTCCACAGAAAAAATATTTAAATACCAGTTTCATAATTTTAGAAAATACTATTTTCATGTAGTAGTATGCAGATTTTCACTCTCTTTGTTCAGAGTTCTGACTTCAATCCACTTACATTTATTTCTGAAATACAGCATAGCTGTCAACGTGTTATTGCACAACTGAGCTTGCAGTTTGTCCCAATCATCCTTTTTAGTTTCCTCTTCACTAACTGCAACTCAGATACCTACATAAATTCATACACAAAGCTTCCTGTGCAAATCTTTGGTAGGCATATGCAACATATCACTAGCTTATGAATGCCCAACACTTAAAAGAAACTGATGACATCCAGAGTCTCATTTGTTCCGATTCAGTGTTGTTTGCTACAGCTGATACACAATTTACTTTTTACCATTTGTATTAGTGAGACTAATGATTTCAGTGATATTTCATAGTATTTCCAAAACAATTTCCCACTGAATTTCCTAACCAGCACATGACAGATTGTTCCAGTTGGCACATATCTCCAAAATTGCTCCCTTGTTCCTAGATTAATTAATTTTTATTTGTCTATATTGAATTCCATGTGCTGTATGCCAACCAAATCAAGATGGGTCAAATCACTTTACATCTTGTGTCTCTCATTACCATCTTTGCTTTTGCCAGTATTGTGAGTAACTCTGAAAATGTGTTTTCTCATATCAAATTATATGGATCAAATTAGCAATATCAGAGTTTACATCAGTTGCTGGTGAGAGCATTTTTACACAACACAAGGCATTAGCTGCAAATCGGTTACTGCTACACAAATACTGCTACCGCACCAAAATGTGGCAATTTGTCATTCTAACTCAGAAATATAGATTTAATTTTATATTGTGATGTTAGAGGTGTATGAACTGCTACCTCACCTGCAGGTCTGTAATCACAGATTTGAAGCTGATAAGCATTCTTCCACTCTATGGTGAGAAAGTAAATTTGTCACACTAATTTAGAGCACATTAAACTGCAGGATCTCTTCTGGCTCACAGCTCTCCAGGTTGTAACTCAGCTTTTCCTTACATGTGGAGAAGTTTCACTGTGAATACCTGTTCGTACCTATGAAATCAAAGGGCATGCTTATTCTTATTAACTTGCTTTCCACAATCACCACAGAGTCATAGAATCATTTAGGCTCGAAAAGACCTCCAAGATTAAATCCAGCCTTTGATCACCACCTTGGCAACTAGACCATGGCACTTGGTGACACATCCAGCCATTTCTTGAACACCTCTAGGGATGGTGACTCCACCACCTCCCTCAGCAGTCCATTCCAATGCTTGATGACCCTCCCCATAAAAAAGTTCTTCCTGATGTCGAACCTGAACCTATCCTGGTGCAGCTTGAGACTATGTCCTCTCATCCTGTCGCTAGTTGCCCAGGAGAAGAGCCCACCCCTCATCTCCCTACACCCTCCTTTCAGGTAGCTGTAGTGAGTGATAAGGCCCAGCCTGAGCCTCCTCTTCTCCTGGCTAAACAACCCCAGCTCCCTCAGTCACTCTTGATGACTTGGTCTTTAAAACCTGCACCAGCTTTGTTGCCCTTCTGTGGACACACATAATGGTTTTCTTGAAGTGATGACCCAATGCACCAGAGATGGAAGTGGAGGAGGAGCTTTTCCAGCCTTTTAGTGCTTCTGAGCGATGCCATACAACTCCTCTGCCATACAGCAGTGGCCATCACCCCATTGTAGGTTCAGCATCCTTGTTTTACAGTGCCTTCTCCCCTCCATTCTCCACTTGTCTACTGAATTGTTTTTCAGATTGCACCCTGAGCACCCATGACAATATAAGTTTTCTTCCTTACAACAAGCCCAGGAACTTGAAGAGATGGCCTAAAACTTGCACTTCTTTTCTCTGCCTTGTAAAGCCTTCCTATCAATGGATATAGTCCAAAATTTGTTAAGCTGACTGACTTAGACATCCACCATGGCACCATTTTGATAATTACATCTCTGAAATACTTCAAATGTTTATACAACAACACCCTTTAAAATAAATGTACTTTGGTATTTTCCTCCTGCTCATGGGATATTTACAATTTCAAGTCTGGTATACCTTGTATTAAATTCAAAGTATTACAACAAAATTTGCTTTTTACTGCACTATTGATTTGAAAGACACAAAAACTAGCAACATAATGGCTTTTGTTACAGTATGTACAGAACTTAATTTTGTTGTCACGATGTCTTTAATTCTAATTAAATTCCTTCCCATTGTTTGAAGTTCTTTCTTTACGCTAAAAATCAAAAAGTGTCCATTAAAATTGCATTATTTACTAAAATCCAGAATCCATTCTGTTAATCGATATTGAAGGAAATTGATGACATATCAGTAATTATTCAGAAAATGCTTAACTGTGCATATACTTGAAAACATTTAAAAATCAGAAGTACAACCACCCCATCTTCTGATCAATTCGTGGTATGACATGTCAGAAAACTCAGAAAAACAGTTGATATTGGATATTTTCATATTTAATTCAGAATGACTGCACATGTAATGGCCTCAATACGTGCTCAATCTTCATAAAAGCACTAAGTGTATGATGAAAGACAAGGAACTACTGGAGAGGGTCCAGTGGTGGGCCACACAAATGATTAATGGACCGGAGCAGATGCTCTTTTGAGGACAGACTGCTGGAACTGGGCCTATTCAGTCTAAAAAAGACTGAGAGGGAATCTCATTAATGCAAATAAATATCTCAGAGGTGGGTGCCAAGAGGCATAAACTAAAGCACAAGAAGTTCCACCTCACCATGAAGTAGAATTTCTTTACATTGAGGGTGGCAGAGCACTGGCACAGGCTGCCCAGGGATGTCATGGAGTGTCCCTCTCTGGGGACATTCAAAACCCACCTGGACACGTTCCTGTGTCACCTGCTGTAGGTGACTCTGCCTTAGCAGGGGCTTGGACAAGATGATCTGACGATTATGACAGGGGAGATTCAGATCAGATTATTAGAAAAATCTTTTTCAGTGTTAGGATGGTCAGGCATTGGAATAGGTTGCCCAGGGAGGTAGCGGAGTCGCCAAGCCTGAAGTGTTTAAGAGGTGTCTGGATCTGGCGCTGGGTGATGTCATTTCGTGGTTACAGTGGTAGTGCTGGGTGATGGTTGGACTTGATGCTCGTAAAAATCTCTTCCGACCTCGATGATTCTATGATTTCATGATTCTATCTCCAGCGCTCCCTGCCAACCCTACCGATTCTGTGATTCTGTTTAAGTGGGCGGGCACAACACCGCAGCTCCGTTTCGGCTGCTCACCACAGAAAGAATTCCAAGCGCGAATACACAACACTTTGATCTGGGGAACTTTCAGGTCGAAAGGCTTTTCCCCAAGAGAACACCCCCATTCCGGATTTGTCAGAGCAATGCCT
>NW_008237226.1:1257935-1277254 GCF_000691975.1 Corvus brachyrhynchos
CGCACCCGCAGCTCCCCCGCCGCCCCCTGCGCTGTGGGGCCGTGTGCCCGAGGGGCGCCGTGCCCTGAGCACTGCTCCTGCTCCTGTGTCTGCGGCACCTCGGCGCTGGCCCACGCGGGGAAATGATGCGGCAGCTTCCCTTGCTAAATAATTATTTTGGTTTATTGCAGCATGGTCGTCTTTAGCCACAAATCTCCGCAGGAACCTAAAATTGTGTAAAAAAGGGTCTGAATTTATTAAATATATCAATAGCGTCTCATGTCGTGATTTTACATAGCTTGTGGAAACGAACATAAGTTGTGCTTTGTTTCTGGTTTTTTGCGAAGAATATGTGAGTCACAAATAGACTTAGCAAAAGCGGGGACAGGCTTGGGATAGAAGCCCACATTCGTTTTTTTAAACTGGTTATTTGGCCATGGGAGCAGGTGCATGCCAGTATTAGGATATGTCAAGAGATAAAGCAGCAGTAGCGCTGGAGCCTGCGGTATTTGTAACGTGTTTTTTCTGTATTTAAGTTATGTAGCTTATGCATGGTTTCTTCTTGATGGAGACTTGCTGGTGGTCCTTAAAAGTAAAATTGCAAGGCTTACCTATAAAATTATATGCAAGGAATCAGTCTGTGTACCTTTCCTTGCTGAAAAAGGGGAGTACTAGCCTTCTCTATAACTTTCGTGGGCCTTGAAGGATTCTAATAATGATTATGATGTTCATGATAAAACTACTGATTCCTGGAGAAAATTCATAAGTGATAGTGGAATTTATAGTTTAAAAAAAAAAAAGCATCCAGGTCTCAGGGTAAAGTTGCTTGAAACAGAAGTTTCTTAGTGTTTTCTGTTCTTTGCCTTTTTTTTTTTTTTAACAAGGGTGTTGTCATCTACATAGTTTCAGTAGATTTGGGAGCTGCATAGCTGCTCCCCATTACTGGACACAGTGCATTACCAGACTTGTATCTTTTTCCCTAGGTTTATCTGTCTTCAGATGATTCAATAATAAATATTTAGGGAAAAAAGCCAAATTCCTTTCAAGATCTCGAGTTTAAGCAGGCACAGTAAAGCTGTTGCTTGCTTTTCCTAAAAAAATTGATTATTGAAATATAATTACTTTCTGAAATATCACTTTACATTTTGGTAATGTTGCTGTTTCAGTACAAGGTGTGTGCAAAGTCAGAAAAGAATTGGTGTTAAAAAGCTTAATTATTTCTTTAACTGGTAATGTTGGATTGCCACAATTGAAGTTTTAAAGATAATTTGTATGAGAAATTTTAGCAGTTTGAAAATTTATTGAAATGTGTGCTATAATGCACTGTACTTCTGATCGACTGAAGGATTAATGGAAAAGGTCTTTGGAGTTCTTGGTGGCTTCTGTAGTGGAGCTGCTATTTCCAATCTCTCTTTAGTAAAGCCCTGTGCTACAATGTGTAGTGTATATGTTCCCTTCTCTATATCCTCCTCAGTATAATCAATTTTGTGTAGCAAAACCCCATGACATTAAGTTAGTCTGTTTGAAGGTCTTGTACTGAGAATCAAAAGTCAGTTCCAGTCACTTACCTTGTGTACCTGCATAATACTTTCACCCAGCTTTCAGTTTCTATTTTGTTGAAAAAGTTCTGCAGCATTTACTTGCTGCAAAGGACACCTGTCAACACTGACTCATCAAGATTTAAAAGAAGAAAAAAAACAAAAAAAACCCAAAAAACCCCCAAATATATCAAGCTTTATTATTTCCAGAGACTTGAAAGTTTAAAAGATAGATCCTGTTCCAATAAAATGCGCAGAAAGCACCAAACAACTAGTTTGGTGTTGGATTTTTTTGTGTGTTTATTTCTTTTGATTGTAATGCCAACACTGGCATTTTTTTCAGATACTTGCTGAACATCATCTGATCCTTTCTCAAATCAAACCCTTTGGAAGTTGAGAACTATGATTTTCATTTGGAAAGAAAAGTAGGCAGTAGGGAGGGTGTTGAGGAATGTAAGACTCATACCTGTCAGGTTCTCAGTAAAGATAGCAGCATTCCAGAAATCCTGTTATGCACCAAACTTGTTGACCATCGTACTCGTTTGAAGATGGGCTGATCTGTGAGCAGTTCAGAGAACTGACCCAGCTCATGTGGATATGCTGTTGGAAGTTAGTGACAGTAATTCCCTCAGTTTGCTGCATTGGCAACTTTAAATATATTGGTTTTATTCCTGACTTAACAAAGGAGCCACAAAAGCGTGGCTGCAAAGTTGTTGTGAGGGTTTTCATGTGGAGTTCTTCACAGAATTTTTTTCTTTATGATTGGAGCAGAATTTGCAGTTTGAGCCCTGTGGATTCCATTTACCAGAATCCTCAAAGCACAGGAATGTAGTGCAAAGCTTTAGTCTGCTCTTCGGTATTTCCTGGCATAGATAGGAGGACTTGGGAAGGAGCTGAGAAGACGACAGAACCCTAAGGGAACATACCTGTGTTAGGAGTAAATGTCTCCATTGATCCAAGGACAAATTTCATGCATAAAACTGCTCTTCAGATCACTCCCAAAGCATGAAGCATCGTGTCTATCCAGTGTAAATGTCTGGCAGATTTGCGCACCTTTCAAAGTTACATAAGCTGTGTTCTCACTGGTCTTTGGAAAGAAAGATACGGAATGATCTTCTCAAACAAGCATTTAACTGCAAAGGCATAGTGGAAAGTACAGTTTATGTGTATATGGATAACATACAATGTAAAAAGGTCCCTTTTAGCTGGATTCTCTTCAAGCTTCCAGTTGCCCAATGTAGTGGTAGCCAGCCAGGTAGTTTGTACACATACCTCATACCTTTGCAGGACTTATGGTCTCTTTATCCACAACCTATTCAGTGATGTTTTGTTGTGGTATTGCTGTAGTAAATGCTTCTTCCTTTATGTGGGCAGAAGAATGTTGTTTGTTTGTTGGGGGTTTTTCTCCCCACAGAAAATTTTGGAAGTTCCATTTTACTGTAAAGATCTGCTTGGAAAACCCAGAGCCACAAGCAAAATGTGTATCATTCTATTCCCAGTGCTAGAGAAAGGCTGAAACATTAAGATGTGTTTGGGTCATGCTTGGGCAATAATGTTTTATTCTAGTGTGTCAGGCAGTTCTTGTATCCCAGAAGAGAAAATGGAATGTACTTCCATGGTGAGAGGTGGTTGAGGTCACTTGGTCTGTTCAGCCTGGAGAAGAGGAGACTGAGGGGAGACCTCACTGTGGTCTTCAACATCCTCACGAGGGGAAATAGAGGGCAGGTACTGATCTCTTCACTCTTGTGACCAGTGACAGGCCTCGAGAAAATGGCATGAAGCTGTCAGGGGAGGTTTAGGCTGGGTATCAGGAAAAGGTTTGAAAAACCAGAGGGTGGTTTAGCACTGGAACAGGCTTCCCAGGGAAGTCACAGCACCAAGCCTGACAGTTCAATGAGCATTGTGACAATGCCCTCAAGCACATGCTGTGATTCTTGGGGTATCCTGTGCAGGAACAGGAACTGGACTCGATCCTTGTGGGTCTCTTCCAACTCAGCATATACTGTGATTTTAGGACAAGAAGTGAATAGCACAGCATCTTTGTAGCTAGATTGGATCAGCGAGGGTTTTTCTAATCTGGTTAGAGTTGCATGCTCTTTGCTAATTCCCTTGTCTCTTCAGTTAAAATTGGTTCTTGTACAGAGTGAAAATACTGAAGAGACACAGCATTCACACTTTGTGAAGTGACAGTTATGTTTATGGTGTCTTGGATGGAAAAAAAAAGATTTTTAGAAACAGGCTAGTAGTAAAAAGATTCAGGAAAGTGGTGGAATAGTCATAATAGAAGAAATAATGGGTTTTGTAGTGCTTTGGAACATGATGTGGCATATTAGATGAAGGACAAGAGTGGGTAACAAAGTCATACGCTAATTTGGGCAAAATGTACATAGAAGAGCTAAGAATTAGGTGTGAGAAAGAAACATGGACCTTCATAAATGCCAAATGGGGAAATAAGGAGAAAAAACTTTGTGTTGTGTGATTACAGTGTACAAAGGATATAAAGACAGATTTCTGAATGTCATTACTCAAAATATTGGGCAATGCACTGACTGACTACCAACAGGAATCTGGATCCATTCCATCTCCATGCCACACTGTCCCAAAAGGTTAAAGCAGCAGAGCAGCAGTGATGTTGAAAAAATTGGGTCAATGAAGTGTTTAATAGGGTTATAAATGACACGGAAGATGTATGGTAATGACACTATTTTATGTTTCTTGCGGGGAAATGATGCTAATTATACTCATGGATAAAAGGCACACAGATTAATTTTAAAAATATTATTTTGTCTGCATTACTATTTTTTTTTCCTCGAAATTTTATCTTGAGTGAAAAGAGCTGTATAATAGGTATGAATGGTTAAGAGAGTAAGTAGAAGTTACTCTGGATAAGAGATGCTCATCTTGGTTGCTTAAAGGGTGGCCAGGCCATTCTTACAAATCATAAGGAAGAGTGTGGGTTTGATGAGTGTTTGGATTGCCCAAAATGTGACTGTTGTGAAGGATTAAAAAGGTAAGTTGGTGTGGTTGCAGTCTGAGGTAGACTTGAACCCAGCTGGAGTTCAGAATGCTGATTTCTGAAATTTTACCTGAGCTGACTTAACAGTTCTGTAGAACTTTTAAAAAAGAGAGCAAACCCATACTGCCTGAAGCCCTTTTTTTTTGCTTGACCACTTTTAGAATCTTAATATTTATTAAGCATTAAGTAGCATTTAAGTAATAGCAAGTGTTTCCTCAGGTATTATATATGTGTTTTGCCTGTAGTTGTATTCTGTGAAATTTTCTGTGATACTGAGTTTACATTGTCTGTCTCAAATTTGTATTCATTCTGGTGGATCACTTGATGTTCTTTGTTTTTAGGAAGCAATTTTGAAAAACAGGGCAGGGTTAAGCTGAGACAGTTCATGCCTTCTGTAAGAAGCCTGAAGAATGTGAAGCAAATTCGAGATTTCTGAAGTGTGGTTTAGTGGTACCACACCCAAGTATGTTGTTTTTCTGCAGAAACAAATCATTAAAACAACTAAAAAAGCTTTCTAGTTGCAGTATGCTTAGATAGCATGCAGTAACACTTAAAAGCAGAGGAGGACTTATCTTTTAATATTCTAAGCCTGCACAAACCAATTCAGAAAGTTTAAGGGGCTGAGGATATTTCTTAGTAGAGCATGTTAACAAGGAAGTGAAATGACATTACTGCAAATTTTGGTTGAAGTATGAATTAATGGAGCTTCATTGTGACATCAGGTGATGCCAGATCTAAGTATGTAGGCTTGACATAGGCACCAAGGTTTTGGATATAAAATATATCTCTGTAAGGCACATTTTCCATGTGGTTAAAAAGGAACTTGGAGCCTTCAGTCAGATCCAGCGGAAATCCCATGGCTACGCTGATCCTTTTTAAAACAAAAAATTCACATTATTGGGGAACAGCTACCATTCTGTGATGAAATATGGCCTACAAAACATGCAGTAGTCTTATCTCTTGCTGCTTGGGATGACTTACTTGCCATGCTGTATTGTGGGGGGATGCATTTCCTCAGTTCAAACTCACATCCAGGGCTTAGAGATGCTTTTGAAATGGCAGCATGTAATCATATAGAATTGGGAAAAGGAGAAGTTGTGGGAAAGTAGCTTTGAACTTTCTTTGTGCTGAGACTGACAGTGTCAGTCTGTGACAATATGCATGTGTATCCCCCTTTCTGCCTGCCCCCACTTGCTTGTGTTTGCTGGTTAGTTGTTGACTACAGTTGCATGGTTTCTAGATTACAGTGAACTAGAATGACTTTGGCACAGTCTTACCATCCCTTTAAAGGATAATGTACAGCGTCACTCGCTGTAAGTTGCCATGTATCATCTTCATCAAGGTAATTGCATGTGCATTTATCCATGAGAAATGAAAGCTATGAATCACCTTATCTTAAAGACAAGTTTAAGGGCAAGGTGGTAATGAAACAATTTTGAGGTAATTGCTCCAGTATTTGCTTTTTTATGTGACTGTAAGATAATTCTGAAATACAAATACATTAAAGCTGGAGGGGGAAAATAGGTGATGTTGCATCTCAGTAAACGCAGTGTATCTTCTGTGAAAGAACACCATTAAGAGGCTCGATTCAGTGGTTACAAGTGAATAGTAAAGCTAGTCAGCATATTTCAGTCTTAATAGGATGCACTGGTAGGTCAAAAATGAGCTCAGTGGGAGGCATACCATGCCCTTCATCAGGAATGGAAGTGTATTATACATGTTCAGTGAAGGTTTCAAGATGTATTTTTTTTACATATGTGAGACAAAATAGTAACACAAATTTTAATTTATTGATAAGAAACTATAATAAAATAAAAAACATGGTTTAAGTAGAAATTCTTTTGTTTAAAACCCTTGCTGCTGGACCTTTGTGGTCATGATTTAATTGCAGATATAAATAATTCTGTCCTTTCATCTGTACTCATAACTTCTTCAGACAGTTTAACCATACGCAGTTGCATTATCAAGGAAACCAAAACCTGATTTTTAAAGGTGATTTCTCTTAGGGAAGGAGTATACCTAAACATGTGTTTGTTTACATATTTCACTGAATAAAATTCTTTTTCATTTGACAGGATTTGTTTTTAGCGACTCTGAATCAACTGCATTAGAACAATTTGAAGGTGGCCCTTGTGCAGTGATAGCACCCGTGCAGGTACGATGCATTTATTATAGGAATGGTTTAAAATTAGTGAGCCCAAAATTTGTTCTTTATGTATTTGGAGCTAAAACAAATACGAACAAAATTGCAGATCAGTTGTATCATAATTAAAGTGTGGAGGAGGCAAAATCTCTGTAAAAATGCAGAGATGGGCATGGGCTGATTTTGAACTATAATTTTGCAGAAGGACATTTGTTTGAGGAAATGAAGCAGGCTGATCCAAGTAGAAGTAACTTCAAAATCAAGAATGCATTATAGAAGGGAGGAGGAAAAGATCAGATAGAAATTTAATACTAATCCTTTCACATCTCTTGAATTCCCTGCTCTTAAGGCAATACCTGTGTCACAATGTCTGCCTTTTTTTTGTAACTCTGTATTAGAAATATTTGAAGTAGTTGATTTTCAAATCTAACAAGGTTTGCCATGTACTGAAAGGGAAACATTATACTTTTAAAGTTCTAATTAGCAGAAAATTGAAATATGTCAGGTGAATATATTTTATCCCTGATAACGTGCTTAGGATTTTATTTGTGCTGCAGATACGCTCAACCAACTGTGGTTGTGATTTTTTTGTTCTCTTACTCGATTGTACCTTCGCAGGCTGTGCATGCTCTTTGCAATGCTTTTTCAGGGCAGCTCTGACTGCTGGGTGGATGTAGGACCTGTAGGCTGGATCTGTTCTGCTGGAGCAGTTTGTTTAACTGCAACTGCTCTTCATTCTTGTAGGAGCACCTTGTAGAGATAGGCAGGCTTTGAGTCATGGACGAGATTACTTTTTCTGGTAACCTGCTGTTGACTCTTCCTAAACACAGATCAAATTCTGTAGGTATGTCTCAATCTGATTGGAGGCCTTGTGCACTGATCTGGGACATACTTAAGTCATACAGAGAGTGAATCTGGCCATGAACTGGAAGGTAACTGGGTCAGACAACTGATGCTGTGGAATTGTTTTCATCTCTGGTGTGTACAATGTCATAAAACCTCTGCCATTCTAAATGCTGGTCCCACCAAAAGACTTGTACCACAGGAAGAAGCGCCATTTGTTTAAGTGGCAAACAATCAATAAAAAGCTATTTTATTATGAATTGCACTCCATAGTATGGCCCTCTCTAGTTCTCTAGTCTTAAAACCAGATGCAGAGTGTCTGGTCTTTGATGTTAGAACTACAAATCTTTTATTTGGGGGATTGGAGAGAGTAAAGAATAGGACCAGCCAGCTCTTTAAAGGCAATGCCACGTCTTTAATGTATAAAATGTTCTTGTAGACAAATGGTTTTTTAGATGATACATAGGTAAACTTCATTGAAATTAAGTAATTAAAGCATATTTAAAAGTGAGTTGGGTTCCAGCTAGGAAAGGAGGAGGGGATCAAACAGATCTTGCAGTGCCTGCTGCTGCTGTGAATTACTAGAAGGGTGTGCAAAAAATCTGTAATGGGAGAACAGGGTGAGCATGTCAGGAAAGCAGTGAAAGTTGAACCAGCTGTTTTTAAGGTGCTTCAAATACCTGAAATGGTATCTTATAGAGTAATTAGAAAACCCAAGACTGTTTCACAAAGTTTCTTCTTTCATTGTTCCCTCTCTGTAACTTGGAGCATTTTTTTTTAATTGCAGCATTAGCATTGATGATAAAACAAAGCAGGGATACAGAGATGCATAGGATTTCTTTAACCTGATCTGCAGGTTATTATTTGCAATGATTAAAAGAGTTGGGCTTGTTAACCACTAAAGGGATTTGTCTTAGTGACTAGAGATGTCTTGTACTACTGATCAGTTATACTGAAAAATATTTGTGCCTCCATTATTGCAGTCCCGTGAGTCTGGAGGTCTGCATTATGTGTATTTGAAGCGTACTTGAGGTTCAAATCATTAGTGTTGAATGTAGTTATGAGGCCGCCTTTGTGGCTAGTTTGATGGGGAAAAGTCAGTAAGCAGGGCAGGCTCAGACTCTTGTACTGAATGATAAGCAGCTTGAAACTCTTCTAATAACATGCAAAAATGCTTTGGTGTAGAGCTTGTGACATGATGTAAAAGTTGGTGGTGTCTTGTATTTTAATAATATTTTATTCTTTGATACCAAAGGCATTCCTTTTGAAGAGGCTTTTTACCAGTGAAAAGTCTACTTGGAGAGACTGTCCAGGTACTGTGACCTCTTTTTTTCCCCTCATTATTTTTCCATTTTATTTTTTTGTAAAGCATATCTTAGTTCAAAGAATTTAAAATACTTCACAGTTTCTTTTTGTTTGCATGCTTCCATACCATATGTATACTACATGCTTCAGAACTCTGATCTGTGAGTTCTGTGCTTGTCCTTAATGCTTCTGTGTTCTATAAATATTTAATTGAAATCCATTATTAAGAAAGGGAATGGGTTAGAAATCCTATAAAACCATATTTTTCGAAAGATAGCTTTATAATCTTTGGTCCAGTGTAGTCAAAGAGCAATTAACATTGTATTAATGAGATAAAAATAATAATTATTTAGATAGTGTTAATGTATACAAAAGATACTAGTAGCTTATGTATGACAGTGGTTCTCAGCAATCAAACTCATGTGGGTTTCTGATCTTTCAGAAGAGGAGCAGAAGAACCTTCTCTGTCATACATTATGTGATATTTTGGAAATGGCTTGCTCTGATAATTCTGAGTCATACTGTCTGGCAACATGGATAAGAGGAAAAACAACTGAAGAAACTGCTAGTATTTCTGAAAGTCCTGCAGAATCTAGTCGTCGAGAGGAACAACCTTGTAAGATGCATTTCTATGCTAAATTGCCCATCATTTAGTGAAGTATTGCATAGTTTTTGAGGGCCCACTGCTTTTTTATTTATTCACAGGTGGAGTTTTTGCATTAGTGATTCCACTAGTAAAAGACTAATTACAACACACAAATCTGAGGCATTGATCCTGTTTGTTGAAAGCAATGGGCTGTCTATCACTGGAGTTCTAACATACATGTTTCTTTAGAATTTCAGCAATTTCCATAATCTTCAGTTTTATTTTGTAATTTATTGGGACCTGATATATCTTTAATTTTGAAACATCTACATGCTTCTTAACACTGAAAGAATACTTTAACTTGTCACTTGTTGCTTTAGAAGAGTTTTTGTAGGAAATTCTTCAATGCTTTATTTGTTCTAAAATATTCTGGATCCCCTGTTATGGAGAAATAGCCTTTTTCCATTTGTCTGTGCAGTACCAAACAGTTTAAATCACCTTCTAGTAAATTATAATAATTTTTTTTGTAGATTAGAATTTTTCAGTTACCTGCTTTTTGCAAACGGCTTGATTCCTTCATTAGTTACTGACATCAAGGGTACGGGGAACATCATCTGTTGCACTAAGATGAGGCATCCAGTCATATCTAACTACTGCAGAGCCAGTGACATGGAAAGCTTATCTGTGCACATACGATCAGAGAGTTGTATTTATTAATCTTTTAACAGGAGAGATCTGATATGTTAAAAGATAAGCTGCTTTTTCTTACAGTTTTTTTTTTGCAATGGGTCCCTTAAGTATGAAAAACTCCTCACATGAGAACAGGTTGCTTATAGAGGTGCCATCTTTTGATGCAAGGAGTATGTTATTCATCAGTTTGTGGCATAACTGCAAAGTAAAAATTGTATTAATAGATTTTTTTATGTGCACAGCTAGTTACAGAAATTTGTGGTGCTGGAGCTCATTGTTACAAGTCATCTTCATGTGCTTCCAACGAGTGCTCCCTGTGCTTTAGAAGGCTCAAACAATAATTAAAATGTTATTTAATTGGAAAACAGAAGGCCAGTGCATAAGAGTTCCAATGTGAGCATTTTTTTAAGTAAGGAAAAGTGTTATACAGAAAGTTGTATCTGCAACTTCGCTGTAAAAAAAAAAATCTTCCTTTGCAAAATAAGGCAGTTGTAACTCTGAAAGTCCTAGTTTTTGTGCATTTTTAGTTGTCTCTGAAGCTCTTGCTGATGATACGAAGTTTGCTTTGAAGAGAAAGTGAAGCAGAGACTAGTTATCTATAGGATCTTACTGTCCTGTTTTTTAATGTATTGCCTTCCAAAGTTCCAAAGGGCTTTTAACCATAGAAAATGTTCAACAGTCTTTTTAAACACACACTCAGTTAATAATTACTCTCAACACTGACACTTAGGAACTAATCCATTCTATTACATAACTACATTTTTCATGTTTCTGTCTAAGTCTTCAAGTTCTGCCTGCCTTGTCCTTAATAACACAGAATGTGCTCAAGGAAGACCAGGATATATTACCATGTAAAGTCTGCTTGTGCCATAGGCAATGTTAATCTCTTTCATTGTTTTTATTCTACATTCCCTGCTAGACGCTGAATGCATCTCTCATATGTACAGTATTTTGCCTTCTATGTATATTGCAATACACTTACCAACTTAAGATATGTCAGTTAGGTTGGGGCTTTTTTCCCTTCCTCTGTCCTGCTGTTTAACTGTGAACCATCTTCTTAACCTGGTTAGGGGTGGGACAGAGATGTTGAGGAGAAGATATTGTAGTAATGCAGAGTTGTGTAACTGCTAGTGCAAAGGGATAAATTTATTTCTTTCTTGGCTGCTGTACTCAATAAAAATAGAAACTGGCATTGTCATAGTTGATAGAACTTAAGAGATGAGTTGGGTGAGCAGGGAGTATTGCAGATACAGTTCCATATGGCAGGCTATTTGGGAATTGAATATGGTGATATGTTTATAATAAAGCCATGAAATATGGTTAGACACAGCATGATAGAGCATAATTTTACAGAGTTTCTATACAATTGTATTTCTCATACATCTCATGTTCTTTTGCTGTTTGTTCTTTTTCATTCCACTAAGCACTGTTTTTATTTAGCATTGTTTGAGTTATGTATAGCTCTACTTCTCTTTAGAATTTCTACTTCTTTCCCTTTATTTCAAATAGTATTTCTCTTAGCATTTCACTCTGTTCTTTAGTAACAGAATGAAACTGCCTATCATCCTGGTGTGTGAACAAAAGGTGGATTCGAGCACACTTACTGAATGCAACAGCATTTTTCATCTGCTTTTGTGGTGTATAGCAGTCATTTGTTGGCCACGCGTTGGCTTAGTAGTGCAAGTTCCCAGGTTCAAAGATTGCTTTATATGAGTTAGTCCCTCTAACTTTCTGCTTACAAAAACATGTGTTCTTCAAACAAGGTCAGTTTCTGCAGAATTTTCTGCAATTTAGATTCATTGTTTCCTATTTTATAAAAATGTCTTAAAAATATATTCTTTTAAGTCCAGTTTTGGTCTTGGTAATCTAAGCAATTCCTTATAGTTATTCAAATGACAAAAACTAAAACTCTTAAGGCAGCTACTGCTGTATTTCTGAAGTAGAAAATGAAAATAATCTGTTGCCTGAGAATCAGTTGTATTTGCATATAGGGCAAATCAAGTGCATCTTTCAAAATACAATTGGGATGGGCATAAAATGCCTTTTCTGGAATTCTGGTGGGAAGAATCAATCAGTAGAATTAGCCCTAATGGCTTCAGATCTTAACCGAATTGTATGCAATCACATTCAGTAGCTAGGTGATCAGGCATTGTTTAAATATTCAGCATCAAGTGGCATCTATCAAAAAGCAGATCTGTCTGTTTTGTGTATTGCTCTACTAGCAAAAATGTAAAGAAAAGAAAAAAGAAAGGTATAAAGCCTGTGTTGAACTTGGGAAGACACTAATGCTGTATTTTTTTATGTCCGGGACGCAACACTAACCTGAAAGGGTGTTTACCCATTATTGAAAGAAAACAGCAAGAACTTGCTTAAAAACAGAATGCATAACACTGTGTAGAATTAGTCTACTTTTTTGTTTGTAATAAGTAAGCTTTAAAGGGAAGAAAAAGCCCTCAATTTCAGTAACAGAAGTGTATATTCAGAGAAAAAATACAGCTTATCTACACTGATAAAATGATCCAAATAATCGTGCTTGCTTTTCTAGGAAGTAGTACTTCTTGTTGACCTGCAAAATTATATCTATAGTATGCATATGCTTGGTGACTTTGTGACGGCCACATTTTGTACAAAATCAACAGCTTAGTATATGACAAATATTTCCAAGACTACGCACTCCAGTGGCTTTGTGCTTTTAATAAATTGATTAGTAGAAATAGAAATGTTCTCACTAATTTGTATGGTGGAATCTTAATGTTGCGGTAAATTAGTTTATACTAATCAGTTAATTTTAAATGTCAGGGGAGGATTAAAAATATAATTAGAGCTTGAAAGTATACTAGCTTGCTGTGTGTATCTTGTGTCATTTTTTTGCCATGTGTAGTGCTGAAAAGTGTCTCTTGTGTATAGCTGCCTTGGCTGTCGAAGAGCTTGGCTTTGAGCGATTTCATGCATTAATTCAGTAAGTAATATGTTGGAACATTTAAAATACAATATTTTGAAGTTACACTAATATTCACAGGCCTGAAAGGGGTATGCTGAAGAACTTTGTGTGTTACTCATCAGGTTAAACATGGATTTCAAGTTTTGATTTGGGGGTTTTTGTTGTTTTTCTTTGCATTTTAACCATTTAAAATGGAATATTATTTTGAGCATAAGTATTAGGCTTTAAAATAAAACTGAAGCAATGTAATGTGATAAATTGGCCAGATAGTTTGTGGATTTCAAGTATATGAACACAGCTAATCAATATTTTATAATAAAGATGTTAATCCTCAATATTTATGTAATGTCATCTAGTATATTTCCTGATTTGGGATATCGTAAGAAACATTTATTAAAATGTTTCATATGCAAGACTGATTTTTGTTTCATACTTTAAACACTGTTCTTTTTTTGGGGTGTAAACACAGAACTGACAGTTCTAGTGAGTTTATAATTAAAGGCAAGAGCCTTTTATTTTCACAGTGAACAGTTGGGTAAATATTATACAAATCAATCCCCTAAGAAGAAATAAAGAGCAGCAGAATTCCAAAAAACACCTGAAATGGAAAATATTGCTAATTAGAACTGAAATACCCACAGTTTATTTTATCAGTAGTAATTATAGTTTATTTTTTAAACCATTGTCATATAAGGAAATAAGAAAGAGGAGTCCGTAGAAGTTTTATAACCTTATCTGATCAAAACAGTAATTTCCTGCCCTTCCCCCTCCCCTCCTGCTCACCCCCTCACTCTTTGCACTTGTGATACCCACTTTTATTTTTTTCTGTCGTTCTCACTGGGAATGAATGCTCTGGCATTTACCTTTAGACATCAGATGAATTTCAGAACTGGCTTTGCCTTGCATACTTTGTATGCCATGTGTCTACTGATGAAGAAAGGATGTTTAGAAATCAAGTATTAGCCAGAGTAAACCCATCTATGAATGTATTTTTGTAGATGTTTGTTTCTTTTTTAAACAAAGCTTACTAAAAGTGTGCAAGAAATCAGAAAGAAAATAATATACTTGCTCGTGTAAGATAAGCAGAGACTATGATCTAGTTTGAATTACTCAGTAAAAACTAATGCTTGTGTTCTGAAATGTAGTATTTAGCTCTAACTGCCCCAAGAAACTGAAAGTGTATTGCTTCACTGGGATATTGATTAATTTCTTCCTTTTCTTGGTTTTTATTTCAGTTTTTTTCTTTTTAAACATATGATCGCATGGTGTTACCTTATCATCCAGATAGTCACCATATTACGCAGCCAGATAGTGTCCCAAATGTTAATGTAGCACTGTTCAATATTTTGAACAATTTGCTTTTTCCAGAGCAAGAGTCTAACAAATTCAAATTCTTATGGGAAATACAATAATTTCTTCAAAAGCCTGGAAGATAGTCTTACCTGGTTAAGTAGAAGGTTTTTTCTCCCTTGTTTATGGGCTGAATGTCTTTCAGAACACTATATAATGCGTATGTTATTTTGGTGACATACAATCTATTTGCAATTTCAGTAACAGTGTTTTATAGAGTTACAGTAGTGGTGCAAGTCACTCAGCTCTTTCACACGTGTACGTAACTTTATGGTTAGTGTTTGCATCTCAAAATTGTTCATTTTTGCATTTTGCTCCAGAATTATTTATCATCTTCAGATGGGTAAATACTAATGACTCTATGGCAGTTTCAGTAACTCCAGAAGAGCTGCTGTGTCATTCTGTATATAACACCAGATCTGTTCTACTCTTACTTTGATACTTTCATGTTAGGTGTTAGTATTTCTTGTTTGTGACACTATTCTAATGCTTCACCTAAATACATACTTCTTTTCTGTTGTTTGTTATTGTTTTTTGTCTTTAGCAAACGAGCATTCAAAAGCTTCCCTGAACTGAAGGATGCAGTTTGGGATCAGTATTCAGCGTGGACAAACAGATTTGGAGTATTGCTCTTTCTGTATTCTGTAATACTGACAAAGGTTTGTGGTTTGCCTGATACATTTTGTGTGTGGTTTATATTTCTTTGTTAAGAGAAACTTCGATCATGTAACCGTTTTTCTGTAAAAGATGAACAGTAACTGATGAACTAAGTCCAGATAAATGGATGAAATGGTATCTTCATTTATGTTGCAGTACAGTTCCAGCCTAAAAATTTGAAAGGCTCCAGCCTTTTGTCTTTTTGGGTTTTGGTTTGTCTTTTTCTCTTTTGATCTGGGAGACTTACACATTTTGAAAACATACTTTCTTACAAGATGTTTGAAAACATATTCCTTTGAAGAGAAAGCAGCCTGTTTAGTTATCAACTCATGTAAAAACATCAGCCTCCCAATATTTTACTGTTACATTCTGTTGTTGTATAAATGTTGCAATTCATTCCTTAAGATAGCAAAAATGTTTGCAATTTTTCTACAGGGTATTGAAAACATAAAAAATGAAATTGAAGATGCAACTGAGCCATTGATAGATCCTGTTTATGGTCATGGAAGGTAAAATACATTTGCTACCACTTAAAATAGATATGTGGGGTAATTTTTTATGTTTTATGTAACTGATCATTCTTTTAGGGAATTACTGACATTAAAAGACAGATTCAATTACAAATTTAAAATAACCAAAAGCAACACTGAAAAGCGTGGGTTTTTTTCACTGCTAACTCCATTTACTGTATCAGTTCTGAGGAAATGCTTCTGTTTTTGCTGAAATTTCAGAAGAATAATTCTCAAATTCAGGGCTACATTCCATATCAAGCTTGTGTCTGAAAGAGTGGAGATGATTATTAGTGTTCCTGAATTAGAAATACACACTAGTAAATGGAAAATAGTTATAAAATGTCTGCTTGGCTGTCTGGATAATCCAATAATTTTTTAATTTGTTACAGATAACCACTTTTTTTGAAATAGATTTTATGTCCTTTTTAATTTCTTATGTCTTACATAATTTCTTTCTGTTGTATAGCCAAAGTTTGATTAATCTGCTGTTGACGGGACATGCTGTTTCTAACGTGTGGGATGGAGACAGAGAATGTTCAGGAATGAGTAAGTTGATTCTAGTTTGTGCTTGTTCATAATTTTTACATACTCTGGGATGCTGACCTATAGATTTGGAATGTGTTCCATTTCTGTTTTGATAGTCTCCTTATTTACTGCCCTTTGATTTTAGTAGACCTCAAATGGAAATAAAACATACTAGCACAAAATTGCTGATGTTAGTATCAGTGAACATGGGATTGTCAGCTGCCAGTTGAACGTAGGAGTTACCTGATGACCAGGATGATGGAAGGGAGTGGAATCTCTGCAATTTGGGAAGTTTGAAGACAGGGCCGCTATTCAGAGCAGCCCCATCAAGCTAGAGAAATGGACTGACAGTAATCTCCTGAGATGCACCCGGGATGGAATAAACCTATGCAACAGCACAGGGCAGCACTGGCTGGCTGGGAAGCAGCTTTGTAGAAGAGGACCAGAGGTCCTTGTGGGCATTGAGGTGTACTCAGGTGTGTCCTTCTGGCAAAGAAGGGCAGCTGCATTGTGGGCTGTGCAGGAGGGTAGCCAGCAGCTGGAGAGAAATGGTGGTTGTTTCCCTCTATCTGGCACTTGTGGGACAAGCTCTAGAGTGGTGTGTCCAGTTTTAGGCTCCCCAGTGCAGGAAAGACATTGACGTAAGGGGAGTGAGTTCAGTGGAGGCTCATGATTAGAGGGCTTTTGTGTTTTTTGCATTTAATTTTACAAAGAGAGATTATATGAAAACAGGAACAGTTTAAACTGTGGAAATGTTCACATCTTCTCTTCCACTGCTACAAAGTCCATCTCAGGTTCGTCAGCACATTTCTTACAATGATTTTCCATCATCTAAGTTAACGTTGAAAATGTTTACTTGAAATGAGGTTCAGGACAGATCCGTGCAAGACCTGAATCAAAATGCTCTGGTTTGGCAATGAACAAGTAGTATAATCTCCTTTGAGACATACTGCAGTTGGCTATGATTCCACGCAGCCTGTACTTCAAGACTTACAGAATATCATTTGGATATTGTGTCTAACTTTCCTCTGTTTGACATTGTTGTCATTGATCCCCTCCCCACCCCAGTTTCTAATTGAAATTTGTTTCAATTAGCCTTCTGGGTTTTATCTCTGTGTTCTCTTCAGTATTTTTAATTTTCCCTTTTTGATTATGATTTATCAGTCTGAATTTTTATATTATGATTGATCAATCAATCTGAATTGTTCTTGCAGTTTTCCTTTGTATTAGGATAAGTTGCTGTTCTGTAATTCAGTGTATTGGTTTTGAATACTGTGAGTTCATTCCCTCGTTTGCCTTTCAGATTATCTTTCTGGTAGGCCTTGTTGCTTACTTATCCAAGTTGGAATTTTTTTCTTTTCTGAGAATGCTGAACTTGCTTTGGACACAGTCATAGTCCACACTTAGGTTCTCAGTCAGTTCTGCCCTAAAAACCTAGAACCAGAACTCCCATAGAGTCTGTCTCTTCTTGTGGGGAGTGGAGGAGCAAAAAATGATCTTTACTACTTCTTAAGGATCTGGTATTGTGTCCTGTTAGTTTTCCTGACCAGTGAAGTAATTGGACTTTACTGGGAGCCCTCAATTTTCTTGAAGCCCTTGGATAATTACAGTCAGAACCTGCTTATTCACTGTCTTAAGTCTATAATCATATCTGTTACCAAGTGATTTGTTGTCTATCAAAAAGAAAGATAAAGAGCAGCCGTTACTGTTCACAACTTCTTAGCAAGACTGAATTTTGGATACATTGTCAAATTTTCTTTACCTAAAAATTCTTCTTGTCATCTGTTCTTTTTCGATCATTTCTCATGGATTTTGTTTCTCTCTGTGCGTAAAACCTTTAGCTTCTTTCCTGTCAGTGCTTATGAGCTTTTCATGTAGAAGGGTTGCAGGTATCAAAATAACAAGGACTGAATACATTTTTATTCAGAAGTTATCTAAAGTCACTTTACCTCTTGTTCAACTATTTAGATAAGCAGTTTTGAATTAATAAGTAAATTATTAAAATTATTTATAAGGCATTTTAAAGGTACTGCTAGTAATTTTAGCAGTGACAAAAGAACATACTGAATTGCAAACTTGAGGAATTACCATGTGTTTGCAGATTGTACTCAGCGCACTGACTCTCACAGTGTTGCACATTTTCCAGATAGGGTAGAAGTTATTAACTGGAATTGTTCTTGGCCACTGCTGGTAAATATGCCAGTGAAATGATATCTCTTCTTTGACTATCTACATGTTCTCCTTTAAACCTTTCTTCTTATTCTGATCTCTTCTCTTGCCACAGCTGTCCACAGTGGGAAGATCTGGGGAGGTAATTTTTTTTTTACCACTTTTTTTTAGGACTGTTGTTCCTACATGCGCTGTAGCAATTGCCTATGAATGCAACTAGTGCTGGATCTGCTTTTCCCACGCAGTGCCAGGGATTTGTGGGGTCGGTGTGGCCGCTCGGTGGCGCTGTGCTGATGCGGTTGGTAACAGAAATGTGCTCAGGAATTTGAGTGCTTCGCAAAAGTGCTTTTCCAAGCAAGAGAAACTAACTTTGTGGCAAGAGGCATAAATATTCATGTTCTTAGTTGATCTTTGGTGTTCTCAGATGCATTCCAGTCATCTTCTCTCTTTGTGGGATGAGGATATTCACAGAATAAACTTTGACTTAATGCTAGTCTCCCTTTGCTTCTTTGTAAATCATCTGAGAGTGATTTTTGCTTTTGTGTCTCTCTTCTCTGTTGGCTAATTCTGAAGGAGGCATGGGTAGGCCAGTGACTACAAACTGAAGTTAACCTAGGAGCTTCCAGATACACAGTCTGTGTAGCTTGACTACTAACTATAAAGAATACGCACACTGTGTGGCTACTGCTGTAGCCAAAATCCCAGCTCTCTCTAGTCATCAGTCACAGTTCTCATGAGGTTATCTGTCAGGGGAACATAGAATTATTTTGAATCATTTTCTGCGTAATAAATATTGTTTACACGTGACTTTGTTGTTCTGCACCCAGGCATTGGCTCCTACATCTGAAGCCCTTGTTTAGCAGACGGAACTCTACATTGATTTCTGCTAATGATTTTTAAGAAATATATGTGGTGTGTAAAATTACTTCTCTCATGTACTGTTGCTTACTTCTGCCACTTGTTTACTTCATTGCGCATATAAGTATGCTATTTCCGTATGTTAGCTGTTCCCTAGATTGCAGGAATCTTCACTAGTTTTTTTTTTAATTGGGCTTTAGCTCTCTT
>NW_008237226.1:1277345-1301504 GCF_000691975.1 Corvus brachyrhynchos
CTTTCCCTCAGCTCAAAGAAAAGATGAATTGTCCCAGCATGTGTCAATTTATAGTAACTCAGCTATAAATCAGTGAGATAATGGGGTTTTGCAAGGGATAATCTACGCATCCCCTGAATATTTTAATTCCAAGCGAGTTTGAAGATAATCTCTGAAAGCACAGCTTTCAGATGAAAGAATTCTACACTGAAAAGATCCTTTTAATATGTATAGCTGACACTCTAATGAAGGAGTACTTGCAGACACAAAGGTAGTGAACAAGCTCATGTTTGGAAGTTTTTTGGGTTTTGATTTTCAGAATTGGATGTATGGGGACTTCTGCTTAACAGTAGAGGAAAAAGTTAAACCATTACTGTAATTGTTCTGCACTGTTGCGAAATTCAGTTAGGTACACTTGAAGTTGGTGAAGGGAGTATGGCATGCCTGGTGCTGCAGAGTTGACTTCTGCAAATCCAGAAACCTTTTAAATTCAGAGTGGTTTCTTTCACTTGCTATGGTCCTGGGGCTTTAGCCTATGGATAAAGATGTCAGTTTTATGCTGTTGTACACAAATAATTGATGTGAAAAATTATGGGTGAGACTTAGTGTTTTAGAGGGAACTTTCAAATATGAAAGTCAGTGTTCACTAAAAAAAAAGGAAATCCAGATCTTCTTAAATTGATCATGGTGTATGTTTCCAGGTATGTGCTGCTCGTTAGACAATGTTTGGGGATCTAGCAGAGCTGTTCCAAGCAGACAGTACTTGGAGCTCTTGAGATGACGTATATGAAAGCCCAGAGCGTCTTCCAAATCTGTATAATTATGTTTGAAGTTTGAATTTTGAAGTACTTTCTCATTCTTTATTAGAGGACCTCAAGTAAGGCTCTGTAAGTGCTTTTCCAATCAGTAGTACATAAATATTTCGGCTGTTCCTGGCAGCTGTGTGTGTTAGAGAGCTTTAAGTGGAAGTCAGTATTGAAAATCAAATTAGTTTTTCTGCTAACAAAACTATTATTTGCAAAATTATGTTTTATTACTCAGAATGTGAAATGGTTAAGATAAATATGGCCAAGGAACTCTTAAGAAAAAAAGAGGGAGAGCGAAGAAACATTCATATGTTGATATATATGGGATTTTCTCCTCTTCGAGATAGCTGTTTTTCTTAGATTTTTCTAAGAATAATTGTGATGTAAGTTGCAAGTACTTCATCCCCCACAAAATCCAACGGTTTTTGAAAAGAGGCTATCAACAGGAAGCTCTTAAAACCATGAGTCTGGATCTTATTTTATAGAGAGATACTATTCATAGAGAGATATATAGAGAAATCTTATTTTATATAGAGAGAAATGACCATTTTTTACCGTATCTTTATGATTTGCTGTTGTTACTAAAACTGCAAAACTTAAAGTTGTTATTACTTGACCAGTTTTGAAAGTAAGAAAAAATGACTTAAAATAGGATTTGCAGATTTTTCTTGAATAAGTTTTGTGTTTTCTTTTGAACAGAACTTCTTGGCATACACAAACAGGCAACAGTAGGCTTTTTGACATTGATGGAATCTCTGAGATATTGTAAGGTAAGCTGTTTTCTACATCATTTAAAAGTTTTCTTTCATTAAGCTGTTTCGGGCTTTTTTAACATTATTACTGTTAATACTACTTGTATGCAAGTTAGACACTTATGTCATTTTATTGAACATTTTATATCAGTGGAGTCCCAACTGTTTTGAAAACGAACTGAATTCTCATTAACTTGGTCACTAACTAGATGGCCTTTCTGGGTTTGCTTTGTATTTTTGATATTGTTGTACCTTTTTAGGTTGGCTCCTATTTGAAATCTCCAAAATTTCCCATTTGGATACTTGGCAGCGAAACACACCTCACAGTCTTCTTTGCCAAGGTATGTTAGATGTGGTTTTGGTAACCTCAGGCAGATAAACACCACATAAATTCAAAGTGCAGATCTTGCCACAGTGTGAGTTTTATGTGGCTTTAATGTAAAAACGTAGTCACTAAACCTTTTAATTAAGCCTTCCCTTGAAGGCCGAGTTGTTCCATACTTCATCAATATCTCATAAATTTCAGTGTGAAGCCTTTCAGTTTTAGCTTAATTTATTGGGCTGGGGGTAGTTTATGTTTTGGAACACCATGCTTGGGATAAGTACTGTCTTAAATTTCTGTCGTGCAAGAGAGAGTTACATAGTCATTTCATCTCCCTGACAGTACTTTCACAATTTTTAATCTGTAGTCGGTTGTTCTAGATTAAAAATAGACATCAGGACTGTCACAGTAATTCTTTATGTATATTTTGTCAGATATTCTATCAGATATCTACTGTAGCCTGTGAAACATAAAATGCTTTTGGGAGGACTCTCAGTTTAAAATATTAGACCAGATTTTCCAGAGACAATTTCTGTTTCTTTAGTTGAAGATTGTAAGCTGTTTTTCTTAAATTTTATTTTTATACAACACTTGTTTCTGATTAAATGTTTTATTGAAACTTTGAATGGTACCTACTAGTATATTTATTGGCACTTACTAGAAATTAACCTTCCTGTACCTAGTATCTTAAAAATTATTTAAAACTTTAGTTATAAATCTTGAAAATAAATACTAGAACATACGACAAAGATAAAGCTGTAAATTCTCGAGCTGTTGAATTTCCCTAAGTAAAACTTTTGCCTAATCTTTAGAAAGACAGCATAAATGCTTAGATTTTTCTTATTAAAAAACAAACCTCCACAGTATATTAGAAGTTTATCTGTAGTAGTATTTTTTTATCGTTAAACTTAAATTTTAAAAAATCCTTTAAATTAATTAGCCGGTGTTACACATTGAATTTTTTTTTTTCAAATTTTAATCCCTAATGTCTGATAAATATTCTTTCTTCCTTATTTCGTGAAACAGAAAAATCCTTATTCTCCTCTGGATGTTTTTTTTCTGCTTTACTCTCTCCCCAGTCTTTCCTAGTAAAGCTTTTTTATTTCAGTTTTGAAATTTTATCCACAGTTTTTCTGAATGATACCACCAAAGTCAGTACTTTGTCATATAGACAGCAGTGTGGTGCAAATAGGTATAATCACTCTGTTATGCCAGTCCAGTGTTCCTGTCACAGTGTTGTTACAGCTAATGTTTAGTGTCTGCAGAGACCATTTCCAGACAGAAATCCACTTCTAATGCTCTTTGTTTTGGAGTGTTGAAGGCTGTTTCCTGGGTTTAGAGTAACTGGGTATCAATATCTGCTGTCTCCAATTGGTTCTCCTTTCTTTACTGAACTCCACTTAGGCTGTGGAAAACTTCAGCTTGTGATTAATAAAAAGCAGAAGAATTGACATGGTATTGGCAAAGAATTTCCTAGAGTTTTTGTTGTCATTGTTATTACTATTATGCAGAGCAGGAGCTGAAGATGTGTAAAAGCTCATAGTTTTTGAATTTGCATCTAACCTCATCCTTTCTAAAGTAGCAGTCGTTGAGCATTTCTGTTGGAGCAGAGATGTCAGCTACAGTGGAAATACAAATTGTGTTGACAAACCATTATTGTATCAATTGAAGCTACATGTCAAAAACTACAGGAAAAAACTTGAATTCATTGCCAGTGGTTAATCAGCAAGTTGTTAAAGTAGCACATGTAGTTGTGTAGATGGTGTTTGATACTGAGGATGTAGGTTCATCATCCGTTTGATACTGAGGATGGCGAGTTTGATTACATGAGAAAGTAATTTTCAGAATGGGAAGAGAAAAATGAACTGTGGAGCCCAAACCAGTGCAGATTAAGTTTGAAAAAACCAAGTAAGTTTTAATTCTTTCAAGCTGCATATATTTTACAGGATCATAAAGCCGTATTTTTAAATAGAATAATGTTAGGCAATTATTAAGCGGAACAGTAGTCACTTCTGTCATTAGTTGAGTAATTTGGTCTGGAAATCTAGAAACAGCAGTCTGCCTAGGCTACTGTTGCTATAGACAACTAGCATGGGAAAATTAGGGAACAGAGCAGAATCTTCATTGCCATCTTTCCTTGAGCATGGAGGTTTAACAAGCAAAAGGTTTTACTCAAATTCTGCATACTGCTTTACGTAAAGAAAGCTGGCTGCTGTTCTTTAGTACTCAGATTTTTTACATCTGATGAATGATAAACATTGGTTTCTTATCAGTGGAATGAACAATTAACCACCGCACTTTTCTATCTCAGAACATTTTGATTTAAATATTGTAGACTTCTGTTGCTGTCTGCCAGAACATATTTGCGCTACTCTAAGTGTGGACCATTCGTTTGTAGCTGTGACTGTGAGAAGTGGTTTATTTTGTAAAATAAATAAACCTGTTCATAGCTGCCATCCTAAAACTTTGTATATTTTCAATGGATTTTAGTGAGCAAACTGCAGCACAGTATCTTTGGCCAAAGGTCACACTTATAGCCTCAAGTGAAAATGAGTTAACTAAAGTATGTAATTGGTCTTAAGCTCTTTTGTAACTGCTGCTGCATGAAGTAGCCTTAAACAGAGGCTGTTGAGTCAATTCCTTGTTCTAAGAGAAGTCTACAGTGGGTCAGCAGTTTCTCCTATTACTAAAAGAGTAAATTTTATTCTACCTGCATGGTCTTCATCTCCACATCTTGATTGTCATAGCATTTCTGTGAGTTATTAGCCTTGTTTCAATAGAGAGATTTGAGGTAGAGAGAAATAACAAATAATTTCTTCATTGAAACAGCAATTTTGATTGAAGCACTTTTTATTGAAGACAGTATCAATAGTTGTGATGTCTGGGACTTTGCCAGTTTCTCATCAGCCAAATAATTACTTGTAGTTAGATCTTTTGGAAAGAAAATAGAATCTGGAAATATCTGAAATGAAACCTCGCATGTTACCATAAATTCATTTTTAAGGTAGGCTGGGTTGAGCAGAAATACTACAGCTTCTTCTGCACATGAGTAAATGTTGAAGTCAGAAAGGACATGAGAACATCTGCATTACTTAAATAGTTCTTCAGAACTCTGATACTTATGTGTGTCATAATAGAGTTGGAAAACTTTGTGAATCATTGCAGGGGGAGTTCATAGCAAAGAACGATAAGTAGTACCATCACATTGTTTTTCTTTTCTTCACAAATATGTGTGTATAAAGTCAGAAAGCTGCTTAATGCTCAGCAGGCCAGATTTAACATTTTCCAAAAAAGGAAGTGTGGCTATTACTCTTAGAGGTCACAGGCTATGCATTTGCAACAAGGTAGATTTTGCCTGAAAAAGTGAGTATGTAGATTCTTCATAGGCTACTAAATCTAATCAGCCATCATTTCTGCCTTTCCCTGCCCACCCTTCCTTTCAGTGAATAGGAAGACTTTCAAATGGCTTCAGTCCAACAAAAGCAAACAAGGAAGCTTTCATCTGACACACTGAGTTTCCCTGCATGCTCTCTCAGACGGTGCAAAGGGAAATATGTGGTGCTGTAAATGTCCTCTAAAAATCAGCTTTATCATTACAGTCTTTTTGTATTTTTTTTTTTACTCTTTTATTGTAAGGATAAGAGAGAGTAGGAAGTGGGGTAGCTCTAAATAAGGCTGTGATGTTCTGGATGAAATGTTGTAGGGGCACTTCTTAATTATTTTTATGGTACTCATAATATAGGAAGTTACGACAAGCTGAGACAATTCAGAACTTCTAGGAATGTCAAAGTGTGGTCAGACTATATGAAACAATACCAACAAGTTGAAATGTTATGCAAAATATAACAAGAAAATGTTCCAGTGCAAACAATAGGAAGAACAACAGGAGGTTAATAGGTGCTTTCTAAATACTGTCTGCTGACATGCAAATCCACGTGCTGTTGAAGTTTGAATTCATTTGAAGTTATATGTCTATGCCATTGAAAGTGAAAAGACAGCATGGATGAAGGTCGGTCTGGTGACTTCAGGTGATTGAAACTAACTGTGGGACATTTCAGCTGTGTAAGTTTTTTTTTAAATTCTGTTAGTTTGTTTCTAGGTCTTTGAGCACACAGGCCTCAACAGAATTGGCTATCCATTTTCAGTTACAGCATTGTAGCATTTCTAGACTTGAAGAGTTAGATAAGCAGAGAAAACTTCTGTCTGAGAAATCTGAGTAAGTTACAAATTACTGCTTTTGAAGGAAAATGTCCTGTCCTGGAACCACACTGGTTTCAGATTTTATTTTTCTGACTTTGATCACTGTAACCTGTTCTACATATTCTCAGGGCCATTTTTCTGCATCCTTGATAGTATTGTCTCTCAGAAGAAAGAACATTCACTTCTCTTCCTAAACAATCTTTTTCATCAGAGTTCAACTGAGGGGCACCGCAGCGAACACTGACACGGCTATAGGAGAGCCTAAATGTGGCTCAGTGGTGTTTACAAGAACTGGACTGAGGGGGAGTGTTAGTTGGTACAGCGTTTAAGGTCCGAACACCAACAGAGGTTGTCAGTGGTCATGAAAGAAAATAAGATGCATGTGTAAAAATTCAGTCATTATTAGTATATGTTAACAAGTTTGGTTTCTACAAAAGTAACCTATGTGTTTCCTTTAACTTAAGAACTCTTCTGCTTTGGAAGGGTAATGAAAAATATCTACACGTTTCCTTTTGTTTTTCGCTCCCATGACCAGTGAATGCAGGTAAAGTATGTTTTCATCAGAGAATAAAATCACATTTTGAAAATCCACTTCAGGAAATGGTTACAGAGCGTGTGGATTTAGCGTCTTTAGTTTTCAGGAGTAAGAGGAGTTGGTTCTGGTTGGGACAGTCTGGACAACTGATGGAAAAGATGTAGATGTGTGAGGCAACTGCAGAAATCATTTCTGGGCTAAAGTAGGACTCCCATTTTCTCTGTGCTATTTAAGAGTAGGGAGGCAAATGCTGTTTCGTTTTTGACAAGAGCTGTCACCTGACTAAATCAACATTGCATCTTCAAATATTTCTATTGGCTGTTAATTTGAGAGCTCCTTTCTGCAGGAAGAGACCCCTTTTTTAAATGAATGTTAAAGGAGAGTGTTTCCTTTGGGAACTGTGGGCTCCCAAAAAGAATTTAAGTTACTCTACTAGTTGGTTTAAGATCTGTAGTGTAAATGCTATTGCTAAATGAATTTAAGTTGTTCTGAATAACACAGCAGTTCATAAGCAATTCCAAATGAGTTTTGGAAAGTAGTAGAAAGGCCAGTTTTGAGGTCTCATTGTTGTCAGGGAACATCTCAAAATACTTCTGAAAAGTTCTACCTTACTCTAGCTTTGTGAGATCACAGAGCTTAACTGTGAAACCTTGTTCTGCTCCTTGTGGGTCTATTCTGATTTTACTTGTGGATTGATTTGTTCGTACTACAGGTGTGTGGTCCTTTTCGTTGAACAGGTCCCTCTGGACAATTTTTTATAGTTTGTTTGGAAGGTTTTTTACAGGAGAGCTTGTACTTCTTACATTCACATCAGTGATTTGCACACCAGCATTTATCAAGTAACTTTTAGATTTTGTCTTAATTTTTCATTCTAGTAAAAGAGACTCTATAGGTGATGCAACAGTGTGTGGTGGCATATTGTTTCTAATTAAACCAGTCCATGACATCAATTTGCCCAAAGTCATGGTGCATTGTCATTTATGAAGTCTCCGAGGTTTTTTTGGTGGGATTTTTTTTATTTTGGTTGGGGGTTTTTTTTGGGGTGGGGGGGTTTGTTTGGTTACAGTTTTTTATTTAATTAGAAATGTAGTTTTGGTTTTAAGTGGAGGTGGCTTTCATGAGAAACTTCAGCCATCATACAGTTTTTAGCTTTGCTCAGGACAAATACTTGTTTCATTTTATTTTCCTGTTTCCCGCATTGTTTGAATACTCAGCCAACTCTGATAGCTGCTAGGAAATACCAGATCTCCCTGTCTGCTCACAACTTTTGATGGTCTCTACATCAGCTTTACTAGAATAATTTTTTAATACTGGAGAAGGCAAAGCTCCTCTGAGTTGCTATACTTACTGAAAAGAGTTTATCCTGAAATGTTACACATTTTGATACTATTCTGTGCTCAGGTAGATGAGAGAATGCCTTTGTACTGACTCTGGGCACGTTGTTTCCACACCTAGATGAAAACTTGTAAGATGCGGGGTGGGGAGTAGTTCTCACAGTTCCAATAGAAACTTTCGATCCAGCAACGTTTAGATATAAAAACTGAAAATAAAACACTACCACTTGTTGCATGAGATACTCTTTGAAATGAAGGCAGGAAGGGTGAGAGAATAAAGGATAGAAAACCAGTGCAGTAAGACAACCTTTTCTAGATCCACAAATCGAAAATGAACGAATTTCCTGCAAATTGCTAAGCTCTCAATTTAGTGTATTGTAGGAGCACTTCTGAATCGGAAAACTTACAAGGAAGATCTGCCTACAAATATCACATTAAACATTTTTAGGAAAAATGTCTCCTTAATCATTTCAAGTCTATTTAAATGCACTTAGGAAGACAAGTGATTCTAGAGGTCATCCATGAATTTACTTTTCCAGCTTCCTAGTTCCCTTCAAAGTGTGTGCTGTGTTTACTTTCTGCTTGCTGAGTTTGCATTTTAGTTGGTTAAGAAACAAACTTTTGTCTGATTTTTAAAGGTTAGCAGTAGGTTGTGGGAACATAACCTGAGATTAATGGGTAGGCATCTCCATGAGACAATTTTTGGCAATAGCTAGGTGGATACATTGTCTCTGAACATGAGCTAGCTCTATGTTTAGTGGAAAGCTTTTAGTGGTGAACATGTAAAGCAGCTGTTGTGAAAAATGCACTGAGCAGTATAGAAATGGTGGGTCATTTCCTGCCCATTTGTAGGCAGGGCTGTCCTGAGGAGTACATTTTCCTTTTCCTCATATTAGAATGTATGACTCTCATATGTAAACTGAAATTGGGGGCTGGAAGGTAACAAGTTGGGTCCTACCTCGTAGGAGAACTTCTAGAAGGAATTGCAGCCTCCTGTGTGTTGAAGGAGGAGGCTATGAGCAACATCTAGTTTGCATGTACATCAGCCTACCCAGGGAAGGACTGATTTTTAAAGAAACACATTTTAGTTGTTTTATTCTTTTTTGTAGTATATGCAGAGTGGCTTGCAAATAGTAAATACATCAAAGAAATTTCTAAATGCAATTTTATAATTTATAAGTCACTCTATCAAATAAATTCTGAAAGCAAAGATGCTAGGTAGAAACAAAGCCCTAAAACCTAAACCACTGTCTTCCAAAATATGGAATTTAGTATGCTTGTAGTATCACGATGAAGAGAAGGCAAATGAAATTAACAACTTCTCCATATATTCCATGTACTTTTACGTGAGGCAAGAGGTAGAAATCATAAACCTTGATAGTTCCAGACTCTCACCATCCATTCTTTGCTTTACAAAGCACCTTCCTTTTTACTTTATCTTTTAATTGTGGCCTACTGACTGCATATTTTTAATACCAGATAATGATACTGGGAATACTAAGACTTAGAATTGGGAATGTAGTATTCACCACGTGACAGAATGGTAGTTCCAGCTTATGAACTGATTATCTACCTGCTATGTGTTCTGTTTGAGAAAATGAATCTCTGTGAATGGATGTTAATCCTTGCTCACATGTTATAAATACATGTTCTGGAGTGAATCTGAGGAATCATTCTTTCCCTTACAATTTTGCTACCTGAGAAAATGTCCTGAAGTCATTAATGTATTACAGAACTTAGGAAACAGACAGTTTTAAATATAGTTATTGAATGCCTATTAAAGATATTTTTAAGTGAAGTGTTCTTGGGCTAAACAACAGGGAAATTACTTTGTGGCCATTTGTCTCTCTGCATGTTTTTTTTCCAAAATGTCTGAAGACCAGATGTTCTTGCTGAGCAGGGCACCATGTATCCTTGGAAGTGGAGGATTACGTATTTTTTTATTCTCTGTTCAGCCTGCTTTATTCCCATGTGCCCAAACCCTGCTGGGATAGATGCAGGAACTAGAAACAGTAAATGAGACTGCCAACATGACAACATATGCTTCAGTAATAAAAATACACTTTAAAATAGTAACTGTTGTAGTCCTGTTCTGAAACTTTGTGCCAAGTTCTGCTTTTTGCAAAACTCACAAACTGCCTAATAAACATGTGACATGACAGACTGAACTTGTGTAGAGAATCTCTATCAGAAGACTTTAGGTCATTTTATAAATGGCAGGAACTTGGTTAAAATTGGTTTGGGTTGTAGCTGTTGTTTGATCCACAGAACCTTAGTACATGTGACAGCTGTGGAATCCCTGGGAAAATAGGGTGAATCCATATACAGAATTGGGTTTAATCCAAGTACAATCACAAAGATGTTTAGCAACCAATTTCTAACCACTTTTTTAAAAGCATTGAAAAATAAGTTTTTCTTCCCTTTATTTAGTCCTTTCATACAGATAGCAGCTTTGTTGCATCCAAAATGAAAATAACATCTTTGACCTCTTTTGATAAGGCAGCTCTACTTTCAAACTTGAAAGTCTGAATGTGGAAGAATACAAATACAGAGAATAGGCAGGGACAGGGATTGTCTATGGAGGAGGGACCTCTGAACTCTTCCTAGGAAAGGTGAAGCACATTTAGTCATATTTTAATTTGCTATCTTTCTCCTCTTACAGAACATAAGAAGTTACATGTGATTAGCTATGTAAATAATATATTCTTTTGTTTGTAAAACTGTAGTAATGTCATTTCAATATTTAAGTGCATTTTTTTCAGTGTTAGTGTGTTTTACATAAGAAGCACATGAAATCTGTTTTCTCTTTGTATTACAGGGAGTCCAATGCCATTTTCCTCTACCAGTTGATAGTTTAGGGTATCTTATATATGTACTTTAAGAATATCTGTTACAGAGGGGTGCCAAAGTTGTCAGTCAAAGAGACTGGGCTATGAAAATATTGAAACAGTGCAGGTGTATTTAGAGAAATTTGGTCACTGTCTATGCATAGTTAAGAAAGCTCATGCAGTTTGAGTGAAGTGAGATGGGCTTTACTGTATAATACAGCTGTAATGAAAAAGTGTCACAAGTTTTGTATTGATAAAAGAATAAACATACTGGTTTTTATAGAAGCTAATTGCTCTATTCTGCTACTGTTGGAATTAGCTACCTGAAATAATATACTTCAAATATGATCATAAACAGCAATACTGTTTTTATAATATTTATGAATATTTAGTATTTTCTCTGTACACGTAGCAATGTGCATATAAAGATTTCTTAAAATACTCCTTACCAATACTAAATAACAGTGGCTTACATGCCATTATTAATATACTTTTTTTCTTCATTGCTTCCCAGAGCTTGTACATTTCATGTGAAAAGCCATAAAATATTACTGTTAGGTTAATTAACCATGCTAAAAATTGTCCTTTAGAAACACTTGTTGGTTTTGAGTTATAAAATAATTGATCCAGTCTATTTGCAAAAACTTTTCATCATTCTGGATTGGGGCAAGCCAGAGGGTTCTCGTCATCCCAAGAGAGAATTATATGGTTTAAGTGGGAAACTGAATACTGTAAGCTGGTTTCCAACATTAAGTGCAGCTTTCAGGATTGTGAGAACTGTACTTAGGAAGTTTTAAATTTCTCCAGTGAATCTTCACTTGTTGTAAACTTTGGTATCAAATGTTCCTGACATACTTGTTCATTTCCTGCCTCCTTATTGTAATTCCCAAATAGAATTAGTATGTTAATACTCACCACTGCGTTGTATGGCAATAACCTCATGTCTATAGACTGAAACGGTATTAGATGTAGAAATAGTATTTAAGACTAGATATTAATTTTTTTACATGGAAAAAGAGTAGCATAATAATAGAAGCTAAAGTTCATCTTAGTGAATTATACTGTGGAGGTTTTGGAAGTCATAAAGTGTGGAATTTGTCCACTTCCAGCTTGATTCCTCATAGGAACAAAGTATAGTGTTTGCATAGCACTGCATTCTGTCTTCAAAAAAAAAAAGCTATGTGAATATAATTTGAAAAGCTGCCCTTTCAGATTAAGCTTGCGACTTGAGGGTAGTATATAATTTAGTTATTAGATAAGAATTCCAGTAAACTCAAATTTGCTGACTCCTGGTCTATAATTCCAGTAATCTATTTTTGCTTTCAAAACAAAGACTTTATGTTGATGAGCAAAACAAGATACTAACTGAATAAGAAAAATACTATATGCCTAATCTTTATTGGTTCACAGTAATCTCTTGTAATCAGTCCATGAAAGCAAGGAACATGTTGAAGAAGCTCTTATTTTTTCATGAGTCACCAAGTGAATTGTTGCCTTCTTGGGATGTTTTAAAATAAACCACCAACATCTCTGGCAATGTAACTGTTAAACAGTTATTAATTGTAGTTTTGTGTTTCTCTTATTTTTAAAAACTGCTATGCTGTGGCTTTTTTTGTTGGCTGTCTTATTAAACCATCCTCTCCCACAGGAATGGAGGATATATTGTGGTTTCTATAACTTACTTGAGTGTATGTTAAAAACCCCACTTTCCAGATGAATAGGCTGACAGGGTCCTCAGCTTTCTGTTGTTAATTCTTCCTCTTTGGTTTGTGTTCACTTTTCCTCCAGAGCCTCACCCCACTCTTGGATTAGGCTCTCTTTTCTGTCTGGTAGTATGGCTGAAGGTGAAATAGAATTTGAAGTAGTCCATATGTAGCTTTTCATTCTTCCCTATGGAGAACTCTCTTCTGTTCTCAGCAAGGTACTGCAGGTACTGTGAAGTAAATACAGTCCTTTCACTTTTGCAAGGCAGTGTGCAGCTAGAGCCAGTTTGCTTCCTTTTAACCACCTTGTTGTAACAAATTGCTTGCCGTCAATGTTCCTCCTCCTCCACCACCACTATCCCTTGATGAACACTTTCAGATAAACTGTTGTATTTTCCTGGTCTAAACTACAAGGTCGATATTGTATTTTCTGACCCCTGATAAGAACACTGCTACTTTGGGGGTGGCATTCTTCCTGTGGTGTCTTTTTCCTCTCTTATTCAAGAAAAGTATTTTCTTTGAGCATTTTCTGAATCCCTGATAGACTCATAGCCCCTCTTCAAGACTTAGGAGGATACAGTATATGATCTTTTACACCTGCCATTCTGAAGTGGAAATAGTTGTGGCTGCAGAGCTCTTGTATAGTGACAGATAAGTCAAGGACCTTTCCTTCAGTTTTTCCATATACAGCTCTCAAGTGGGAAAAATTTTATACTCCTTCAAGTATTCTTTGGTTATATTCCAGTTGTTTGGCATTTTTTAATGCCTTCACTCATGGAAGATAATATGCTGCAGAGCAGTATCACATTCCATTGGCGAGCACAAGAAAATCATTGTAAGCACTCTGTGCAGGGCGCTGCTATCACTGCAACAACCAGGGACAGTGCCCCCTGCGAACTGCTGGTGCAGATGATGTCCCTGAATACTAGTTCACTAGTCTTCATTGGCCATCCCTCTGTTCAGAGCCAGACTCATAATCTTTTAAACTGCATTTATGTCAATAACATCAAATGGTTTAGGATGGACTTTGCAGGTAAGGGCTCTAGGATTTTACTTACTTTGTTACCACGGCATAATTGTCTAACTGTCCCTTTTCAGACATGCCCTTCACAATAGCCTGCCTAAATTGACAGTAGATTCAGTATTTTTAGAGTATTTTTAGAACCAGTAACTTCATACCTCAGCAGTCTCAATACTGCTTTAGTAGTGCCTAAGAGGAAACAAGATCTATAACCTCTCCATAACTGTTCAGTTCTTTGTATGATGGTAATAATAGCCTCCCATTTTACATCTTAAGGCCTCTCTTTTCCTTGGTTTGATAAATAGCTCCTAGAAAAATCTACCAAAAAAGCTGTTATGTCATTTCAAGCAATGCCCAAGTTCTATTGAGCCTTCTTCATCTTAATGAGAATCAACAACTGGATTTTTATATCACTCTAAGACTTTGAGTGTATTTTTCCTACTGTAGTGATGATAGCTTTCCTGCTTTTCAACTGATACTGTCTATGTTAAATTTTACTTTCTGGTTTGTTTCCTAGCCAGTCCCTACAAGTAAAACTATCTGATGCCTTTGGGACACACAACTGAATTTGTATATGTGCTGATGCATATGGCACTTCTGCTCCTTGCCTTCAAATAAAGCTGCATTCAAGTCTATTCTCTCTTAATTAAATGAGTTGTTATATCTTAGGCTAAAAGAACATTTCTTCTTCAAAAGGTGGAGGATCCCTTCACCTTTTGAAGAAGAACATTCTCTGTGTCCTCCGGGGTACATACAGTGGATGTGGAGATCCATTGCAAATGAATGATTACAGCCACAGGAGGAATTGAAGTTGCACATTCTTACTTCAGACCACTATCAATTTGAAATGCATTCTGGTCATGTGTGAAAGACCTGTGTGTCCGAATTGTAATGATACAGTTACATAGTACATCAGTAGGACTGTGTGAAGTGTCTTTTCTCTTTCAAAAGAAAATCTCCAGAGGAACCTTGCTGACGCATGAAATCAGCTTTCTTTTTGAACCAACTCCTCACTGAGATGCTCTGCCTGGCATCCAGTTTCAACAACCAGTTGTGAGACTCCTGTTTCCTCTGTAAAATTGAAATTTGGCAATGGATTCAGAAGTCAGTTAGAGACATGGAAGTCAGTTTCAGAGGTCCCATCTACCTTGTTTTCTTAGGAAGCCATTTTGGAAAAGTTGATGCCTTTTGAAAGCCACTGATTATAGTATTGAAAAGTACATGCTTTTCTCTGTAATACAAGACTGGATTAAATAAACTTCAGTTCTCCAGATGCGATTAAGTTACAGCAAGTTAAAAAGTTGATAAATAACCAGTGTTTCTATACTGTTTCTAGATAAATTCTGAAGAAGAAAGTTAGTATTACAATATGTAATTCTTACCCGTATCACTCAATAGTGATAGTGTAGAACCATAAAGTTCATGTGCGAGCAGATTTCATTTTTCAGGGCAATTGGTCTTTCAGGGTGTGATCTTTGTAAAAATTCATAGCCAGGATTTCAGTGTGGCTTAGCCATTATGTTCTGCTTTTGATTTGTAGAATGAAAACTTCTGGAATGTTTTCATTAGAACTTATGAAGAATATTTTTTGCCTCTGAGGCTAAACATGGGATCTTAAAATAACTGGTACTACTGATGAGAATAACTTTTCAAAGTAATATAAAATGACTTGTTTGTGTATCACAAGAGCCAATGAGTGAAACATGATTTTTGGGACATGTTGTACTTAGTATTGGAAATAATTATTGTAATTAACTGTTTATGGGATTCCCTTATATGGAACTTTCAATGCATGGGTTACATCAAAATGCAATTCATAAGGCTGGAGTGGGGAATATATTTTGGCACATATGGTGAAATATCAGCTTGGGCAGCTGAAATATGTTTTTGTTAGATGTGTATCACATTTTCAGCTTTATTGCATGAGGGAGCTATAGTATTTTTTTTTCCCTAGATACAAATATATGGACTAATTGAACTCTTAAAGTTACCTGGATACTGGAAATGAATGACATGATAAGTTAGAGGTTGTATGGGATTTATATGTAAAGGATCTTGCATTTTAAACTTTTTATAGGACAGCAGTCTCAGTGAAAAGGTGAATTATTTTACAGATAACAGAGGTGGGTTTTTTGGTCATCTCTCTAGGGCAGACTTTTCTAAGTTTTCACCTGAAGTTACTTGCTTAGAGCATCAGTAAATCACATTTAGTGAATAAAAAGTGTTAATATGTAACAATTTGGAGGCTTTACCGTATTTGTAAGTTCTGTTGAAAGAGAGAATTTTCAGTATTGAGTAATGCATTCAGCGGCTTCACCTCTTAAGTTCTTCCCATGTACACATACATGAACTGAAAAACTAAGGACCTGAAAAATTAAAATGCTAACAGAAATACACAGTGTTTGCAATTGGACTATCAAAAAAAATTGTTGGTAGTTGCAGGACACTTGCTTTAAAGAATCCATTTTGCATCACATGAGAGTGTGGAAAGTACTACATTAACAAGATAATTTGTGGGTAGGGAAGACAATGCAAATGATAGTCTTTGTTCTTGGATTACATTAAGATTGTGTGGAAAGAACTGCATACTCATAAACCAAAGTAGAACTACGTAGTTTACATTTGAAGTTATATGTCTATGCCATTGGAAGTTACTTTGGGTTATATCCTTCCATACTATTGGAAATTTTAAGAGTTCTCCCTTGTTGCATAGCCTTTGTGAGCTGCTGATTCATTAATAAGAAACTACTACTAAAATGCCCCTTCTTCAGAGTTAAATCCTGAATATTGAAATCACTGATCATCTTGTTAATAAGCTCTACGTGCCATGGCATCAGTGATTTTAAACCGAGAAATATTTGCATTAGTTTACTGTAATACACTGTAATAATGAAATCTACTGCTTAGTATGTTTTGTGTTCCAAATTATTTAAGAGTTGATCACATACTACAAAATTTCATAGTGTATTGTATGTACCTTATATAATAACGTGTTACCCATTATGACAGGGTATGTGCTCAACAACTGCACAACTTCATACATTATTTGGCATCATGAAACTAACTGTGTTGAGTTAATATGGACTTTGTATCTGAAAGTACTTTAAAGGATTTTAGAATTTATGTAAACATGAACTGTTTAAAAAGAGTTAAATCAGTTTAAAAACTGTTAAAATATTGGTTTTCTCTAAATGTTCTAGTTATAATTCATTTATAAAATTAGTTGAAAATTTTTCATTAAACAGTGGGTTTGTTTCAATTAAGTAGTATTTATGGACCGTTAAAATTACCTTATTATGATACTGAATTAATATAAAAATCTAGAAATTATTTTTCCAGTATGTAAGCAATTTTCAAGTTGTTCTCACCAGAAGAGATTATCAGGACAAAGGGACTCCTCCCAAATTAGTTTCTTCTGTGCTCTTTCCCGCTTGAAGCTCTTGAGTGCAAATGAATGGAATTGTAATTTCCAATTAGCTTTTGTGCCACAACATCCGCATGAAAAGACTTGCATAAAATTTGTCTAGAAGTTCATGGGGTAATCGTTAGCATATTTCTTGATTGTTTTATGTCACTCAGCAAAATTGCCAAATCACCTTAACTTGTCTTCTGTTGTATTGAAATTTTCATTAATTTAGGTTCCAACTGGTTGTAGTATTGCTAAATACTTTCTTAGTAATCTATTTCTGAAGTAAGAATATTTTGTAAGGTTTCTTTGTGGTTCCCCCCCCATAGGACATGGCCCTTGTTGCTCCTGAAGCGCCTTCAGAACAAGCTAGAAGAGTTTTCCAGACATATGACCCTGAGGGTAAGGGCTGTGCTTTGTGCTGAAATAAGCTTTTTTTAATAGAAGTGTACGCATTAAGAGAGGAATGAAATGCCTAGTCCTTAAGAAACGTTCAGTGAAGGAGTCAATCTACAACACTGAGCACCCTGGTCTGCTGGAAGGTTTCCCTGCCCGTGGCAGGTAGGTTGGAGCTAGATGATCTTCAAGGTCCCTTCTAACCCAAACCATTCCATAATTCTATGAAGAAATTATCTGAGAATTCTGCAGTAAGGGCAGTTGTAAAATAGGAAGTAGAATTTTCAACAGATTTTTTTAACCTTGTAATGTTCTTTGTAATTAACATAAAGCTTAAATAAAATTTATTTCTCCTATATGAAATTTTCATTAAAAAACTGTTCTAATATGAATCATTCTTCATGAGATTTTGTTCTGGAATGTATGCAGCATACACAGAAAATTTTCTTATGTTTTGGAAAACAGGATGTCTGGCATTCGGGTACTTTTTTAACTAATCAAAAGGGAAAAATGGTACAGTTATTACCGCAAGGGACCTAGTGGAGAGCTCTACACAAAGATTGCATTCTTAGCAAGTATTAAGCTTCTAAGTGTGTGAGTGGTAGATCCAGTTTCTGTATTGCACTGTTCTTTTTTTTTTTTTTAAAGTGTGAGAGAAGCATTTGAAAACTGCTTTCCTTCTAGAACCCCACCATTTGCTTGCAAATTTTACAGATAAAGATACGTAGTATTTGTATTTCTGAGTGAAATTTGTTCTCCTGGAAAGCATTTTGTTTCTTTTCCTCACAAGAAGCTTTGCTACTTCTTCAGATAATGGTTTTATACCTGACACTCTGCTAGAAGATGTAATGAAGGCTCTGGACCTTGTTTCAGATCCTGAATAGTAAGTATAATAAAATTTAAATACTGCAGAAGTATCAATTAATCACATTAATTATCATTTAAGGCTTTTTTTCTGGATTCAGTTAACCCATACCTGTTATAATTTAGGGTTGGTTTTGGTTTCTTTCCTGGTTTGGATTTTTTTTCCTAGTTTACATTCTGGGCACAGAATGTTATTTTTAAATGTTTAAGTCAGCTTTAAATTAAAGGGGAGGAATTAAAATTAAGATGTCTCTAACTTTGGTAGTGGTAACTAGAAGCAAAAAAATCCCTCAGACCTACTGCATTACTATATATTGAGGAGATAGTCAGGATTATATTTCTATATATTAATGGGGGTGAAACTGTGTGACAGAAGAACTAAACAATCAAGGTATTCAGTGGCAGATTTGGATTACCACTGGATCTTTCTGCAGAGTTTGAAGCTGAAACTGCTTCAGTTGCAGTTTTGTTTCCACCAGCACTCAGGACCTTATAGTGTTTATAATTACCATTTATTTTCAGAAATGACACATTGATTCTCGGGATTATAGTTAAAACTCAAATGTTTTAACTCTAATATGGACAGACAAGACTAATATTAAGTGACAACAGTTAACTTTCAGTGTCAAAACTTACCATGTTTTGTGACTAAATGCTTAACCCAGAAAGGAGAGCCAAGGCCTTGAACTTTTTTACTGCTCCAAAAGATGCTTCTGCTCTCTTGTAAACATTTGGTCTAGTTTACTTGGGTCAAAACTGGAATGACTGTGGAGACTGCAAGTTTACTTACGACAGCCATCTGAAATGTGATTGAGCCCATTTTCTGTCCTTCCAAATGTTTGAAGTGTAATGAAGTTTACTGAGTTGTTCTCTGGAGGATAGGAGTGAAAACTGAAATAAAGAGGTACCCAAACCAAAAGAAAGTACAAGACAAAAGGCTCATGTTCATATTATGACAGGAAATGGTGAAATCTTCAAAATATTTGTTTTTTAAAGGAAGGGAAAGAAAAAAGCCATCATTTAATAGGTCTGAGAAGCTTTCTTTTGCCTTTTTGTTCTGCGGTCTCAATCAGTGTGCAGAAATCCTCATTTTTCATTCAGCAGTTTTTCCATTTGGCTGTTTGGCATTCAGGACATTTGTGGCATAGCCCTGTCTTATTTTATTGTGCATAGCACATCAAATATAAATTGATGTATGAAAAGCCAGTCGAAAGACTTGCTGTATTGAAAAGTCATGATGAAACCATGGAATATGCAGTCTTAAATCATCTCCTCTTAAATAAATATATTGCCTAATACTTTATCTTGAGAACCTACTCTCTTTTGGTTCTAGATGTTCTGTCTTTTTAGTGTGGAACACAAGTACAAATAATGTATTTCAAACTCCATACAGGCTTTTTTGCTTATTTTTTGTTTGTTTGTTCTTAAGGAAAATTAAAGGCCTTGCCTCAAATGTACTGTTTAAATTTGTGATGATCTAGTCCAAGGCTTTAAGTTTCTCAGAATCTCAGGATGTATGAAGATCAGACCTAATTAGGATTTTAGAACTGTAGAGGGGAAAACTCTGTAGAGCAGACATGAATTAGCAAGGTGACTTAGCCAGTACTGAATGCCACTGCATGTGTTTTTAGTAAAATTTTCTAGTTTTTTAGTGAATGTGTCTGAGAACCCACCTGTCTCATTTGTTTTGCCTGTTTCTAAAAACCATTTGATGCCCTTTAGGGCGCCAATTTGAGCACATCTCTCAATCTAGACTTAGCTTGTTTAAAACACTTTATGCTGTCTATTTGACCAGTAGTGCAGGCTTTTGTCCCCACACACTTCTCAGCCATAACAGTACAAAGGCCATCACCCCAACACTCGTAACCTCTTCGGTTCAAGTGCCAGGCTTTGCACTGAGGAGACTGAAGCACAAGCACACACGTGTTCAGTAGCTCTGCTGTGGTACCAGTAACGTTGAAAGGTGCTAGGGATCTGCTGAAGGAAAAAGCCTCAGTTGAAACATAACACAGTCCAAGTTTATTAGATCTACCCTCCTGCTTAACTGATTAAATTCTGTACACTGACCATATTTAAAAACTTAGGTGGCTCTGTTATTTTTAAACAGTTCTTGTGTTTCTTTAGTGAGTACATACCTTGCTTTAATCTTACTACATAATTTTAAGTGCATTTTAAAAATTATCTGTCATGGTTCTGTTTGCAAACACGGTGTTTTTGCAACTCTATTGCAGCATTTCAGGAATCTGGGCAGGTTTCAAACAGCCACTGAAATACCAAAATTTTGTACTCTGAGAGCAGTGAGAATGAGGAATAGAAGGATTGAAGTACAGTATCTTGCAAATCCTGAGTCATGGTTTCACTTGAGTAGAGAACTTTTTTAAAGGTGGTAAATTAGCATGGTTTATAGGATATCACAGTCAGTGCTACGAATTTTAAAATTTGTCTTCCAAGGGCCTTAACAGAGCCACTCTCTTAAGATTTGCATAATATATCCTCTGTGTGTTGAGGGAGAAACAAAAAGAGTCCAAATAATTTACTAGTAGTTCTGTGTTAGGACCAAGAAAGGAAGTTACTTAAAGAAGACATGCAAGGGGTAGCCAGAAGGACAAAATGCATCTGTACAACAATCAAAAAGACCTTGGAAATGACACCTTCTGCCCACAGCCCCCAACAAAGAGACCTGGGGTGGTTAAGGGCCTACGTAGTAAAAGAGGCATCTGTGAGAAGCTAAGAATGTGTCTTCTGAGAGGAAAACATAGTGCCTACATGAAAAAAAAAGGGAAGAATCTGGATTTATGGAATGTTAAATGTAAATACAATATGAAGTGAGTTAAAATCTTCTGTAGACTAATCAGCAAAGTTATAAAACTAATAGTATTCTTCTGAGCCTGTCAGTGCCAAGAGGCTTGCAAGAGGTTTGTAGTTCTGACAGACGACTCCCAGTATTTAAAAGTACTCAATTAGAAAAGTGCAGTGAGTTCTTTATATTCACCAGGGAAGGTGGCAGGGAGCAGTTCTCCTCATCACTGGAGATTACTGAGGGGTTCTGTGCTTAAGCCTTCTTATGGGTGGTCAGAGTAACTAAGGTTCTGAAGTGTCAAAAGAAGTAATAAAAAACCAAAATCCTGAAGAAACATCAGAAGGACATTGCTGAACTGGTTTAGGTTACTTACCACTGTGAACTGTGCTGGTACCAACAGTATCAGAATGAGAAGGTGACAAATGAACAACAGCACTTAGAAAAGGATTTGAAGGCGAGTCGAGGGAAAATTTTCATATAAATATTTCATGGGTAAACATGGAATAGGAAGGAATGGTTTTTGTAGATAAAGAATTGACCAAAGAATAAAAATGTCACCTTTTCTTAATGGAGGGAGATAATTAGATGAATTTTACAGGATTTTGTATTAAGTCTGTGAATTCTGTTATTTTGCCAGCAAGGATTTGGCAGCAGTAGGGTTTTGTGTGATTGTTGCTGATACAAATGTGTTTGAGATGTTAAAAAAACAATATGTAAGAGCAGCAGAAGTTACTAGAAGATATGGTAACAGAGAAGTGTCAGTACAGTAAATGTAGATTGGTCACTCAAGGGAGAAAGAAATGCTGATTTCACATACACGTTGTTGGTCTATGAACTAGGTATTACTGGTCAGGAAACCTCTCTAGATTTAAACTGATAGTGATAGACATGGAGTGGCATTCGTAGGAGTTATGTCATTGTATAAATGCCTGCTGTTTCACTTCAGCTTGGAAAAAGAATATTGTAGAAAGGTATCAGGAATGCAGCAAGGCTAATTAAAGATATGGAATGCCATTAGTGCAAGGAAAAGGTAGGTTAGGACTGTTTGACCTGGAAAAGATAGACAACCATTTACACAGTAAATAGGGAGTGATTGTTAATTGCTTCACACAATACAGAAATGGGGTATCATCAAACTGAATTATCAGCTGACAGGTTCAAAACAGAGAACATCTATTCCCAGAATCCATAGTTTAGTTTTCATTTTTTGAGTGGAGTTTATTAAGAGCCAGAAGTATATATGGGTTCAAAGCTAATTAGGCACATGCATGGAAAAAAAAATATGTATGTTTGTGTTTTAGATACTGCCTGTCACTGAAGAGATCTTTGAGCAGCAGACTGCTGGAAATGGGGAGGGTAAACTAAGGCTGTGTGTTTGCCCTGTTGTATCGTAAGCATCCACTGCTGGCCAGTGTCAGGAACAGGATACTGGGCAAGATGCTCTGTTGGTTTGACCCAATGAGGACGTTCTTGTGTACGGTACAACTTGTAACTAAAGCAGAGGGCTAGGTAGATGCACGTAGGTACAAGCTGCTGCCTGTAGAAATATATTGCTTAAATAGATATATAGACTTATAACTGACCTTCGTTTGCAGTGACCTGAAATTAGATCATAGTCACGCAGTAAGGCTTCCAGATTAGTACTGTTAGTATTTCCATTGTTTGTTGGTTCTGGCTTCTTTGATATCAAGTACATGATGTAAATGTAAATGTAGAAATGTATCTGTTAAATTTAATTTTATTTCAGTGTACTTAGAAAATCTTGGAAGGTTTTCAAATCTGTGTTTAAAAACAGGTTGTTTGGCAGTGACAGAGCTATGTTTGAAAGATGGCTGTTTCTTGTATCTTTAAAGAATGCTTACAAGACAGCAAAATGCCTTTTGGGCTGTAAACCTGGTTTTAGATTATATGGGTTTCAAATTATTTTACCAAATATGGTGGTCCTTCAGAATTATCACTTATTTAATTTAAAATAACAAATTACTTTTATTTAAAAATAACCATGTTTTGGCAACTTGCATACCATTCTGGTGCAGTTGTCACTTGTGATTAAAAATAGAATAGTATTGCTATACTTGGCAGTCAGTACTGTGGTAGCACAGCATAACTTCGTCATGCAAGAATAAAAGTGTCTTACTCATACTTTTATATTCAATGTTTTTATCTTAGTGTAAACCTCATGAAGACCAAATTAGACCCAGAAGGACTGGGCATCATACTACTGGGTCCCTTTCTGCAAGAATTTTTCCCTGAGCAGGTAATCAATATAGCTTTATTGCTGCAGAGCATTGTCTATTCTGTTTGGCTTTGTGACTCATTAAAAACTTTAATCAGTATCACAATTTTTAGTAAGTATTGCGTTCATTCAACTCAGCTGTTCAGCAGATAACTTCTGTATTCCACCACAAATGGTAGACTTCTGTTTTCTGTAACATGTCCATGATTTTTTCAGCCTTACTCTGGAAGGAAGCTCCATCGTAGCAACACGTTCTAAATTTGAGTTCAGGAAATTAATCATTTTGCATGTGACATTGAATTGTTTCCTTACACAGAAGGTTCATCGGAGTTTGGTTTTTATGAGAATAAATGACCATACTGGTTTTATGAATATTAAAAATATTGCCAACAAATGGGAAAAGGTTGCAAACATATTTAGAACTATTTTTATGTACAATTCTTAATAATGTAAAATTTTTGACATTTAACAAAAAGTCATTATAGACTTAGGTTTAACATATGTGGAAGTTAGGGTATTGGAAAATTATTTTCAAACTCTCAGTCTGCTCCGTATATTGTTCAAGACTGCACCACTACCGAGAGGCAGGTGTTAACCTAGCACTGCTGTCCCTCTTTTCCCTTTGCTTTGGATCACATTTTCCTGCCCTCACGCTGCCTCCCTGCCACCAGGAGCCTCTTTAAACAGATATGTGGTAAGCCAGAACAGGGAGCTGGTCTGGGTAAGAGCTCTCTTTGCAGGTGTCTGGGGGTGTGTTCCATTGCCATGCACATGCTTGTATTGGCAAAAGAGAGCAGGTTTACCTGGAGATAGAAGGATAGGCTGGTGGAAGCAGGAGAAGGCCTAACGCAACCGGGGGCTTGTCAGCACAAGCCCCGGCGTGCCCTCGGGAAGAGGGGACGCAGCGTTGGCCTCCACAGCGTCCTCGCTGGACGGCTCAGTGGAATCGGCGCTCAGAGGAAGCTCGTCGGGCAGCC
>NW_008237226.1:1301540-1311708 GCF_000691975.1 Corvus brachyrhynchos
TTCTGGTGTGAGTTCCAACAGGTTTATTTGCAGGAGGGTCCAGGGACCAGCGAAAGCCCCGAGGAGACCCGGGCTAGTCCCCCTTATGGGGGGGTGGAGTAAGGCAGGGAAAGGGAAAACAACCAATGGGGTACAAGCAGAGGGGAGGATACAATTTTTCGGAACAAATGGGGAAAACAGGGAGGCAGGAGTCATAACAGGGAACCAATTAATAACTAAAAAAGGGAGAACTTTCTGGAACAGGGGGAGGTAATTTAGGATTTGGAGCCACCCAGGGCGAGGTAACCTAGACCTCAGTGATCTCTTCTGGTGACTGACATTTGATGGTTTCAGCCCGAGAGCAGGCTGACCCACCCCAACAAAGGCCTGAGAGGAGTACTTCTTTAAAGGCTTTTTAGCTTAATGTGTCACTGAAACTATGTGGCTTAATTTTTAAAATCAAGGAAATGTGGAACTGCTGGGTTTTAAGTGCCTTCAGCGAGATATATTTTGTTAAGGATTGTGCAGCACTGGGTATAGTATTCTGTACTATGAAACATTCTGGTCAGTCAGAAGACACTAGAATTGCACTGCCATAGATGGTAGGGATTGAATAGATCATTCAGAGGCTTTCATCATCTAGAGGAAAGAGAAAGAGGAGTTAGTGTTAATTTTCTCTGGACTTACAGAATTATATCTGCATTGTATTTTTGCCAACTGTTTCTTCTTCCTTCCATTTGTTTATACAGAAGTGGAAATAGATGCACAATTGATATAATTTATTTATTACAATTATATTACATTTGCAAATCTGGAAGACTCCACTGCTTAATTTTAGGCCCCAGATGCTTAGAATGAAGTTCAGAAAGCCAAAGAACATCCTCCATGATTGGCTGTGTCTAAACTGTCCAATACCATGGGCCCTAGATAGCTGGGGGAGAAAAGAGCCATTGTATGGGGCTGCTGCCTCTCTTTCCTGTTGCAAGGGCGTCATTGACTGAAGAAGGGAAGCTGGAGAACAAAGCACAGTGCAATCACGGGCAGAACCCTGCCTTGCTCACCTTGGTGGAGGAACTCTTTGCCTGCTGTAAAGTTGGAGCCCCCAAGTCAATGCCTGTCTGTTAAGTGCTAATTCCCCACCACTCAGTTTTGCCTGTCCTGTTAAACCTTCACTGGCTCCAGTACAAAACATGGCAATTGTTACTGCCTTATGGGTGCTATTAGAGCAATCTGCATGTTTTGGACCGGAACTTGCCAGTATCCATTTTTTCAGTGTCTGTACTCTGTGGATCAGGTAGCAGTAGCTTTTACCCATACTGACACCTGAAAGAATTCTTTCTGAAAGTGAAATTCAGCACAAATGAAGATTAAGGTCTTTTTTTCAAATACTTTGAGGAAATAGCAGATAACAGTGATGGCTGGAATTTTTGGTGTTGATATTTGAACATGTAGCTAGGGCTTGGGAGATCCCGATTCAATTCCTTCTTCACTGAGGATATTCAAACCCCTATTGTTACTCTCCTAGAAAGTACTCACCTCCACCTCAGAAGTAGGAGGGTATCTCCGCTTTCTTTCTGAAAGCTGCTGGCTTAGAAATAAATTATTCAAAGCTATTCAGCCTGACTCTTTAGTGCTTAGGGCAGTCACCTTGAGAGGGGGATTCCTGAATTCCCTGCTTGCTGTTTTTGTTTTTTGTTTTTTTTTTTAAACAATAATTGCACAGAATTCGTAACTTCCATGGGACCGGAAGTGGAAAGCAGCATTTTTTTTCTTTCTGGGTGAGCGTAACTTCCTCAGGGAAATGAATGTGTCCTCTTTCCTCCCAGCAAAGCTTGATTTTATTTATCTCTGTGAAGCAACTTCTGTAAGCAGAGTTACCACTTATCTTCCTTTTCACCACCCTCCTTCCACTGAATAGCTTGGATGGCTGTGAGAGACCCATAGAGAGAGAGAGTTTGTGAATCATTCAAGAGTAGAAAAATGAATGAGGGTTTTTGTAATGTGATGGATGTACTGTAACCCGAGCAGATTAATTCTCATTCCAGCCTTTACTTCCATGTGCTCAAAAAAGGGATAAGCTTTTGTTTGGAGCCTGGTCCGGTAGGCATAAAAGAGCTGATACTACACCTGATTTGTGTTTCCTGGTTCAGTGAAATCCAAAGCTTTCAGTCCTCTTAGGACTAAAACATTTAAACACCTGGAACAGTAAAGGTCAACCAGAGCCAGTACTTTTGCTGTTGGACCTTGGCAGAACCGGTGTCTTCAAAATTAGTTTACTTAGGCAGGGGAGTATATTAGCTTTTTAGCTCTCAGATGGAGGGCCAGAGATTGGACCTAGTCCTTAGTAAAAAACTTTGTAGCATCCAAACAGTGATAAATAAACATGCATGTGACTACTGCATAAGGTGTCTGACATTAAAAATTAGAACAGCTTCTACATGGTTAGTGCTGAAGTTGTAGTTCAAAGTGTCCAGGTGAACACAGAAAATCATGACGTGCTCTTGGGGCCATTACTCATTAATTTACTGGCACCTGTTTTTTTATTTCTGATAAGAAAGGTAAAATGAAGATTTTGTCACCTAAAAGAAATAGTACTTTTTAAGTTTCCTTGAGTCTTCTTGGTTGAATGCATCTGTCTAGTTGTAAAAATAAGAGACTCAAGGCACAGTGTATGCCACATGAAATTAACTGTCTTCTTTCTACTAGGACTCCAGGGTTTCAGAGTCATTTACTGTTTACCATTACAATGGACTGAAGCAATCTAATTATAATGAAAAGGTAAGATGTACCTCTAAGCCCTAATAACAGTAGCTATGCAAAACTGAATACAGTTACAGCAAAATACTCTCGAAACAGATGTTTTACAAAGCTATTATTTTGATAATTTTCTTCCAAAATGATATATTTGGAATTGGAAGGTGCTTTGTGCTCCTGATCACATTTGAGCTACTGTACTGCATTACTTGGCCAGACCAGGTCTCTGAAACTCTGCGTTTTGAAAAGAGCACTTCTCACACCTACCCGTCATAAGGGGGGGTCTGAACTGTAAGGGACAGTGGAGATGTAACATACACAAAATGCAACTTTTAGAAGTAATTCTACATCTAAATTAGGTGTTCAGAATTTTTCATGTAATTTTTTTTGTAGTCCAGGCTTGCATCAAAAATTAGTATTTTTTTGAGCCATTTACTGAGGAAACAAAAATGACCTGTTTCATTTTCAGTGTTCTCGAAAAAAGGGGTATATCAAACACAATATGACTGATTCTAAGTTCCTGAAGGCGAATTTAGAGTAAAAGATTGTAAGGCATTAAGAGCCATAAGGAACAAGAATGACTTCAAGTTAGAAGACTCTTCCAGACAATATACCTGCTCAGTCTTTGGAATAGCTTGCAGTTAAGTCCTTAAAATCCCCCCTGTGAAATATCCAGCGGTTTCATACCCCAAAATGTAGGCAGAAGCATTCAAAGATTAGGGTTTTTCGATTTCATACCTCCATTTCATTAAAAAAAGAAGTATGTAAAACTTCACAGATTTAATGTGTATCGTAACAACTCCCCTCCTAAACTGGTGATAATAATCATCTCATCTTACAGTTTTTGAGCAGGCTGACAGAGTTGGGTTTACTTTGACAGGTCATGTATGTAGAAGGCACAGCAGTTGTTATGGGCTTTGAAGAACCAATGCTGCAGACTGACGACACTCCCGTGAAACGCTGCTTGCAGACCAAGTGGCCGTACATAGAACTGCTCTGGACCACAGACCGATCTCCTTCCCTAAACTGATGTGGTGTCCATGGGCAACATCCGGCCGTTGCATCCTCGGATGGGGAGACGGAATTGGAATTTGCTTGGGGAGTGGTATACTTTGACTGTGTGGAGTTATACACTGGTATCATTGAGGAATTGTAAATAATGATTACAAACACTTTTTCAGTGTTAATTGGAATATTTAATTTTTTAATCAGATTGATTTCTATTATAATAGTTTGTCTTTTTTGGCCACTGTAGTACTGTTAATGTGAGTTATCCTAAAAAAAAAAAGCCTACTTATAAAGTCTTACCATTATTTTGCCATCTCATGAAGATTTGAAAAATTCTGGTATTGCAGAATCTGCATATTAGATGTCAGATCTTTAAAACATGAAACATATTCAGCTTTCTCAGCATCATATAGGCATGTTTTATTATTTAAATTATACTAGCTTACATTACAGTACCATAATGTGTGGACTAAACTGGCCTTTGCACTGGATATGTTATAATGAGTTAAAATTTTCTGCAGTTTTTCCTAAAATCTAATTTTACCTAAAGAGCTTGCACAATGTGACATAAATATGATACATTTTTAGGAATAAGTATAATTCTTAAATAATCTTTCTTGGCAGTTGTATATTACTGTGGCTTAGTTATTGGGCATGTTAAAAGTGAACAGAAAATCTGAGGAAAAATAGATATATTAATATTTATTTGAATTTGTATAAAAGAAATGTAAAAACAGCAGAAATAATTTCTTGTTCTATAATCTTTAAACTATTCAAACTTATAATATTGCCAAATACCTCTTCTTAATTTGTCCAAACAGCAGTGTAAGCCAGCATTACTGTATGTGTTAAGTGCATGAGAACATCTGTTATTACATTATTATATTCCTTTATTTATTATCAACTTCTTAGCCCTAAAATAAAATCTTTTCCTTGAATCATATATTATTCAAAGTTTGGTTTACTTGGACTTGTTTGCTGCTTCTCTGAGATGATGGAAAGGGACCACAGGTTTAGAAATGTTAGCTTTCAAGTTGAACACATCTTGGGGGAGAAAAAACCCACACCAAAAGGTAATTTCCTAACTTCTGGAATTACCGTGATGACCATTCCTTATTGCAAACTGACCACAGAGTATCTTAGTATTAAGAGAGTTGTTTTTTTTTTTCTAGATTTCTTTTTCTAAAAAATTTCATTTGCAGATAACAATGATTTGAAAAGACTCCTGAATTTGTCCTAGGACTTGCTTTACTTAGAACACAAGTATTCTGTCTGGTGGTGTGGGCCTGACATTAAAAGCTTGTGCAACAGTGGTATTACTGCTGAAAACTATAGATAACAAATCAGGAGAGTCTGCATGTCAGGCATGAAACTTTACTTTTCAAAAAATAGTCAAGCTTGATAGGTATTTGTTTTAGCTGGTTTTGCACATTTAACATAAATGTCTTTAGACTTCCACTGACACCTTGGAACGGAAAAATTCACTTTTCTGGCTCTTTGTCTTAAATGCTGGTGTCTGTCCTGGGCTTGCTTGTACTGGAGTATCTCACACCAGATTTTGCACTGAATCATAGCTTGAATCTATTAGAATATGCATCCTTTTTTCTAGCCCACTCATAAAATTTATGTTCTATCTCACAGAAAAAAAATCAATTAGAAGCCCAGCTGATGTGAGATCTGTATATAAGCATTAGTCTGGATTAAAACTTCTGCTGTACTCCAGAGACATTTAGCCAATGATGGTGTGATATAAGAACCCTCATTCCTGTATCCTTTTTCCTTCATACTGCCTAGTTGTTAGAGACCTGGCTTCTGGTTTACTTCACTTTTGGATTACAGAGGCTAACTAACAGTGCTTTATGGCATTTAGGCAGCTCATCTGAGAACCTCAGCCAAATGAACCTTTCTGTCCTTTCTTCCCTGATGAGCAAGCTGGGAGAGATTCTGCCTTTATGGAAATTCACTTTTCGTCCCCTAAAAGAATGTGGTTATTTAGATAGCAGACTTAAAACATGCAAGGCATTAAAGTTTGCTACTTTTTATATGCTCCCATAGAAAAATGTCTAGGAACCTATACAATTTCCACAAGTTCTTCTGCTCTAAGTGCTGCCTCTGTGTGTATGTATATATTGCAGTTTGCAAATTGAAGCCTAGTCGGTAATATCAGAGCACTCTATGGGATTAAACACATGCTCTAAGTAACCAGACCAAATTGATAATGCTAACTGTAAGAAAGCATGTGAGCGAAATACGCAATTACATGACATTTTGATTAATACCCTAGGGGTTTTTACATATTGCACAGTCATTCAATTTTAATTGCCAAGGAAAGGACTATCTTCTGGGAGACAGCTACTGTCCTGGCTGGCAGCACGGTACAGTTAGCAGGACATCGGACAGTTGGTCTGGAAAACTGGCTTCCCATGTCTCAGATCCCTTTGAGACAGAACATTGTTCTGATACATGTTGGTGTCTTTTTGCTCTAAATTCACTTTCATAAAAAAGAGGTGATTGGGGGGGAAAGGGTCCTGGGGTCAGCTGCTGGCTAAATGGTAAAAGAAATTATTCTTACACTTTAATGTATACTGAAGTTCACAGTCACCCTCAAATAAGTTATCTAAGTAAATAATGGAAAGACTACTTCTAGTGCTTCATATTAGCCCACATGACTTAGATTTGAAGGCTGAAGGGTAACAAATACATATTTGCTTTGTTAAAGTCTGAACTGTTAAAGGTAAGCAGCCAGTACAAACCCAAATGTAAATATCCTTGTTAGAATCCACACAAAGGGCCCTTTAAAACAGTGAATCACTTAAGTACATGCTGGGCATTTTGGTTTTTGGATACTTTTGTTGAAGTTTTGTTCCTTCAGACAGTTACAATTTCTGCTTATCTGGTCCATCTGTATGCTTTCTCTTACCTCTTCTGTTCCTTGTGTGGATGAGTTTAGGTCCAGGAAACCCAAGATGGGCCTTGATGGAGCAGGCAACTGATGTGGGAGTAAAATCCACTGGGGGAGAGGAGTGGCTGTGTCTACACATCAGTTCTCGAGCAGAAACAAGAACCTCCCTTAGTGCAATGCACTAATTTGCTGTCCAACTAGATGAGCGTCTGCAGTCAGGCTGTGGACAGCTACTCTGGGTGCTCCGGCTTGCAAGCAAGTCTGCTCAGCACAAAACATCAAGCATGTTCAAGGGAGCACCTTCAGCTTCCCGTGGCTGTGCTGAGCCCTGTGCTGCAGCTCTGCTGCTGGCAACAGCCAGAGGTGCAGTGGGAACACAGTGTAGCCACAGCTTCCCCTGCAATGTCCCGTCCTTTGGGGTTTCACACACAAAGCAGCCAGTCCCTGCTTTTACCAGCATGGTGGATTGCTCATTAGACTCTGTTTTACATTGATTTTGTGTGATTAAACTAGTTAATACCTATAACTAATGAAAAATCAGTATTTCCTGGAGATCTCTTGAAAAGAAACACATTTTTCTGCAGACTATATGCTTTGATTGATATAAGATTTAATCTACTCAATCTAAAATTAACTTTAATGCTTTTCATGTAGGAATTACTTCTGCTGAGATTTTTAACTTGGACAATGTTCACAAAGGTAAGGTTCAAAGAGGAATGCTGAACATCTTTTGTCAGCATGTCATCCTGAATTCAGATCCCACAGACTCGCTCTGTTTGTAAAGCATGGTCACATCCTCATTTTATCCCCTTGCGACAGGATAATCAATACAAAATACTGTCTATGTAGTGGTTTCAACTACAGTTAGGTGAAGGATTCTGGCCTACAGAAACAAAACTAGGAAACAATTGAAAGATAAGTTTTCCTGTGGGAATTGGACATTTCAGCTTCTGTACTGCCATGTTTTGAAACAGTAACAGATTTAACAGTAAAATTGTCATTAATTTTTATAAGATTTATGTTAAAAACCCATACGATTCTTTGAAATACTTGTTCCTCTGCTAGCAGGTTCATTACTAAGTAATAGCATAAATAACACTAAAGCCCTGATAATGAAGCCTCCTGCAAAATACTAAGTTTTGCCTCAGCAAAACTTTCCATAGAAGATTTGACTCAGTTATTTTTAAGATTGGAAACACCGTAATGACATACTAACATCACCAACTGCACATAATATTAGCTGTAGAAATCCACACCATTAATCTTATATTTTTCTTCATAAATTACTTAATCCCACATCTGACCTTCCATTTATTCTGTAAGGTAGATAATGATTTTTAGACTCTTGGCTAAATGTTCTTATAAAAGCTCTCTGTCCTGGCTCCAGGTATGGTTCTAGAGCCTATTAAGACTTTTTAGTTAGATATTCAAAGCAGTTAATGTATCAGACCACAGGTATACTAAAGTGCAAGCTTCAGCCAACCAGCAACTGGGGGAGCTGCTTACCACTTACACAGCACAGATCAGTGTCCACTTCAAACATTTCTAAAGTCTGAGGAAAGCAAGATGTGAAATAAGCTTCCAGTGATCAGAACAGATCCAGGTTGTGTAGAGAAACAAAATCCTTAGAAGCAAAACTAGTTGGTTTTGTTTATCTCTTTAAATTGATTTGGAATATCCTGCATGCATATGTCTCTATAGAGAGAAAAAAAAAAAGGAAAAGTGTGAGGGGGACTGCTGTAGGTTAACACTTTGGAGGTAAGAAGATCTTGATAGACAGTTCCTTCTTTTCATGCTGCCCTGCCTTCCTACAGGTTTTAGCTCTGATAGCTGTTTGAAGCACTTTTTTACTTTTTAAAATTCAGCTCAAACCAAACAGGTTAGGTGGCATGTATTTCTAACTGAACGGCAGGTACAAGGGGAGCACATGAGAACTGCCTGTATTCTTGCTTATGCCTCTTCAGCTTCATTGGTGTGAACACTGACCTATCTTCAAGTGTGCTAATTACTGAATTTTAACGGTTTTGGATGGATCTGTACGAAATGGCTACAGCACCAGAATGTGCTGCCTTCTCACTTCTGAGCAGTCTGAGTAGTTCTCTGAGCCCCAGAAACTACATTTGAGACACTCAGCCCTGGAACTGATTGCTGTGCTAAGAAAGAGCATTATTATTATCATCATCATCATCATCATTATTTAGCATAAGGCAACACAACTTCCAAATGCCTTCAATTGTCTTAAAACTGCATGACTTTTAAGAGTAGGTGTTAATCCTAAAGTCATTCAGAAGTACCTCACTTCTGAATTTATTACAGGTGCTTAGATATCTAAGAGATACTTGTACTATGTAAAATAATGAAATAGTGTCAATGGTGATGTTTCACCATTTAACAAAGTAAATTTGACATAAATATAAGGCAAGCAGAATTAAGGGATATTACAAGCCTGTGGGGACAGCTAAGGATCACACAGTTAATGCTGGAAATAAACACACAGTTCTATTTTTGTGAAAAGGCATGTTAGTCTTATCTGAATAATCTTGCCATAGAGCACTTAAAATAAAATAAACACAAAAGTAAAGTAACCAGAATATCAGAGCAAAACAAACTGCTCTCAGCTGCTTTCATAGGTAGATCCACTGTAGCATATTTATAAATGGGTTCTCTATTCTTTTATTCTTTCTCTGATTCTGTTTTGGACATATCTGCGTTATAAATGCCGAAAAACTATTCTTTTTTCTTGTTGTCACAGAGCTGATTACATGGAAAATAAAATGTTTCTCCTTTTCTTCCTACCTTTGCGTTGGTAGAAAAAAAATATAAATAATGCTGTCCCCTCAAGATGTGGGTGTAATGGCACATTTAGCTTTGTAGAGGAAGGGAGCATTTCAGGCAGTCAGGTTTTTCTATATATTCTTAACAAAACCAGTTAAAACTCCGTTGTGGGGCTTGCAGGGGCAGAACAGTTCAAGACAGGAGTTATACAGCCCCATCAGTTTTGATTACTTTTACGAAGAAATTACTAGAGGAGCTTTCTAAAAGCACCATTCCATTTCTGTGCCACGTGCAATTGGTTATTTCTGTGGGAAAAGCGACATGACACCTGCTCCTGCATGGAGCTGTGGTAAAGGCTCGCTTCTGCGCCAGTGCGAGGTGCCTCCTTCAGCTTATTAAAGCTTTACGTAGTCAGGCACTCATGGAGAAACTTTGAGAGGAATAGAGGAATACATCTTGTAACGCGTTCTGAACTCTGTGCCCGGCTTTACATGTTTCCTCTGGTTGGAAGGGGTTTTTTCGTTACTGGGGTTGTTTGGTTTCTATTTAATAATGGCCATGCCGAGCAGCCACATAACAATCTGTAAAGGTTTACATTTTTTCAATGCACTTCAGTTTCCTAAAAGAGATTTTCAAGTACCAGGCTCTTCAGTTTAAACTCTTGAAAATGCTGGAAGTCGAGAGAAGTTCAACTAGAAACCAGCAGCCCACGCCCCGACATCTCCCGCTGGGAGCACGGCCGCCCCAAGG
>NW_008237226.1:1312217-1322238 GCF_000691975.1 Corvus brachyrhynchos
GGGCGGGCCGGGACGCCCCCGGGCCCGGGGAACGCTTTGGGAAGGCGGTGGGCGAACGGCGGCATCGCGCCCGCGGCGTGACAGTGCCCATCGCCCGCCTGTTCTGATCGCCCCGGTGCCCTCCCGGTGTGTTTCGCAGGGTCAGTGTCCTGGTGGGAGCTCCCAAAGCCAACACCACGCAGCCAGATATCGTGGAAGGAGGAGCGGTGTATTACTGCGCCTGGCCCGCCGCCCGGTGCAGGCAGATCCCCTTCGACAACACCAGTAAGTGCGCGGCTGTCCCGCGGCCAGTGCGGTGTGTGTCGCGCCGCCGTGCCCGGGTCCCCCTCGGCTCCTTCCGCGATCCCTTTACTTGGGTCGCTTTGATCCGAGTATCTGCGCTTCGCCGGAGAAATCCCGCTCCTGGGAGTCTGAATGCATGTGCTCTTGCGGGGAATGGTTCAATGGTCCCCAGGGAAATAACAGGACTGTGACCTCCAGCATGAGCAGTTCATCTTAATAACTGCCTTTTTTTTTTTTTTTTCCTTCTTCTTCTATGAAGGGCATTTGTTGCAGATTCCTGCTTTTGAAAACACTTTTGCATGTTCAGAAGGCAAAGCCCCAAAAGCCTTGTCTCAAATGTCTCTGAACCTTGGAAATAACAGGATTTCTAGTCTTTGCTGCTAGTTTCAACGAGGGGATTTCTGGCTGTTCAGATGGATGAAGTGCCTCGTGTGGGATACTTATTTAATTCTATTCAGAAAGCAAGAGTTTCAGAACAGTGAAGCTAGATGTAAACCGATTTAGGCACAATGTGGATAGATTATATCCACTTCCAAAATCCCATGACAGATGTTTCTTATTTAATTAGAGGGAACACACGTTTTAAACAATTCAAGCTGTTTATGCTTTCTGTTGTCTCTTTATAGGTCTTGAAAATAATTTAAACCTAGTGTTTGCAGAGTCTTCAAAACTGATTCCTTTATTTAGGCAGACTTTGACAGTTTGACCATTAAGCAAAAGTTATTCTTTAGGTTATATTTAATCTTAATATTTGTGGTTTATTGAAATGGGAACACAATTTTTTTTTCTGAAAGCACAAGTTAAATTATAAGAGCTCACTTAACTGTAGCAAATAAACACAGCAGTTCTTTACTCCTCCCAACTCCCACAACCCACATCCTATTACTGTGTTAGTGTCTAGGAGCACTGAACAGGATGACTGTCCCATGATGCTGAGCATTCTTCCCAGAGTGAGTGATAGTTCAGGTGCGTGTATATGGTTACTTGGGCAGGTAAAGCTATGTACAGCATCTGGTTATGTATGGAAATGGAAATGTACATAGACAGTATGCGCACATTATTTTAATTGTGATATGTCCTGAGTGTACATATTTAAAATAAAATGAGGAAATAGAGGAAATATTCATGTATTTCCCATCTTATAGTTAGATAGTTCGTGTAACAAAAGTGGAACGTATTAGCTATACAAAATAATTTCAAGTTTGAATATAAAACTTACAGACCAAATGAAAATTCCAGCACGTTTTTGAAGGGGAGTTTTGAAAAATTAATGAAAGTCTAGTGATGAAACTAGAAGGACATCTGACTTTCCTATGGGAAACATGGGACAGTTCCATACTCTTTGCAGAGATGTCCTTTTGCAGAAAACTATGTTTTGAATAAAGGCACAAACAAACTGAAGAATATCAGTAAGGCTTTGGACTGTATCACACAACTATTCAGCTTGGAATCTCCAGAGGGCGGTTCATTCAGTCTTGCTGAGATGGTTGTGTCCATAGGTAGAATCCTGACTTGTAGACAGCTGAAGTCCAGCCAGAGAGCAACCATTGTGTAGGCAGAGATGTCTTGTGGGAGGGATGGCAGCATAGACAGGTTTTGCAGTGTTGTCCCTGGCTCTCTTATTCCAGTCCCAAGGGCAGTAAAGGTGTCATTTGGCACAATTCAGCAATGTCCTGTAGACAAGGACCCCAGGAAGGTTTGCATGGCTTGTACCAACCCCTTCATTCTTCATTGCCAGCAACAGAAAGGCCATCCCCAATAAGCTTTAGGTGACTCCTTTTGCTGATGTGTGGATGTATATTTCATGTCATTTTTTTCTCTCCCAAACTCACTATTTACAGGATCGAGTTTTCCTTCTTTTCCACTCTTCCGCCAAGCAGAGTAGTACACATGAGCTCTATCCTAGGTGAAGCTATTTCAAATAGTCTGTCACACAGTTTCTTTTGAAGCCTTTAGCTATTTTATGCCTACTAGGACTTAGTCCTTAGTAAATACATGGAGTGTTTTCAATTCATGGCTCTTTCTTGTACAGACATTTTGTACTCATTATATCTTCTCCTACAACATCACTCAGAAATATTGATATTCCCACTTTTAATATTTATTCTGATAAAGAGAAAAAAGTCAGTCCAGGTTGTCGAAGATCATACAGGAAGTTGATGATGATACTGGTAACTGACTTGGGAGTTTTTCTTCTTCTTCCAGTGCCTTAACCACAAGATTATTCTTTCTTCCAAAACAGAAACACTCAAAAGTTGTTAGAAGACTAAAAGTTCAGTTGTAGCAGCTTTAATTTTAAAGATTAATGCTTCATGCCTCATAGGAGATCTTTAAAAGTCTTGTAGAGCTTTGGAAATGTTTTCTGAAACAAAACAGAAGAACTACAGAGGCTGCTTCAGAGCTGAAAGATTTCATTTTGATGCATTTTTATACAAAGCTTCCATTTTTCAATACTTTCTTCTTAGTTCTAACTAAATAATATCTCTTTCATTTCCATTAGCTAAGCAAAGCACAATAAAAGAAACAAAACTACTGAATAATTTGTAGCATTCTTAATTAAGTTCAGAAGTAAAAACTGAGTGGAACTGAAAAGAAAGGGAGAGTATAATGTAACACTTAAAAGGCAGTGTGAACCAACAAGTAGATAAAGAATTTTCTAAATCTGCATTTTTCAGCCTCAGAAGGTCAGTGGGGAGGACTTCTAAATTCTAATGAATTGTTAAAGTAAAGCAGATTCATATATACTATATCCGAAGTTCAATATGTGAAATTGCTTCAGGTCACAGAAACTAAAATTTTCACTATTACATAAAAATTCAAGAGATTAACAAATCTAAGAGGTTGCAAGACAGTGGCTTAAATTACATATGAGCAGGAGGGCTCATGTCTTCTGTTTCTGAGGACTGAATGCACAGATGAAGCTCAGGTATGTTGCATTCAGTGCAAGTTATGTTTTGCCCTTGAGGAGAGAACATACAGTGAGTATACTTGGATGATACTTGGAGTTTTACTGCCACAAACAAGTAACTTAAGTGGACATCTAATTGGTAAGATTCATATGTAACTGCACAGATTATTTCTCTCTTTCCACAAGAATAGCACACCTAATTTCAAGAGAGGTTATTTGTTTGCAAAGGCTTTCATGTTATTTGTATTAACACTGTTACTATCTTGGTCCTACTAAATGAGAATAGTGTGGACACTGACTAGCATTCTGTTATGGCTTTAGTCAAGATTCTGAATGTTTTCAAATATCATGGTGTGGATATGAGGGAACCAAGTAAGTGACAGACACCTTAGTTAAAAACTTAGTCTTGCTTAGGTTAATTTTATGATGTTCAGTGCTGAGATAGAATGGTTTTTGGTTCTGTAAAGGCTCTTTGGTTGAAGGGATTTGCTTATTTAATTAGTTATGTGAGAAATATATTTTTATTTTTAAAGTAACGGAAGTGTTACTTAAAAAAAAGTCATTCTATATCCTGAGCCATAGAATCCCGAAGGAAGAACACGAGTGCCAGGCCTAACTGAATCTGACATCCTGACACTGGTAGGAGACAACTGCAGTGTTCCCCAGTGGATCAGGGATATGACACTGCAGGGGATGCACCCACAGTCACTGGCAAGGTGCAGCTAACCTCCCTGTTACCACACAGACTGTGGCACTCAGTATTAAACTTTGGGTTTTGGATCATGTAAGCTTTAAATGACAAAAGAAAAGTCTGGTTTATGAAGCCCCCTTACTCTTTTAATTTTTCCTCAGAGACTAAGATCAGGTGAGGGAGTAGATGCTGTATTCCCAATGAATGATACAAAAAACCTTTAAAAACTGCATGACTACTTCTGAGTGCCATGTTCAACCTGTCAAACACAGACTGAGCTGCCTACTACTAGCAGTGATACTCAAAACCAGGACATCTGCTGAAATCATCTCTGTGGCACTGTGCATGTGTTAGGATGCTCAAGATGGTCTGAGTGCTGTGAGCAGCTGCATAACCTGTATCATTGTGGAACTGTATGTGGACTACACTACCCTGCTGAGAAGATGGCTTAACTGGAGTTAGTAGAGGTGCAGGAGTATCTGAAGCCCATTCCTAAAAGCCACATCACCCAACTGAAATTGCTCTAGAGGTAGTTGTCCCAGATGGTTACTAATTTCTCAGGCCACCTATCTCTGTTCTTCATAGTAGCTAACCCAGAGGTTTCCAAAGCAATGAGATTATTTACTTCCATCAATAATTAATCCTAGTGATGAAAAAGCATTCCTGACAAGCAACAGAGAGGCAAAGGAGGGAAGGAGGGTGAAATTTTGTCATGTAGGATTAGAGCTGACCCATCCATGAGCAAGTCATGTAACTGGATGTTCCCATATGGGTTGGCCAGTGAAATGGCCTGCAGCCAAGAAGGGGCTTTAGCAGGGGCTCTCTGTGTTTCCTGCCGTTGATACAGCACTGACTCTGCAGTCCCATGTTTGCATTTCTTTAAAGCTCCCTAAATCTGTGTGCCAGGGTCAAGGCTCTGGGAAGAAGCTCAAAGCACTGCCCTTGAAAGCACAATGGGTGCTTTGACCTGCTCCACTGCAGCATGGAACTGAGATAAAGTATAATGGAAAGGCTTTTAGTATCCCCTTACTCCAGGAAATATAGATTGAAGGGCAGTGACTCTTCTCCCTTGTTTCCGTACTTTGTGAAGTTGTCTGGTTGCATTGCAGTGTAAGGCTGTGATACTCTGAAACTCAATGAGAGGACAGGGGAAACAAGCATTGGCATCATATTAAAGGCTTGTGGTCTGTCTTTCCTTCTTACCTACACAAAGCTAACTTCAGTTTCTTCTGTATGAAATGGGTTTACAATGACTATTTCTGCCTTAACACTGAGGTAGAGTTACCAGGTCCTTGTTTCAGCTGTGTGCTCTTTCATTCAGCTGCCAGGAGAGGTAGCAGGAGAGCAATATCAAGAAAACTTTCTCCTCTCTTGATGAACTAGGAAACTTCTGAATCGTTCAAAGCATCTTGCAGCCAGAAGCAGACTTAAATACCCCCTAAAGTGCACTGTTGCATTTGAAATCTGGTAAAAAGTTGATAGTTTGGATTTTGGAAACTTATTATAAAGGTCACTTTTAGTTGTAATACTTGATAGACTGCATCAAGTTCTTATATTTTAAATTAGGTTCTGAAGGCAGAATTTTAGATACCACTTCCCTTAAGTTTCCAGAACACACTGGGGTGTTTTCTTTGCTATCAGTTAACTTTACCAGTTTTACTAAAATAGGTTATATTTTTCTAAACTAGCTGGAAAAAATCTGAACAGCCTCTGAAGAGGAGCAGGGAAGGGGAATGTAAATCAGTTCTGACCAAGCGCGCAGTTGATAAAAAACATGAGCTAATCTGGCCAGAAGTTGAGCTGATTGTAACAGAACCCAGGTACTCTATAAGGAAAAGATGTATTGTGGGACTCAAGAGCTTTAGTTACATGAAAAAATCATTAGCTGTTGAGATAGTAAGATTCTGGGGAAAACTTAGAATCCTGTTATAAAACAGAATTTGCATCTCAAGATAAATTGCTGAGAGAGAACTTTGTTGTACTTTTAAATGTGGACACTTTTTAGTCCACTATGCCAGTAAGACCTTATCTGGAACGTCATGATTCACTTGTAGCATTCTGATTTATAATAGACCCTCATGAGTTTCTTTTGTAAGTCTCAGCCTTATCTAAAGAAAGGAAAAAGTACTCTTAGCTATGTTGGTTCAAGCCCTGAGGGCTTAATTTGTTTTTGATCAGATTTTATTTAGGGAAAAAATCCTACTGAGTTTGATGATTTCAGTTTGGTTTTTTTTTTAATCATGGAATGAAAGTCCAAATAAAGCTCTCTAGATATGATCTATTAAATTAAAATGACTCATATGAATAGCAGCTAAGTTGCAGTAAAAAACAGAAATAAAATAGATGGTTGCAGAACCAGATAAATCTAAATATAGAAGCAGCTCTTCTCATCGTGACAGCATTTTGCATATCTTTACTGTTTCTCAACACTACGAAGTCCCTTTTTTCCCCCAGCTTTAATTAAAAGCAATTGTTTGGCTTAGTTCATACCTAGTGTTTAACTTTGCATTTGAATTCTGTCTCTCTGGTGAGGGTCTAATATCAATGACCCTGTGAAAGTTACTGAGTTACCTTTGTTTTGTAATGGGTGGTATCATTGGCCTCTTAGGGTAGTGATAGGGTGGTAGGATTGTCAGGATTGCCTCGTTTCCCTCACTTCTAGAATATGGGAGCAAGTATGCCAGTACAAACCCTTCCTCTCCCTCTTCCCTTCTGTAAGCCAGAACACTAATGATGCAGCGGAGCTGATTTCAAAGTTAACTGCGGTTGCCCGGGGCCTTTTGTAGCCAGCTTCACCCCAGACTGGAGATCCATAGTCTCTCTGGGGAATCTCTTAAGATTTATTCAGAAATTCCGTTGCTGCAACTTGCGTCTTGTTGCCCCTTTTCCTTTTGCTGCATATCTCAAATGGGAGTTTGGTACTCTCTTCTTTCTACCTATTGAACAGCGTATGAAGCACAAATAGATATTTGTTTTTTCTCTTCTTTGGGCCAAACACCTTCAAGTACTGATGTCTCAAAACTGTACATAACATTCCAAGTGTTGTCTCCATGTCAGGGATATTCACTTTCCTTTACCTGAATAAATTTATGGAAATATTTGTTTGTTTTATGTGTTTGTATTCACATTTTATACAAATATGGATAGATTTAGGTGATTATTCACCTCTACTCTGTGTATATATAATGATGTACAAATATATGAAATCCATGTATTGCATTTTATTCCACCTATATTTTTTATATGATGAAAAATATGCATAGGTACATACATACACAGATATATCAAAACTGGTATTTGAAAGGGATTTCCCATCATGGATGTAGGCACAGATCTGAGTGTAACAGAACCTGCTGCAGATGCCTGGTTAATGGACATCTGTGTTCATCCAGTACATACAGGGAAATACACACAGAGCATTTAGACATAATACTTTTCAAAATTCCAGAATGGTGAAAACTTATCTGAAAGAGCTGCAGGTGTATTACATAGACAGACATTTTACTTTGATTAGAAGCATTGTTTTCCTGTGTTAAGTTTGATTACAGTATTTTCACGGAATCACAGAATCACTTAGATTGGGAACGACCTCTAAGATAATGGAGTCCAACCTTTGAGTGATCACCACCTTGATTTACTTTTGTTCATTTGAATATTTTCAAATTATAAAAGATGACGCATTTTTTACTTGCAGTTTCCAAGAGCTGAAAGAATCACAGTAAGTTGCTACCAGTGTTTGCCCATACATCTCTTATGCAGGTATTGATTAATACAAAAAAGAAATACTGGTAAGGGAAATGTTTTATTCGTGCCTGTTAAACTATTTATAATGTGCTGACAGTGACTCAGAGGAGACCAGTTCCCATAGAAAGCACCAAATTTATCCTAATGTGTAAATGATGGATTTGCACTTGCTCTAGATTCAGGCTTTAATTCCTACAAGGGAATCTGCACTATTGCTCTGAACATAGCTTTGCTTTTTGCTGTCCGAACTCAAATTTTTCTACTTGTCCAGCTGCTGTTTTGGCAATGTAAGGGGCTTTTTTTTGCCTTTGGTAGCCCCTAGGCACCTCAACTGAAAAACTGGGTGAAGGAATGATAGTTTTAATAACCATATTTCTGTATCTCCAGAGCTGCTTCTGAAGATGGATTGTGGGGCAGTACATGTACAGGAGTCATGACTCCTGCAGTAGAAAATGAGGTGCTTTGGGTTTGCTGAAATGCAATTTAAGGATGTCCTCATACCTAAATTTATATTTATAAATCTCTGTTCTTTGCATACTCCTGATTGTCTGGGCCTTAGTCTGCAATACAGTCTTAGGCAGTACAATTATGAGTGACTCCGGAGCTGCATCTCAAGCCAAGTTTGCGAGTCATCCAGACTGTTGACCATCTGGAACAGCTCCTGGGCTGGCTCTGAAGCAATCCAGCTGGTACTCAGGCACTCCTTGAACCTCTCTGTGGACAGGCTCAGGCGTTGTGTGCCCAGGCCAGCTGCTGCCTTGTACTCTTGCTATCTCACAAAAATATGGCTGGGGGGAAGTATAGACTTAGCCTGTGGGCCTCAGATGCCCATAAATAGCACAAAGAGAGATATTTCCCTGTCATATAATGGTGTTATCAGGATACAGGCATGCTACTTTTTGAAATGCATAGATAATGCTGTTTTGAGGAACATACAGATTTTTTTTTTTTTAATTGAATTGGAATTTATCTGGGTAAATTAATAGCTTTTATCTGAGTCTAATCTAAGATGGTCATCCATGGCTATCTACAGTTAGTTAAAAAAAGGTACCTTTAGGCCATGATTCTTCTGACCTTCTCAGAGTTTTGCTTTAGGAAGAGAAGAACAGGCTTAGATCATGTGCTCAGATGTAAGTGGATGACTCGCTCAGAAGTGGACAATTGCAGCAGGGTACAGTAATGACACCTTGTGTCTATTCAGACAAGTTAGTTGCGTATGGAGCTTTATTTTGCCAAAGTTACATGGGAAGCAGTAGCTGTTTTATAGCATTCTGAAATACTGATCAGTTGTCACATCCAAAAGACTAAACTGTATTTTAAGGCACAACCTCAGAAACTGGGAATATGACTCCATAGGTCTAGCAAGGATGCTGAACAAAAGTGATCAGAAAATTTATATCAAAAGAGATTTATCTGGGGAAAAAACTATTTGTTAATTTGCGTGTCTGTAATATTTTTCAAATTATTTTATAATGAAAATCCCATGCCACATGATGAAGTATTCCTACTATGCCATATGCCACTAAATGGGGTGGGATTCTGTGTGTGTGTGTGTACAGTTCTTGCAGATTTACTGGTAAATTCAGCTGTGGTTTTATAAATCCTGCAAATGGTTGTCCAAGTTTTAAAATTTAACTTCTTTTCAAATGTTGGTATGCTTTGCCAGTAGACAAGTATATTGTTTTGATTGAAAATGTAAGCTCCTTTTAAGTTAGAATACTGGTCACAAGTATCCTCAGAGCCAGGCTAGCATTGGCTGCTGTAAGCTGGCCGTGGCTGATTTTCAAGCTTCAAAAGCTTTGTTTCTATCAAGATCCCATCTGTGGACATTGATCATGTTCAGATCTGCTGGAGCATTAAAAAAAGAAACCTTTAAAGTCTGAAAGGGTCTGGCTTCACTGGAAAAAATAATTGAAAGTAGTGTTGCCAACAGCTAGGTAGAAGCTGGCAGCTCCTACGATGCTCTGTGTCAAATACGTTGTCTCTCACATCCACACAAGTTTAGGCCTAACTTCAATAAAATATGTTTTTAAAATTATTATTTTTAGAGTAATTTTAAATTATACTTCCTGAATTTTTAAGAGCTAAATATTCCTGAAATTCATCTCCCTAAGCATGGACTTCAATAGTAGCTTCTGTAATTGGCACAGCACAGAAGCGAATACTTGTATGAAGGAAGATGTTTCCTCAGAGACTTTCAAACTTTAAAAGATTCGTTCTCATTCAATTTTCCCTCATGTTTATTAGGAAAAAATACAGAGATATAGTACCCTTGTTCTCCAGGTATGATGCATTTTTCTTTCTAATTTGGTTTACAACATTTATGAGGTTACCATAAGCTGAATTCAGTGGTGAGCTAACATCCTAGAAAACGTTCAGGTATCTCTTGTATTCCT
>NW_008237226.1:1322256-1322467 GCF_000691975.1 Corvus brachyrhynchos
CCTGCTGGGCAAATCCCAAGTAGTGATAACTTTTTAAAATGTTGACTGTATTTTTTCTCAGTTATTTAAAAATGTATGTAAATCCACAGAATATAGTCTGACACTGCTTTTTTTTTTTTAACATTCCAAGGTAAACAGTATATGGTTTTATTTTCACTTAGAGTGACTAAAAAGGGTTGATTCTTCAGAAATCCCTCCTGATAGGAACCAG
>NW_008237226.1:1322494-1339804 GCF_000691975.1 Corvus brachyrhynchos
GAAAAGTTCATTAGGAATGACTGGTAAGGGAAGAGCATAGCTCATGAACATATGGGAAATCAGTTTACTTCAGAGAACAGAGGGTGAAAGGAGGGGATGTCTGCTTTTTATTAAAACCCGAAATGCATTGTAATTGGCCTGAATCCTTGCCCGGATGGCTTCTCTTCTGCTGACATCTGCAAGAGTGTATAAAAAGCAACATTAAGAAGCTGTCCCTTGTGACAGTGTGTACACATGTAATTCTGTTAAAAACTAAGTCCTTTGCTATCTGTAGTGTTGGTCCTTGAATAAGCATGCTGAGAAATGTCATTTGTTTGACAAAAACTAATCATGGAACATGCTTTTTACATGGAAAGTTTCTACCACATCTGAGAAAACTTTTTAGGGCTTTTCACCTATTTTTGTAGATTCTTGTTCATTCTTCATCATAAATTCCAAGTAAACTTTTCTCTTTTTTTGGCAGGGGGAAACACAGCATTTCTTATTCCAGCCGAGTGTATTTTTTTTTCCTAAAGTTTAAGTGTAATTATTTTGAATTTTAATGTGTGAATTTAAGCTGGTTTCTACTGACCAGTGAAAAGGTTAATTGAAACCAGAAAGCCCACTGCCTGTTAAACGGGTTGGATGATGACAAGTGGGTTCAATGTAATATATCCATTAATCTCTTCACTTGTATAGCTCACAGGGTAATACTGTTAAAAATAAGCTGTCAACATACTGCTTCTTTCTTTGTCAGACAACAGGAAAATTAAAGTCAATGGCACCAGGGAACCTATTGAGTTTAAGACAAATCAGTGGTTTGGGGCAACAGTCAAAGCTCATAAAGAAAAAGTTGTGGTAAGTCTTATGCATTTGATATTCATTTGGAGAAAATGTTTATTTTTCTCAAATGTATATATTTAATAGCTGTCTATGTGTACATTATGGAAATAACTCTCTGATTATTGCATGAATTATAAAACACATGATATATATAATTCAAAAAATGAAAGCAGCCTATAAAATCAGGTTCAACTAATCAAGTGAAGATGATCCCACTGCCATGTGAAAACAGCAGAACATCATATTGTTGTGGAAGTGAATGATGATATTTTTTTAACAGATAATGGACATATTTCAGAGATAACACAGGAACTGATAGCTCTGTGCTCTAAAGTATTTTGTATTATGAAGATATGTATTTAACATGTGGAATATTAAATACAGAATGTAGTGGAATTGCATGTACTTGAATGTAGTGAAATGTTATGAAAACCAAGAACATCTGTTGATGTTCAGTTAGGAAAACACTTGCCTCTTTTGTCACATTTACATTGTTTTGAGCAGCTGTGTTATAGTCATGGTAAAACAGCTGCAAAAAAAAAGCTGATAAAAACAGCTGATAAAAAAGCTCCAAATAAAGATGGCTGTCAAAATGCAATATCTGCTTTCCAGTTTCACTGAACATTTTACCTGTATTGATAGAGGCCTCCAGCAGTGGGCAGGTGGTAAAGTGCTGGTGATGCTGCTTTTACACAGAGATTTTATATTTCCATTTGCATTAAGGTTTACATTAAAAACAGCACTGAAGTAATTGTGATAAGAATAATTGGTTTGTTCATTATTAGTTTTTACAATTACGAAACAAAAATGTACCTTGGAATTTGATTAAAACTTCCAATTATTACTTAAAAAGTAGTCATAAGGGAGGAAGTATTGAAAGGAAATGCATTCATTTATATTGTAACCCTTGTGGTTAACCTACAGAAGGATTTTGAAATGAAACAGGTAGTGAATGAACATCCCCCTATTCTTTTACAGAGTTAAGTAAACATAAAAATTCTAAAAATAGGTGAACATTTTTCATTTTCTCTACTAAATAATTCGCAAATTTAAAGTACTTCTTTACCACTATTTGTTAAATCTTAATCTTAAATCTTAAAAAAAACAACATCTCCAACAGATCTACTCTCCAACAGGTGTGCTGTGTCCATATTGACCAAACTTTTCTTTATTTGGGGTAACTATTCTCAGAATCTGAAACTGAGATAGAGTCAACACTTTTCAGGCAAAAATTTGGACAGCAAAGCTGGAAGACTTTATATGTTAAGGTTTGTAGGCTGAAAGGGGAGAAAAAGAAAATGTCATCAAACTGTCAGGAACTTGTTTTTTAAGCTACGAATGTCATAGTAAACTTCGTTAAGTCAATGCTTATGATTATATTGAGTTCTTGTTTCAATCCATTTGGCTTGATGTCAGATGTATCAGATGTACCTAAAATCACCCCCACAGGACACATGCTCCTCTTTGCTGCACTCTGGTTTTGCTCTCTGTTTTAGTATGCAGTTTTCTAGGCAGGGGCCTGTGAAGAGTCCCTGTTCTTTAAGCCATTGCTCCAGAAGCTCTGACCTTTGTGGTAAGCGGTGAGTAGCACTGTGGTTCATAGAGCTGGTACTGATTGCAGAACAGAAGCTAATACAATATTGTAAATAACAGCAACACCTTGCCAGAGGTAGACAGGTTTGTCATTGAATAAGTAGGACAAGATAGGACGTGAATGAAGGATTTATTTGTATCTTACAGAGGCAAGGTTGCAGGGAGAAGTGGTGTCTTCACCCTCCCAGGCAATGAAGATTTTCAGGGAAACTGTGAGGAATGACTTGCAGACCTGATAGTTTATCATTCTTATTTTTCTAATTATCTGGATTACCTTAAAAAAAGATAATGTTTCTCTCTACACAAGTTGTGTATCTTTTATCTTTACACTGTCATGTTTGTAACACTACTGCCATTACATAGAAGATTAAATATCTAGCCAAAACTTCCTTAGCAGAAAGCTATTCACTCAGACTGTTGTATGCATTATAACGGTATCCTATCTAGGAATATTTGAAGCAGGGGGTTATAAGAAGGCAGACACTCTGATGATTGTTATTGACAGTATGATACAACATCCTGACAAATCTCCTGCTAAGTGGAGTCAGTTCTGCTGCTACACCTATTATCTTAAGACATACCAGGACAGAACTGGGACTGCCTTCAGCTACATATATGTGATATGCATCTTAAATTACAGGATCAGCTCCTGTGCAATGAGCAGTAATAGAGCAAACATATTACTTGTGAAGCAAACTTAGAGGGTATTTGTAACATTGCTTAAATATGACTTGTAGTCCCTGACAGATACCAGCTGCCAAGGGGCTATAAGTGAAACATCAGTGTGCTTTTCAGGTTATAATGAAATTAGATAAAGCAGTGGTCCTGCATTTTCTTCTGTCAGTATCTTGTGATCATTGCTATATGAATGATACAACACCAGAGAATCCTTGAACACAGTCTATTAAAAGTGACATTTGCTAGATGCAAGAGTGTGTGAAAGGTATGTGTGTTTTCTGTTTTGTGTTTCTGTTTCTATAGGCTTGCGCTCCTTTGTATCATTGGAGAACCCTTAAAGACAGCCCTGAGAAGGACCCTGTTGGCACCTGCTATGTAGCAATTCAGAACTTCAGTGCCTATGCTGAATATTCACCTTGTCGCAACAGTGAGTATTAATATGAACAGTTCTGTGTTGAAGGAATCGATTTTGCACTCAGTGTTTTCATTCTTTCAGTCTTCACACAATTTCGTTTTGGCTGAATGAAGGATACTATACGTTATGGCATTGAATGAGGGTGTAAAGAAAAATCAATATTAAACTATATGCCTGCAATTGGATGCTTTATTGTATAATTAATTGAAAGAGGAGAAACTAAGTAAATTAAGTGTGTGCAGTTATAGTAATGAGCTATAATTGGTTCAATTTTTATGGCTTTAATATGTAGCAAACAGATCTAGATAAGAACCAGATGGCATATTAAACCAATTATTTGTACTTACACCGAGTATAAGTGTCTCATCACAAGATCACAATTTGAAGATCAGACCCTGCATAGAAACACACAAGCCTGTATCACCACTCATGCCAGCATCATCCCCAAGAGCTCATTTGTGAAGAACTTTCAGCCCAGAAGAAAGCCATGCACATTAGCACTGCTGTTCCACACTCTTCTCTGTGCTGTTCTGAAGGTGTAGTAGCGACCTCAGGGCCTTGCTTCTTGGGGAATAGAGATAAACCACATGTATATTTAGAACCAGGTTCAGCTACCTAGAGGTCTACAGAAAATACCACAGATTAGATTATTATAGGGCATTCATCTTGCTCAGCATTCTATGCCTGTTGTAGTAGGGCTCTAAATGCAGTTGTGTTGTGTCTTCCTTTTAAAGCCTCATCCTTGTCCCTGCATGGACAGGTACAGAAAGAAGCTGAATCTGTAAGAAATGGTGACCTTAAGATCTGTTTTATTTACTTACTGATGTCTCTCTGGGCAAAGGCTTACATCATTTGAAAAGAGAGTTCAAGTGGCCATTCCTACTGTCAGTTTCCTAAGCCTGCAGTCTTCTGGCTCTCTGGCACACATAGTATTGCCATAAGATGCATGCCCAACACACTTTGCACAATTATATAAGGATTTGGAGAATAGAAATAAAAGTAGTCAGAAACAGGAAGGTTGGTTTTCCCTGTACCCATCCTGACCCTTCCACTGTGTCAACGTTTTTTGAGAATGCTTTAGTAAACACTTATTTTTGTATTTATAACAGATCAGACTGTGGTGAGCATTCTACAGTCTTGTTGAGTTTTTTGCTTTTTTATCTCCAGCTAAATTAAAACTGAATCCCTGATAGTTGTTTCAAGGGTCCTTTCTTGGCAGTAAGAGGAGAAAGTCCCAAGTAGGAGGTCCTATTTTTCAAAATCTTCACAAGGGACTGCATGTTCAGGGTCCTGTAGAATGTTTTGATTTGCTGTTCTTCTTCTAAAAAAGAATACATATTTTCACATATATTGGCAGTTTTGCTTTTCATAGCCTTATAGCTCCAGGGGTGTCTGTGTTATCTTCCACATGCACTGTGAAATGAATAAAATGCTTCTACCTTCATAATTGCAGGCAATGCAGATCCTGAAGGACAAGGCTTTTGTCAAGCAGGTTTCAGCTTAGATTTTTACAAGGTGAGATTCTGCTTCTGAAGTATTTTGACCGAATTTCATTGTGATATATCCCCATGGTTCAAGTGCTGTCTCTGTGATCATGAGTTTATCCCCATGCTGTTGCGTGCGGAAAGTTTTTTGAAGTTGTTGCAAGTTCTTTCCTCCTTTTCAAGCTTCAAACTTTCATTAATAAAAAGAAATACTCAATCAGCACCTGTTCATCTCTTTGCAGCATTCCAATCTGACTCAGTCTATCTTAACAGATAATTAGGCAAAAACTTCTGTGTGCTTCTATCTTATTCTGTCCCACTTAAAATGCTTTACTTGACTTTCAGGAAGCAGTGGGGCAGGTACCAACTAGTTTTAAAAAGTTAAAATAGCCTTTATAAGGGTACTTTTGGTGGCGGACTAGTCATTTGTAAAAACCATTGTCATGTGCGGGTGAAAGTACTTAACGCAAAGAACTAGATTTTTCTTAAATGCCAAGAGGGTCCAGAAACAATGTTACAGGACAAAGGATAAACTTTGCACGGTTGTTATTATCTGTGCCGTTTTTACAGCACCAGGACCTCAGGTAACTTTGACCATTGCCATTGTTTTGAGCATTCTGCAGCTGCATTATGTAATTCTCTATAAAACATTACTATTGTTTCGTTGAACGTGAGCACCCTCTTTTCTGTTAACTTTGTTTTGTTACGAATAAGTGGCAATTTTTGAAGTATTAGGTTAGAGGCAAAATAAATGGCTTTCATTCAAGTGAAGATATTTATGGTGATTTCAACTTCTTTTAAGTGTCGATTTTCCTGGACATCCACGCACCTACATCCTTTCCTTGAACATGGCTATTCTCCATTATCATGATTCTGATATTATTTTGGTAATTTACATTGTTTTTTCCCATGCATGCTGAATTTTGTTGTCTCCTTTTCCTGTGTAATTTTATTTAATTCTGCTTTTTGTAGAATGGAGACCTGATAGTAGGCGGGCCTGGTAGTTTTTATTGGCAAGGTATGTTCATCTGGCTGGTTAACTGGATCTAAGAAGTGAAGCAGAAAGTATCACTGTTCTAGATTTCCACTGTTTTGTCAGTTTAAGATAACAAGTGTCTGATCTTATTTTCAACAAATGTAAATCAAAATAATTGCTTAACAAGCAACTGAGCATAAAAATAAGCCGTGAAAATCCAGGATGTAGGTTGTCTAGGAAGTTAAACAAATACAAATAACTGTTTTTATGTTGGCATTTTGTATATTTGTCATTTAATTAATAAGTTGAATTTTTCCGTAGAAATACTGCAGGTTTAAAAATTGCTAATATTTGTACAGCAAATGTACAGTTTTAAAAGTTTTTGTTACTGTTTGTTTCTGAACACCAACTTTTATAGCTATCTGCATGTATTTTAAGTTCATTTGTGGCATCACTGTAGGTTCCAAGATGTAGTTTCTCACACAGATAAACCCTGAAGTGGTTTCAGTAAAGGGTTAAGAGGTTATTTTTGTTTTAACTTGTTCTTACATGTATTATAGAGCTGATTCCCAGCCTCTGCCTACCAGCTTGCCCACTGTCAGCCTCTTTGATGTGTGTTTTTTCATTGCTTTTAAAGGAGAAGGTCTAATTGATTGTGATTGTAGCGAATTCACAGCTTTGAATTCTCCATTGAGAAATTGTTTTAATTGATCTACTACGTTTATACGGTGCAGTGACTTTAGTTTGAATTAGCACATTGAAATGGGTCTGGAGCTGTTTTGGTAATGGTTCAATAGAGATTCAGTGCCTTGTTGTATTGATTTATGTGTACTCTTGAGACTTTCAGGGTAGTAATGGAGAAAGCTTGAGAGAAGTTATCTACTCTTTGCATCTGTGCTGTGTTAGCGTCCTTTCTGCTCTGTTTTGGTGTTCTGCTAGCCCTGTTTATAGAATCTGGCCCTCTTTTAGGTGCCTTTCATTTATGAAGCTGTTTGAATCCAGGTCAGGTAATCACTGCAAGTATTGCGGACATCATTGCAAATTATTCCTTCAAGGATATTCTGAGGAAACTGGCACGAGAGAAGCAAACAGGAGTGGCACCACCCTCATATGATGACAATTACATGGGTAAGCTGAATTCTATATGAGTTAACAATATGTTCTAAAAGCATGAGTCTTATATAAACATGAAAACAAGCCCTACATTACTATTGTCCCAATTGTGAGAGGATTTGAACATGTTTTGCCTTAAGCACAACAGCAAATCGGTAGTTTGCTGGTTACTTCAGTGAGATTATTAACATTCTTGAAATGATGTACAGCAATAGGGTTTGAAGGTTGAGATCTTAAATGGCTTGTTAGGGTTCTTATTATTTGATTTTAAATAATTAAAGCAGAAGTACAAAATTTTCCCATTTATGGATTTTTCCATTGCAAGATGATGGATTGAACTTAATGTAATTAAAAGACAATTTCAGTTTTTATTAGATAAATTCAAATTCAGTTCTGTGGTGTTTTGTACAGTACTACACAAATACCCAATTTATTCTCACTGATATTTAAAAGATGCAATTGAAGTAAGCAATAACAAAAGTCAATTTGAAGATATTATGTAATTAATAGAAAAAAGGCTCCTTATCTACTTTTAATTAGTACAGATCTCTAAGAATTTTCATGATACTCATGTCTCTGCATGTAAGGCAGGTTTTTCTTCACATAGTTATAGAAAAGATTCAGTGGAATTTGAAAGCTAAGACATGTCCTTGCACTGTTGTCCATAGATCTGAAATTAAAGTCCCTGACACAATCCAAAAGTCTTTTTTACTGTTGCAATAGTAGCTATCTCACAGGTTTACTAAAGCTCCAAGAGGTGCTTTACTGCATCTTTGGCAATCTGTTTTCCATATAAAGCTCAACCAGGACACGCACATTACAGTACAATAATGAAGACCTAAATTGTATTCATAACTATTAGGGCAAAACACCATAGTACCTGCTGTTTTTTTCAGATAAATTAGTAAGTATTAATGATTTAGAAGCTCATTTTTGGAGAGGAGGGATCAATTTCTTATACATTCAGACCTACCATTAATTTAGTCATAATAATGTGATAAACAATTTTCCTTTTTCCACACAGTTTTAGCATACCAATGTTAGAAGACTTGCATTCAGAGAATCCATTGAAAAGACAAATCTGATGGTTCTTGCATATTTTTTGAAAGAAATTGTTTATCAAGTTTTATTGTTGTTTGTTTGGTTTGTTTGTTTTAATCTGTAATTAATTGTTTAAACAGGATACTCAGTGACTGCTGGGGAATTTACTGGGGATTCTGAACAAGGTAAGAACCTATGTACTTGAATGAAAACCATATGGCCGTGCACTTACTAAATTCTTCATTTTGGGTCTCTGCACAGGAACATACCTATTATACATTTGAAACACTGGTGAGACTTAAGCTATCTATACTCAGTATTCTCCATTATTTCCTTAGACAGTGTAACATAACAGAATTAAACACAAAAGTCGGAATTCCTTAAGGGATGGCTTTCTTGAGGGGCTGAACAGCTCTGTGGTCCAGATTCACAAAGCCAATAGAGACATAGTACATTTCCACAAGTAAACCCAGTTCTCCAGAACTGCTGCTGCTTAATCCCTCTGAAGTTAAAGTTGCCTGTCCTGCATTATGAAGAGTTCAAAAAATAAATAAAAAATCACACAGTTTTGAGCCAAACACTGTGATGGGTAAAAAGAGGTACAGCCGGTATGGGAAGGCTACATTTTTTGCTTCTTTTTTAGTGCATACTCAAGGTTTTATAATGAGTGATCTTTGAATCAGTATGTCATGTGAATGACTGGCACAAAAATATTGCATAGTTAGCTGAATTGAGATTCATCCTGTGTCATGTTCAGGCCTTCATTAGTACTTCCATTTCCTCTTGACCAAACACATTCAATCAGAGGGGAATATATGATCCCAGTGAGGAACAGAGGAAGGCTAGGTCACTACAAGCAGGTGGCTGAGGTGCTCTGTTATCTGAAGTTCCTGCTGCTGTCTACTGATGTGGATATCCTAATGAGGGAAAGTTTAGACCGTAAGACTGCAGGCTGGGACTTAGCTTTTTCCTTCTTTTTTTTTTTACTCATTTGTTCTACTAGTTGTTTAAGATTTCACCATTGGGCAAAATTACTCCTAGAAGGCAGCTAGGTCTAATGTTTGGTGTTCTTACTCAGTGGATCCCTCCAACACCACTCACAGAAATTTTCTTGTAATGCAGACTGTGCAGAACTTGTCAAGGATTTACATGGCATCAAGTGAAATAATGGATGAGACAAATTGTTGGAAGGCACAAAGAAAAGAAGTATTTGTAAGAACAGTTCTATTTAGCTTTTGTGCTCTAGTATGCGATGCCATAACTAATTCTGGCTCCATCAATCCACAGCTGTCAGGTAGCAAGCTGAATTGTACCAAGAACTTTATTATACTGTGCTATGCTAAGCAATGCTAAACAGAAAGAGATCCATGGATGGATGTATTCAATAGTCAGAGTGTAACGTTTTGTGCAGGTAAATGCACTGAATGAATGCTATAGTCTTATGAAATAATGGCTTGAAGTGATTTACAGGTCTTTCTGATACAGATGACAAATCAAAATCCTAAGGGCTTTGACATATATATATCAAGGAAGGTTTAAGTGGCAGGGCATACATGTTGCATGCACCACTCAGATTGCATTTATCCTTTCAGAGCTGGTTGCTGGAGTCCCAAGGGGAGCACAGAACTTCGGCTATGTATGTACCTTCATTTTATAATTTTTATAATGAGAACTCCATTAAGCTATTTGTAAGGTTAAACGCTCCATTATATTTTCTGTCTCTTTCATACAAAACTTTCAAACCAGAGAAAACTGCCACTGACTTTCACCCTCAGGCTATCTGGGTGGGTTGAAATGCCTTACTGGTTTGGGTTTTGAATAGTAAGCACTTAGTCCCTTCTGACGTCTGTTTTCAATAGGCAGTCACAATTACAATTACAGGCTCTGAGTCTGCCTAGTATCCCTGTACCCACCGTGTTATCAGACCTAAGCTCACTCATAGGTTAGCATATTTTTGTGCAGTGCTGTGTCCATGGTGCAGAGGAGTCCAAGTTCAGATTATTCATACCCAGTGTTTACTTTCAGTGCTGTAAGTGTGTACACTGAAATCCAGATGTAAAGAGCCATGATATGCAGTTAGAAGTGAGGGAGAAAACAATATACATTTGTGGATACAGCTTATAATTTGTAGGAAAAACATTCCACAACTAACCTGACTGGGAAAAGAGATCCCAGCCACAGACACATTCACTAGTTTTGTGGACCCCAAATTCCTTGTGTCTCTGGAACTCATTTTTAAAATTTTTTAGGAAAAAGGTGTGTATGTATATATATATATATGTATGTATATACTTCTTTATGTTTTAAGTTTATGTTTTCATGCCTAGTCACTGATTAGCTGATAGTCTGTGATTTGCTGCTGTTCAGTGTCCAGCAAGGAAGGGAAATACTTTTCCTTATTTTTTTATGGGGAACCTGAGAGTCATGAAATCTTAGCAATTTGTTCAAGATCATACAGGAAAATTGTGGTGAGACAGAAAAATAATTGTTTTTTTCGTGGCCACTTAGACGATCTTTCAGTGTGTGGACCATTCTTTTGCAGTGATGTCATGCTGTAGCATCTGCGTGTGTGCTTGAAACTTTCCTTATTGTTCTGTTACCAGGTCTCAATTATTAATTCTTCTGACTTGACCTTTATCCAGAATTTCACTGGTGAACAGGTAATGTCAAGCAACTATGTGATGAAATATTGTATCTCTAGAGCATGTCGTTTCATTAACATAGTTTCAAGAATACATAAAATATTCTTTTGTATTGATGACCATAAAAACAAAGAGGATTATCAGTAAAAAACCTTTACACTTGATATCAGATATGAAAGCCTATCTGTTGTTCTTTATTTTCAGATGGCGTCTTATTTTGGGTACACAGTTGCAGTATCTGATGTTAACAATGATGGGTAGGTTACCACATATATTTGGCTCCACTGAACACTAATAGAAGCAATGCCTGATACTTATTTATAAATGTAGGTTTTCAGGTGCTTCATACCTCAAAATGCTTTTCTTGGCTCTCTGCTTTTCTAATTTTAATTGTTCACGTAGGCTTATCTTTGTGCAGTCACAGTGGCATGAGTATTTGCAGGCCTAGTTTGGGTGAGTTTATGTTCCCAAATATTTATTGAAAGCAGTGTTTTAGAGGAGTGTCCAGAGTCCTAGAAAAGAGATCTAGGTAGAAAAACAGTGAATAAACAGCACTAGCTACCACTGGGATGAGATAGGTGAAAGTCAGAAGTTAATTCTCCCATTCTCACATACAGGTAAGTCTTCTCATCCATAGCTTCACTTCTCAATTTTAACAGCCTTCCAATGTCATCAGCTCTTCTTTCTTCATTCCAGCACCTGCTGGTTGGCCATCCATTTTTATCACCCAAGGGCCAACAAGTGTCTATGTCCAATAGTTATGGCAGGCATTGTGTGTGTCAGAGGGAGAATGATGCTCCGCTCCCAGGGTCGTGATGCTTGGGGATCATATCCCTAAGATACTTGGGGGTTTCAGGCTCTGTTGAACAAAACTTTCAAGTCATGTGAAGTCTGATTAAATATTTTAGGAGAAGAGGACTTTAGTCAGAGAATATTGATAGTAGCTATCTAGCAAGGACATAAAAATCCCTGAATCTCGCAGCCTTGGAAGTCTGCACAAAGATGAGCCAGGATGATATTTAGAGATGCAGTGTACTCTTCCTTATTGCAAAATGTCTCAGATATGTCTACTTTGTATTTTTTTCTTGTAATCATTTCTTATTAGGTGCTTAAACATAGTGCATTAAATAGTCATTGCTTCTTATTAGTGACTAGTGACCCTTTAAAGACTGAGGAATGCAAGAGAAGAGAAAAGTAACAAGGTGGTAAAGTGTTAATGCAGTTACAAAACAAAAGAACAACAACAAAACAGAAGCTTCAACAGTTTCCATGGTGGGTTCATAGTACTCAAATCTTTCCAAGTTTCTGAGATCAGATTTTGGCATAGTATCACAGCTTTTGAAAATTTCTGGTTTTACGATAAACAGAATCAGAATTAATTTAGTCCTACTGATGTATTACAAATGTGAAAGGGTGGAGAAACATTAATCTAAGGTGTAATAGACACTCATTAGACTTTCAGGGAACTTATTATTTAACTTCTCACTGAACCAAACTATTTCCTGTGCAGGTTATTTCCTGTTAACCATAGGGTTACTTGGCAGGTCTCATATTTTCTGTGTACCTCTAAAACCACTGTTTATGTCAATAATATAATCAAAGTGCTGTTGAGGCCTGTGTGGTCTCCCAGTCTATATCTTAAAAGAAATCTAAAGACTCTTCCTGAGATCCAAACATCCCACAGAAAACAAAACACAAAAAGCTCTACTTGATAAACATGTCTGATTAGATATGTAGTCTGTCTTTGCTGGTTTGCATATATAGTCAATAGAAATATTTATCTGAAAGGAAGAGTGAAAGAGAGGAAAAAAGCAAGAGGGAAATTAACACTTCAGACTTGCTTAGGCATTTTATTCAGATAAAGATAAGGAGGTGGTGATGTCCTTATCAGTATGAGAAACCTAATTAAGTTATTTGCTGAAAAAATTAATACAAGATTATTAGGAATGGTGCTTTACTATAATAAGATTAGGCTTATCTTAGGAAAAAAGCTCTGTAGACCTAGCCCAGCAGTTCTGTGGGTATTCCAAAGTGACTCGTGCAGTTTTATCTGTACCACATCAGGATTGTAGGCAGAACAGGGAAATCGAGGGTATGGTTTGAACTACCCTTTAGTTGCCCATTGCTAATAATAAGAAATCCACAATGAAACATAACAAATCAAGCTTTGCCATCAACTTACAGGCTACATTCCTAGTAAAGAGAGAAAAAGAGAACACTTTCAATTTAGGCTGGAAACAGTCCGGTAAAAATAGTGAAATAAACTGTTTACTGGGTTTTTTATTTGGCCTTTATCAAAGCTTTCCATAGTCATACTTTGACCTCTTGACATTTCCCATATTCCTGCTTTTTATTAGTCTGCAGGATACAAAGGAATGGCACACAGTCTCAGCAGGTGGTCAGCTTTGTGCTTTTTAACGATTTTTTTTTTTAATCAGAAGGGAAGTAATACTGACTGGCTACTTTTCTGTGTTGGAGAAAAAATTAATATATCATTTATGTTAACTCTAGCATCTTAGTGCAGTAATGAAATCTAATGAACCAGTTCAAAGTACTGCTGCAAATTGAACTGCATTTCATGGTTTAATATTACTGTCCACGGGCTTTTGCTTTTATTTACTCCTACGGCTTTTTAGAAGCAATCACATCGAACTGAATTTGACTCAGAATTCTCAATTTTGTAAATACAAACTCCTACAATTTAAAAGACCAATTGAAATATCCTCCTTCACCAACAAAAATGCATAATACTAATCACATAGGTACTTAGAACCCAACAAGTGCACACCCCTCCCATGCCCCCTTCACTGCTTGTTACCTAAATAATCAAATTGTAGAAGCTGGGAGGCAAAACTGAGTATAAAGTATGGTAAACAGCAATTGTTTGCTTATTTTACCCACTTGAAGAGGAACCAGAAAAAGGTAAATGAGGATCAGAGAGAGTTGGGTAGCTAACAAATCCTTCCTTTCTAGCTATAGTACACTGCTGTGACAGCACAAAATCCCCAAACTCTAAACCCTAACTTCTAGATTTGCCTAAGGGGGAGCTCCCTCTTGCAGAGGACTTGCTGAAGCAGTGTGCTTTAACCTACAGAGCTCAGCTCTGAAAGAGAAGGGGAAAAATTTCAGAGGGTGAGGAAAGGAAGGCCTTGGTGGGGGCTGTATATGTGAAGACCTGGAGGGAAGGCAAACTAAGTGCTGTGAGTGTTCCAGGTGGCTCTGCTGCCCGTAACCAGTTTAGAAATAGGTCAGTGTATTAGATGACTGCCTTTCTTCCACCTGTTCCTCAGCACATCAGAAGATGAGCCATCTTAGCTACTGGATTCTGGTCCCTGCTGCCTGGACTGTTGATGCATTTTACGCAGTTATTGTCATTTATTTTAGCAAAGTTGAAATTTTACGAGAAAAATAACCCAGCACTGTGCACTTCTAGCTGAGATGCTATGCTCCCTGTTGAACAAGCTCCAGTTCCTGTCTGCTTGCTTTCTGTCTCACCTGGTCAATCTTGTGTTCTAGGTTAAGCTTCTGCTTAGAGAATTTTAGTACACGATAGATAGTCTGCCTCTCTCTTTTCACCATTTTAGGCACTCTAATTGCTCTATGGACCAGGGTTTTAAAGGTATCTGGGTATCTCTTTAATTTACATCAATATACTGGGAGCTTTCTGACTCTCAGTGATTTGGTTCCTTATCACCTCTAAAGATATCTTCCTTCAGTCTTAAAATTGCTCATTTGTGAAACATTCAAGGGAGCCAAGCTCATCTTTTATTTCATGGTTTCTACAGCACTTAACTCTATGGGGTCCCAATGTACTAGGAGTATCTGGACTGTGAGGTACTAAAATAGTAATTAATGATAGTGCTACTGTGTAATGCTTTTAGTACATGGCATATGTAAAATAACTTTTTTTTAAAAGAGCATTCATAATTTGTTTTCGTTGTTGCTTTTGTTTCATGGCAACCATTTCAGCTGATATTCTGTCCTAACCACAAACAACTTCCATTAGTAGAGGAGAGCTTTTGATGTTTAGTGTGAAAGGAAAATCCCACCTTTTATATCAAGTCAGCATCTGCTTCCTTCCTTTTTTAGTTATTTATGCCACAGGGTATAATCTAACATAAAAAATAGGACAGCTATAGCAAACTGACCTGACATTTGGAATTACACTTTCCTTTATGGAAACATACTATAAAACTTCGTAGAAAAATAACAGTCCTAGAAGTATTTTGTCACAACTTACAGAATGTGTAAGTTCTACAAGGTAATTAATTTTTTTTTCTAGATGACATATTCTGTGCTAAATTCTATGCTATATATCTTAGAATCATAATATGTATCTATGGTAAAATAGTAACTGAGGTACTGCTGAATCATACAGATTTTTTTTCTATAAGGATTGGGAAAAACAATGTAGTGCAATTTTACTATTTGGTTTGCTAATAGATAAACCCCCATATTGGAAATAAGATGAATTGAGAATAGAAAGTTTTCTATGAGTTTTCCAAAGTTTTAAAAAACCTTCACATTAGAGCAAGAGAATATGTTTTCCAAATTAAATATTGTGGGATCAAGTAGTCCTAGTTATTTGCAGTAACAGACTTATTTAATACAGATGATCAATGTCTACTGAATATAATGCACATTATTTTATTACATGGCCTTGAGCAACCTTCAGCAGTTAATCTGATACTATCGTTTCATATCTCAGAATAATCCATTAAGAATACTTCTGCTTGTTATGAGTCTGTCAATCACACTTGTTTTTATTCTTCACAGTTTATAAAAGGGTCTTTTTATTCCCTCTAAATAAATGTTGGTAACATGTTTTGAAACATGACTATTTAGAACAGCAACATGCAAAATATGCATTGATTAGTCTGTGTTCTTTTACTGATTCACCTTGGAGTACCGTAATGGACAGAAAGTCTTTTCCCTCTAAGCATCTTATTTTTGTGATTTGATTATGTCCTTTCTCTTTAATACTCCGTACAGAAAATTATATGAGCACTGCACCTACCTGTGTACCTAATACTGAACAGAAGTGTTTTCAGAAATAGAGCTTTGGCTTTGTCTCCCAGCTTCTATTTGAAGAAGTGATGAGGCATTCTCTATTAATTGATGCTCTACTTGTGTTTCATGTATGTTACTCAAAAATCTACTGTAAAGTGGCAGGGTTTTTTTTCTTTTGGTCTCTTACTGATGTAGAAGTTGCAAAAACTAGAATTTATACTAAAATTTGTCTCTCGCTAGAACTGTTAGCAGAACAGATCTAGAGAATTTGTTCTAGTAACATAGATTCCCTCTTAGTTAGATTCCTGACTTCAGCATCATTAATTGCAAAGTGTAAGTTTCAGTGTCTATTGTGGGCATAAACTGAAGTGCAAGAAATTCCATTTAAACGTAGAAAGAAACATTTTTGCTGTGATGATGATCAGACACTGGAAGTAGTTGCCCAGAGAGGTTGTGGAGTCTCCATGTGTGAAGATAGTCCAAACTGAACTGGGTATAGCTATGGACAGCCTTCCCTAATTGACCGTGCTTTGACCAAGTGTTTGGGCTAGGACTCCAGAAGTGCCTTCTTACCTCAGTTAGTCTGACTGTATAATAATTATCAGCTTCCTGTTTAGAAAATGTATAAACTGTGTTGTTTACACTCAGTCTCTCAGTGACACTGGTTTTTGTTTGACTGTTCCAGTTTAGATGATATCTTAGTTGGTGCCCCTCTTTTTATGGAACGAGAATTTGAGAGCAAGCCTAAAGAAGTTGGGCAAGTTTATCTGTACCTGCAAGAAAGTGCATTCCTCTTCCAAGATGCACAAATTCTGACAGGCACTGAAGTGTTTGGTAGATTTGGCAGTGCAATCACACACCTCGGAGATCTCAATCAAGACGGATATAATGGTAATTTGTATGTAATGTATTACATCTCTGTTTAACATTCAAATTAAAAATGCCTAAACAGCAAATATCAAGTGTCTGTGCAGTGCTGGGAAAGGCTTTTTAACAGGTAACCATCTTTGAAATTCATGAGAATTTACACTAATGCTAATGAAACTGATGTTGAGACCCAAATCATGAAAAACTGACCGATAAGTCATATAGACTACAGTGTGATTTTTTTACTAAATATTAGTATGTTTAGTTGAATAAAAATATCTTTGCTTTATAACTATAATAACATTTCATTACTTAGTTAAGATGTTTAATTTTTTTGAAAGCAGAATTCTCTCCTCAAATGCTTGGAAGAATTTGATAATTGAATGAGGCCTGAGTACATGGAGTATTTTGTCAGCAATGAAAGAATTGAGCAAGTACAGAAGTACTATTTTGGAATCAGCCTTCCACTGGTACTTAAGTACTAAAAGACACAGGTGCATAATGGGTTCTTTCTCAAATGCTTATAGCACATGCACACAACAAAATGTTCATGTAAGTTAACTGGCAGCCTACATTCAAGAAAACAGTACAACTAACTGCTTGATTACCTGAGATAGCTAGAATACCTTGAGCACCTTGAGCTCCTTGACATGGTCAGTGGCACCGTGG
>NW_008237226.1:1339820-1435766 GCF_000691975.1 Corvus brachyrhynchos
AAGCAGGTACCTCTGCATCTAAAACACCTGTGTTTTAGATGCAGGTATCTCTACATCTAAAACTTTCTCCTGGAGGAGCTGTTTTGCACAGTAGCCTTTAGAATAGTTGTCCCACTGAGTGGACTTTGCTCCTCCTTAACTTGAGGGCTGTTTTTCACAATGTTCTAGCCACTAGATTCTAGGGCAGTGTCCTCATTGTGTGGCTGCTGTGCAAGGGATCAGTCATGTCAGGAGTCATAGAATTGCATTGGGGTTCTGAGTGCACAAAGTATGAATACCATCCTGTGGGTAGAAGCTATTGGATTGTGACTGTTGAGAGTACCCTCACTGGCTTGTCCTGGCATCCCACCATAGAGTTCAGCACAACTGAACATCATGGTGGAGAATTCCTGTTTCCTACCAGTGAGCAACAGCAGATACCCTCAGCTACTCTGGGCAGGCAGTATTTGTCTCCCTTCTCTCCAGAATTCAGATGAGGCAGGCAGGAGACATTTCTGCTTTTGTCTGTCACTGTAGAAAGACTAAGGATACTCTAGAGCCAAAGTCTTCTGCGTCGTAACTGAATATGAGCTTTGGTGCACGTCTGCCTTTAGAGTGAAGCTACAGAGTCCAGGTGCTCAATTCAAGAGTAATAAAGAAGTCCAGCACCAGCTCCTAGATCAGAACCCAAAAATGAGAGCTATAGATACATACCCTCTGTTGTTTCCTATTGGCTAGCTCAGCTAGTACAGCTGTTGAATCTCAATCTAGACATGACTGTCTCCACATCCCATGCACAGAAATGAAGAAGAGCACTGTAAGTTCTGCTTCTTGGATATGGCACCTCATTTTTAAGGATTGAAGTGTTTAATTCCATAGTGCATAAGACCTCCTGCGAAATTCCTGACTTGGTAATGTTCCTATTTCTCAATAAGATGATGAATTGGTATAGATGAAAACATGATATTCCACTGTTCTCCTTTGCATTCTAAAGTGTTAGATGTTTGAGGGGTTGAAGTTTTTTGTCTATGTAGAATATGTTATCTGGAAAAAGAAAATTAGTTTTACCTAACAGCTGCTCCTTATTATCTAGGTGATAGAGGAAATCAAGGAAAATTTGTGGCTGTTTAAAAATATGAAAGTAGAAGCAGGCATTCCTTAGATCTTGGTTTATTAAAGCTAATTAACTGCCTTGGAAATATGTAGAGGAATTCAATGTGGACTGGCTATTTAGTATAATTCAATAACCTCTTCATAGGATTATTTTATAAGCTTTTGTCATGAAAGTTTGACACAGAAAAGACACTGCAAACATCTTGTATATTTGCCTTTAAACTGGAATACATTGAGAAGTAAAGAATGTTGACGTTCTTGCATGTTTGTAGCAGAAGCCATTTGTGTCTGTTTTCCTGCAGGGAATTAATTTATAATTGTGTCCGTTCTTTTTATTTATTTATTTATTTTTCACTGCAGACATTGCTATTGGTGCACCATTTGCAGGAGAAGACAGACGAGGGAAAGTGCTCATTTACAATGGATACAGTAATGGGTTAAACCCTACCCCTTCCCAGGTTCTCAATGGAGCCTGGGCCTCACAGTCCATGCCTTCGGGATTTGGCTTCACTCTAAGAGGAGACTCAGATGTAGACAAGAATGATTACCCAGGTAAGATTTTTGCTTTAGAAAGGGAATTTCATACTTCCATTCTCTGGTAAATGCATCTTGCCTAAACTGCTCCTTTCGGAAGGCAGAGGTCAGAATAAAGGATAGACATTTCTGGGCAGTTCTGGTTTGCTTTCCCGAGGGTTAAAATCAGACAAAACAAATACTCCCTTTCCTGTCAAAAGACATGATCAGGAAGTCAAGAAAGGGCTTAAATAGTTGTATTAACATAAAGCATGTGAAGTTTACAATAAAAAGCTTAACCCTTTCCCCCCACTTCCAAAAATTGAATGGTCTCAGCTTATTGAACTTGTAAGGTCTCCTTCATCCTGGCGTTCTTTCTTAATTAAAAACATGTTGCATTGTAGAAGAAGGGATTGATCTGGTTGTGTTGCTAAGTTGTTTTTTGCTGACCAAAGAGACACTGAGCTATATATAGTTAATGGCTTTGATTGCATTACAGAAAAGCAGAGAGAATGCAAATTGCTTAAAGCAGCTATTTTATTTGAGCCTTTTCATCCCTTTAATGTTTTCATTTTGCTATATGGACTCTTCCTTTTTAGGTTAGCTTTGATTCTTCCTAATGAGTTTACCTGACATATATTTACATTTATCAAGTTTGTAACATTAGTTAAGTTTCTCAGTGAAATGTTTATTTTTTAAAGAAAATTTTTCCTACCATCTAAGTAGCCTGAATGTAAGTGTACTTGTATGTACTCTCTCTCTGAAAGCAAATCTGTTCTGTTTCTTTTCATCACAATTCAGAAGCCTTAGCAAGGGTGTGCAGTAAAACGTCATATTTTGTAATTGTGAAGGGTTCATCCACAGTAAAATGCTAACAGTCTGTGCTTCCCTGACTTACTATGAAATCACTCTTGTTAGCCTGAGTTATTTCAAGGCTAGAGTTCTTAAAAGTTGTATTATTTCAAAGTGAAAATTGTAATTTTTCAAAGGGACAAAAATAAGATCTTACACCTTTTTGTGATGGATTGTAAAAACCTTGAAAGAGGTGTCTTTCAAAAAGCAGAAGGGAATTTCTGGGAAGGGGTGTTTACAATAGAAATTGCAGTTTTACAAACAGAAAAGCTGTAATACAGTGAGGCTATCATGAGACAAAAGTAAGAGGATTTTTGGCACTTGAGAGAAGAAAGGGCTTTTAGACACTGTTCTGACTTTTTGTTTGCATATTGTTGATGTTGCTATTAATAGTCTTTCATTGTCCCTGACTAATGAGGTTCTCTTGGACAGCCGAGCTCTTTATTAAGGTTTCAGCATTTAAACATTTGCTAAGGCACTAACAAGGCCCCCAGCAAAACCAAAGAAAACAGGATATTGCATTCCTGACATTTCTAAGATTGAAAAGATAGAGGGAAGGGAGAGATTCTTTAACTCATATAGAGAAGAAAGAAGAGTGGAAGTCTCACTGATGTATTAGCATACTTTATGTGGAGCATCTTTTAAGCTAATTTGTGGAAAGTTTGGGTGATGAGTGTCGGTCTTTCTAAATGTGTACTGAGGAATTGTACTGTAATTGTAAGTTCTCTGCTTGCCATTGTGGCCTCCACCATGCATCTTACTTGCAGAATTTCACATTGTGTTATCAGCTCCCTATGTGTTAGATATTTTATTACAGGAATTACCTAATTTAAAAAAAACAAAACAAAAGAAACACCACCCTGAGTTTACTGTAACTAGCTTTTCCCTCCATCCCTCAGTTGAATATCTGAATGAGCAGTCCACAATACTGGTGAAAATCTCTCTGAAAATGAGAAGGAAAACCCCTTACTATCAGTAAACCACCTCTTCCTTAATTCATGAAGATTTGGAGCACCAAAACAGAGCTGTAAAAATACTGCAAACATGGCATGGTGCTAGCACAAAAATAGAGTGCCTTCCTATGGGAAAAAGGGGGAAAAAAAAGAAAGGAAATAATACAGGGAAATGCGAGCCTAGGACAAACACACTGGGCAATGAAGTAAGTAATCCTTCTTGTGTCAAAGAGCTTTTCTTCTTCACCTCCTGGCGGAAATGCTGAAGGGCAGCCCTTGTAAAAGGAGGAAACAAGGTACTGAAGTTGGAAGGATTAGGAAGGAAGTTTTATTTTAGAGAAACGGAGACTTGCTGACTATAGAAGGTCTAGAAAAGTAGCCTTTAATTCCATGCTTCCCAAACTACTGTTTGTGCCTGTGATTCAAAGACGGTTGTGAAAGATTAGGAAAAAAATCACAAAAAATTTAATTTAAGCTTTCTAATGTGTATTTTCTAAAAGCAACCATTTTATAAAAAGAAAAATGTAATAAAAGCAGGTAATTCTGACTTACCACTCTCACAAGTTCTGTTCGCAGAAGTTCTGGACTGGGAGGTGAGAGACAGGTGCTGGTAATGTCTGGCTGCAGGTATAAACATATATTGCCACTGTCTAAGGTGAGATTCTCCAAGCGTGTAGCTCTTCCATGGCTAGAGTTCAAGTGTTCAGGACTGACCTGTATAACTGTGTTTGTATAGCTTACTCAAGCCCTTGTGCCTGACATTGTTCATGAGGCAGGCATATCCATGCTAGGAAATGGGAGGCTGAGACATGGGAGTTACTCTGCTATTTCATTTCTAATGCACTGTTTAGCATTTTCAGAGCTTTTAGAGGTTCAGACCTCCTTTAAATCAGACCATGTATTAATGTTTTTGGAGCAGGTCACTGACCCAGAGGGCAGAAGATACCACCTGTTTGTATGGCTTCTTATCACAGACCACTGAGCTTCATCCTGGGATCACTGTACTGACCCCAGGAACCAGTGCTCTTTGATTACAAGTTGGGTAATACAAAAACATGAGGGTGAATCACGATGAAATTTTTCTCCCACTGGAAAAAGGTTAAATCCTGTCTTGTCTGGGAGTTCAGTTCAGGCTGAGATCCGTGTATTAGCCTTCTGGAGAAGAGCAGCTGTTTGGCACAAGAAGTAATATCTTCCTCTCTTCATCCAAATGCCAGTATAAGCTGAGGAACAGAGAAAGAAATAGGGAGTAGGTGAAGACTCCCTAGTACATAGCGGTGTTCAAATCCCTCAGCTTTCCTGTGGATGGAGTGATTTCTCCTTTCTCCTCTTCCTGCAGCTCCTGGCCACCAAAGGGAGAGAGTCTCCCTCACCCCCCAATTTCTGGTCTTCTTTAGGAAAGGCAGAGAAAGAGTCTCTTGTACCCCATGACCCCAGTTGTATAATAAATTTGGGAAAAAACTGATCACGGGCAGGTTTAATGGTGTAGTAGCAGAGCAGACAAAGAAGAACATAATACAGCCACACTGATAAAGATGAAAGATCTGTCTAGCATCACAGCATGTTTCCAACAATGGCCAATAGTAGATATCCTGGGAATTGTACAGTTGTGATATTTCCCAGAATATTCACCCAGCACTAACCAACCGGAGTAACAAGGCAGCCCTGAGTCAGAGATGGCACCTCCAAAATTAGTATCCTTTGACAGACTTTTCTTGAATGAATTTGACCAATCAGCTGTAGAACCCATGCAGACTTTTGGCACGCACAGCATTTGTCAAGGGACCCCACAGCCCAGCTGAATGTTCTGTGAAGAAGTAATTCTCACTGTGTCCTATTCAAATCTTGAACATTCCATTGGACAGTTTCTTTGGAGATGCCCTAGTTCTTGTACTGAAGAGACAGTGAACAATCCTGCAGTCCGCTGCTATTTTACAGACTTCTGACGTATTTCCTCCCTCAGCCATGTGTTTTAGCAATCAGGTGGAAGGAGCTCTAATATATTTAATTGTTCTTTGTGCAGTGGAGAACGGCATACCAGTTCTGCTGTACCAAATGATCGTTCAGTCTTGTCACCACCACTGCCTCGTCTCCTCTTCTTCATATATTTTTATGTAAAGAGCAGTTAGTAATTTATGACTTGTGTCTGGGTAGAGTATTGCTTCTAATGAAGATTTTACCATTGACCTGGGTTTTATATTTAACCAACATAAAAAAAGAGCTGTATCTTCTCTACTGAGAAGAAAGTCAGAATTAGTACTTGAAAAAACAATAATCCCAAATGTTTTTCATTGCTATCAGTAATTATGTTTGTGCAAGAAAATAAAGTGAGCCAGGAGCTGTGGTCTGGCCTTGAGGCTGCATGGCACAGCCCAGCTCACTATCATCAGATGAAACCACTGAAACAGGATGACTGTACCCAAACTGCCTTTTGTGAAAGGTCTTTGGCCCAGGCGATTCCCCAGACTTTTCCCATCTGGGAGAGTACTAACTTGCACACGCTAAAATCACAGATAATCTGTGCTAACAATACAAAAATACGGACAATGCTAACACAGTGCTCAAGCTCATGCCCTGCCTTTATTGCACAAGCACAGGATACAGACAGCTGAATAACTTAACTAGTCAACATCATACCTAAAAATGGAACTTTCTCTGGTAGGGTCAGCATGCAGACAGAACTTCTTTTCCTTCTTGTTAGCAGTCCTGTCAGTGTAATGACCATCTGCCTTCAGCTGTCCTGGCACAGATGTTAGCATTGTAACAGTAACAGACCCCTCAGCATTGTAAAATTACGGAGATTTTTTCAACAGGGAAGACTGAGGTTTTGTTACTAAGTACAACCTTTGGTTTACATCTCCGCAGCTTTCCAGGGAAGGAGTTCTGTACATTGTGTCATACTTACAGACACTCCAGATGTTATTTACCCAGAACTGTTCCTTTATCAACACAGACAGGGGTGATAATATGGTAGTCTCTGCTTTGCAGACTTGGAGGTAGTGGGAAACTTTCAACCTTGGGAAGCACCAGAGGCACAAAACTGTGCTGATCATTCTTACAGCTGTGTCGCTCATGCAGCTGCCCTCTCTGTGCTGGTGTTCATCACCTTCAGCCCCAAACGGAGCGCTCCTCCTCACCTAGCAGGATTGCAGTGCCAAACAGTGATGATGGTGGTAATGAACAAGTGGATGCTCCTTTCTTTGTAGTCATGTAAGAGGCAGAACCTGATTAAACTTTATAGTCAGATAAGAGTAGTGAAAGGAAGCAGGTTAAGCATATCAGTCAGATAGATTGTGCCAAGCCATGATGTGCATCTTTCCCAGTCTTCTAAGCATGACGCTGACAAGCTTAGTACCACACTTACGTGAAATCCGCAGTATCTCTCCTGTATACAACAGGTACCCAGTATTTGAAGGAAAAGACCAATTAATTCTCCTAAGTTATATCTACACTAGAAAATGAAATATGCTGTCTTTGGTTCTGAACTATCACTGATCACTCCTTGTCCACACTACGAAAGTCACTTTTTTGCCCAGACAGGGTTGCTGCATGCTCACTTCTGGAATCTAATTGGCATGGGTGAACTGCTTTAGGGCTATTTTAATTATACCACTGCAGACAGTACAGATGCAGCATACAGGCACATTCTCTGCCACTAATTCACTAACACTGACATAATCGTAATATCTTTCAGCAGATGATCCATTTCACTGTTCTTTGACAACTCATGTTCTAAGGTGATATTCAAAGAAGATCTGATCTCACTTCTGCTGCAATAGTAAATACTGGTTTAATGCCATTACCCTGTATTGACAGTCATAAAAAAAAAGTAGATGGGATTAAAGAAATAAAGGAGAAAACAGGATTGAAAAAATGCAAAAGATGGGCTTTTCCCATCAGTTTAAGTGCAAATACAGTCGTAGTTGGAATATTGTGCAAGATCCTGTGCTGAGGTGAGGGCATGGCAAAGCAGCATCATGCTGTGTCTGAGGCCATACTGGTGAGGGCTGTAACACAATTTATATAACCATGGGATTCTCTGTAACTACAGCTCTGCAAGGTTTGCAGTAAAGTTATTCGGAAATACCTGCCTCAGGACAGTCTTCCTGCCTGTCTTCTGTGCTGGGACATCTTGGACACATAATGGTAACTTTCAAGGCAGCTTCCACTGTCCTGTAAATCTGGGGCTTTTAGGGCCCCTTTGCTCCATCTTGAGCTTTAAGTGTGTCATCAAGCCTGGAGCAGGGAATGAAGCAAAGGCATGCATTTTGAATTATAGCTTATTTTATTTATAATTTTATTTGTCTTTTTCTATTAGCGTAGTTCAATTTTCATAGGAACAAAAGAAATCCATTAATCTATTTAATGGGAAAGAAATTTGTTTCTTTTGGCTTCTGGGCATCTGTTCAAAGCTGGCCCCACTAAATGCCTGGAGTCTGTGATTATCTAGGTGGTGGTGCTGCACTTCCAGCTGGTTCATCTATCTGTACAGGGCTCAGGCATTTGGAGGCTGTAAGGTTTCCACCCTCACATTTCAGCATATGTTCAGTCACTTGATGGCTGATTATAGCTGAGTAAATAGTTTATAATGAATAACTTACTCAACTCATTAAACTTGCTTTCTTCTTGTGGCATATCCTCCCAACGACTGTGGTTTCTTCAAATGTGTTTGTGAATCAGGATGATTTAACCAGTTTCTTTTAACAGTATGGATAGGTTCAGTGCTTTGGATGAATTCACTATTCAAAGACTGTTGATTAGTTAATTGCTCAAATAAATTATGCACTATTTTCTCTGCTCCCTGCCTGTTTAGATGCTTGTGTAAGTCTTCCTTATTAACTTAAGAGAATTGTTCTGGAATCAGTGCCAGTGAAGCTTCATCTTCAAGGTATCCTTCTTTAGCACAAACACAGCTGTTTTCCTGTTCTTTTGGTTGCTCTTTATAGTCAAGCCTTTGTCAGCACAGGGAAATGTATAAAGGCATCTTCATGCCTTGTTATTTTGGACTCAGTTATTATCTTAAGAATACCATGTAGTTAATATCAAACTACTCTAGAAACATTTTAAGAAGAAAAGAAGTGTGATAAAAAGACAAAATTTCTTCAGAACTTCAGTAATCCAGTCTAATCTTAATAAAATAGGAGTATTTAACAGCTCCATCTGCTGAGTACATTAACTCAAACAGCAGGAGGAAAATCCTCAAATTTCTTATTGAGAGGCAAGGGTTCTTCAGATTCATAAACTTTTTTGAGAACAATAGGCATTGTGCCAAAAATATTACAAATTGGAATCTAGTGATGATTAAATCATGAAGTTGGTCCAGGAGATTTGTGGAAGACAAACAAATTAAATCAATGAGAAGCTGCATCTGCTCTGGTAAGAGAGGACTGCTGTGTGTGAGAGCCGGAACAACGGCTTGGGTTCTGCCAGCAAATGCAGAAAAACTGAAGTGCTTCTACCAGCTAATTATTTTTTCACATGAATAATCAGTCAAAAATGTAGTGACAAGCCAAGGATTGTGTGCAAATATGTTGATTTTATGGGAAATTATTATCTCTGTAATTTATAGGTATGCTTTTCTAAAATTCATCACAATATTTTATGAAATCACAGTATTGTGCCCAGTAGAATATAAGAGTAAAGCAATTGATCCCAGTTAGTAGTGTTTTACTGACATGATAAAGCATTAACTGTCCTCTTTGGGATTTTTTTTTTGTAATACAATGAAAAATATTGCTGTATTGTGAAAGGGATTCATTCAGACAAAAGGGAAGCATTGATATGAATTAGCCTTAGGTGTTATCTGTAACAGACCTGCTACCAGAACAGTTTAAAAACAGAGAAGGATTAGGGCAGCTGAGAATGATGGAATTGGAAGAACGTACTCGGCTTTGAATGATGGCTGTTTGTAGTATTTAACGAAAATTCTGGACTAAAGCTGGCTATACTGTGCAAGCCAGTGTCCTTCTGAGATTTAGGATTGTAATGCACACTGAAATCCTAGAAAACAAATAGGAATATGACCCTGGGCCTTTTTGGCACCTGATCTGCTGAGGAAAATAAAAAGCAAAAAGGCTCACAATGATTTTTTAACAGGGTTTACAGTTAGGCAGTTTTCTCACTTTAACAAAATTTCCATTAGCACCTGTACCCAGATAGAATATAATTTTTTTCCAGCCCCTTTTTATACTGTACAGTGAAACTGACAGACTACATGAAATTATGTTTAAAGCTGCCAGTAAATCATTCTGAGTCCCCAAAGTTAACACTTTCCTGCCTGCGTCCTGGTAGAGTTGCAGTGGGGAGGTGACTCAGCTGTTGTTTCATTTTTGGGTTTCTGACAAGTGAGGTGTTTGCATTAGGATTGTTTAACTTCGTGCAGTGCCCCTTCACTTCAGTTAAATATGTGCCAAAGACACTTGTTCCAGCATTAACTGTGTGAACTCCACCAGCTGGGACTTTAATGCATACAACTTGCAAGCTGTGTTGAAAATGGAAGTTTAAAATTCCTGTGGAATCACTCCATGCTTGTTTTCTTAATTTTTTGCAGTGTGGTTGTGACCCCGCAGCTCATTTATTCCTCAAATGCAATGAGGCAGAAGCACATGGGTCCTGCCACCAACCTTTCCTAACAGATCTTGGCTTCTCTGCAGGGGAGCAGCTGATAGAGAATCTTCTCAAACAGGCAACGTGGGCAAAGTGGTCATTTCACGAAAACAATGAGGTTCCTCATCATCCCAGAAACATGAAATATGAGAAAAGAAGAACTGAAGATTTTGTGATTCTCTTTGTTCATCTTTGTTTTTATGTTTTAATCACACATTTTGATCTGAGCTTGAAAATACCCCTTCACTGATGCAATGGAGTAAAGATTTTCATAGGTTTTTCTTCAGGCTCTGTTCAGAAGGATTATAAGGAGTTAAGCTGGTTTTTTTTTAAGCTAGCTTCTTTTGCTATCTAATTGCTTGTTAAAACCTTGTTTTTCAGCTAGTGACCTTTGCGTCAGTGACATTGCATGCATAGCATTAACAAGAATTAATAAAGAAAACCTCTCTCTATTTTTAGGAGGGGAGAGTTGCCAAAATTGAGATAATTTAGATATCTCGTGCATTTTTTTCATAGAAATTATTAGTAACTTAACTTCTACAGAACCCACAACAAATTCAAAATTTCTGCATCTAAAATTGCTCTGATTGGATGTGTATTCAAATCTCATGCATTGGTATCAACATCAAAAATTATTTTTTCCAATTATGGGTATAGGAATTGCACCCCACAAAGCAATGAAAGAAAGAAGAGTGAAACTACTGCTCTGTAACAGAACAAGAAAAAGCAAAGAAAAATCCCTAATTAAACTTCCAGTGAATGCTCTGCTTGAATATATAATCACTTTGTCCGTACACTAGATTGTAGAAGTTACTACTAGCTATAAATATGGGGGGTGTTTTTGCATATTCATTCTTAATTCCATTTTCTTTACTGAGTAGTTTCACTCATTCAAGCTCTTTGGATCAAGAATAAGCATGGCTTAGACCAGAAAACAAATGACACATCAGGGTAAAAGTAAGAGCTTCCAAACAAGAGCAGGATAAGCACAGTCCTGGCTGCCCTTAAAGTAGTCTCAAATAGGACTTTCATGGTGGTGCCATGATTAAGGATCCTCATCCTGTTTGCTGTGTCTCCAAACCTGGCTGAGGTGGCAATTCAGAAGGACTGCTCATGGAAAACCAGTCCTTTGGTGGCAATTCAGAAAGACTGCTCATGGAAAACCAGTCCTTTGGTGGCTGAGGCCTGTCCTTGCTCCTCAGACCCCTCACCCTCGGTCTTCAAATAAGCTGAGCTCTGTCTCAAAAAAACAGGATTTAACCATTAAGCAGATATACAGAATCCTCTTTAATATTAAAGTGAGGATGCTGAAATACAGGGGATCTCTGCACATCAGTATATACTGAAATTGCATTCACTCACACTAGTGAGGCCAGCTGTATCTGACAGACTCATTCTTCTCACCTTCAGATTCTAACAGGCTACATTTTATTAAGCTCTCCCAAGTTGTGTGTTTAACCTTTATTTTTTAATGAAAAAGCATATTATGAAATCATCACTAGGCAAGATCTGAATAAATCTTGGATATCTACCTGTTTTTTCTCTTATAACATAACCCTGAAACCTCTTGAGTTATCAAGTGTAGTATGAACTAGTACATACCCTAAGTCAAGTCTGCTATAGAATTCATAAAGTGTGTCCAGCTGGGACAAGCAGAATGGAAACCCTTTCCGTCTTGTCTTTCACTTTCTGTTCATAGCATAATGTTTCTTTTTCCTTAAAAAACAACAGAAGAAAACGCTACCAAACACAAGCAAAATAAAAACCAGCAAAATACTAAAGCTTTTTCAGGGGTTACTATGGGTGCCACTATAAGTGCTGCCAGAAAAAGTTCTCTATATGCGTGGTGCAGCCTTCATGGTGATGGCTTTGTCTCAATTAGTTGTTTATTTAAGAGGGAAACATCTTTAGGTTTTGGTACTGTGGGCAAGTTGTCTATAAAAGCTACTAAAGAAAACTACTCACAAATGTCCCAAAAAGGACATAAAAACACTTACTTTCTTCTGCTATTTAAAGTGTTCCTAACCCTGAAACATACTTCTCTAAGGCCAACGAAATTAGAAAAATGTAAATGTTGTACAAAAAGAGGATCAGATCCATAAACTGTCCGTGTCTGCTCCTATTAGGACATTAATCAATGGAATTCAGTGAAGGACTGGCTGTTGCCCATGTGAAGTATTTGTTTAAACTTGTGAAATCCTGACCATCTGAAAGACGGAGGAGCACTAGAAAACACACTGCCAGCCCTGGACCAAACCCATCCAGCTATTTAACTTCAAAGCTTGGTATTTGCGTCATGCTCGATGACTTCAGGGCTTCTTAAGCAAACCAGTGCTCCAACTATAGAAGCAGCAAGTAAGGGTTTGTTTACAAGCCTAAGTACTGGTTTAATTAACTAATTTAGATCAATGTAGGTTGCCAATCTGTACCACTGCAAGGTCTGTTGCAAGGCTCAGTCTTCTGAATTGGGTACATCAGTCATGTTGAATGATAGCAATAGTGGAGTGAAAGCCATGCCCAGATGAACTCTGGGGCTTTGAAAATACAACAAAGCTCTTTCCAAAGGCAGAGGCAGCAGGAAAATTGATCCTTTTTCCTCATGGCTTGGCTCCAGTTTTTCTCTAGGCCTGGATGGATCCAGCGAGCCAGTCTGGATCTTTCCAGAAACACCTGTGTGGGGACTCCAGGCAAAAAGAGGAAATATTCTGGGCTATAGATTCCCAAACCCCAGGCAACAACCATTAACAAAGACTTGCCCAAGTCCCAGTGTGGTGCTTGTGTTGTTGGCTCCATCTGTCAGGGAAAATGACGGCTTTAGATGGATAACTGTCGTAAGCCTTAGAACATATTGCTACAATGCTGGAAACATTAGAAGCTGTCAAATCAGCCATCCTCTGACCTTGCATTGTATTTATTTGCAGAGAGATGTAATGCCTAAATTAATGAATGAATTACTTAAAACACAAAGCAGAATGGAAGGATTGTCAGGAAGGGACACCATAAAGTTTCAACATGACTTATATGAAAGTGGCAAGAAATTGTTTTGCAGCTCTTCGTTTAATGGACAATTAAGGATTTGGAATAAAATGCATAGAGTTTAATGGCATTTCTTCCCCTATGATACAAGCTGGAGAGAAATGAGATTGTGGCATGGGTTACCTTGTGTTAAATAGTTTGGAAGTCAATGGATACAATGAAGACATTTATGAGACCATCTCTGACATGTGAAATGTTTTCTTTCATGTACACTTGTGAAAAAATTGCTTAGAAAGGAATTACCATATGTGTTTTATGTTACTGCAGTTTTAATTTAAATAATCTAATTTGTGATGGAAAAAAATGTGTGAGAGATTTCTATATAGCTATTCTCAAGCCATTTTGTTTTTTCCAGATTTAATTGTGGGTGCATTTGGAGCTGGAAAAGCAGTTGTTTACAGGTATGTGGTAAATGCAATGGATTTGATATTTTACAGCTTTGGTGGGAGATCATTATATTAAAAAATGTCATATTCCTGTTTCCTTGTTGCAATGTGTAAAAGGTGGTCGTTAGAGATGATAAAGTAAACATCTTGTGAGAAAGAAATGTTTTTTTCCCATGCTCAAAACCGGTAATTATCAATGAAAATTTCCATGCTTAGACTTAGCTCAAGCAGCTTCTGGAATGTTTGACTCTTCAGTTAATTTTAAATAAGAAACTTAAAAGGCATGTCATTGAAAATTAATGTGGTTTCTGGGGGAATGGTGCTAGTAAGAAATTTTAAAGTGACCAATCCTCGGAGACTGTGTATGTTAAGACATGAAACATTTATTGAAAACAAAGACTGCTACTTTTAGCCTCAGTTTAAAAAATGCACATGATCCCATTTTACAAGACAAAATGTTGTTGCTGACTATGGATTTTCACTAAATGCACTTTTTGATTAGATATAAAATTAAAAACTACTAAATACATAAGCAGAAATCTGCTAATGCTCTCTTAGTCCAGCCGTGCTGACAGTTCATTTCATTTAAATATTCACCATCCATTTCTACCTGATTCTCTGGCTTCTTGTCTGTATTCCCAACAGCACCTGACAGAGAGGAGGCATGTTCTACTTCCCAACTGAATGTTTGTGAAAGCATAAGAATTTTGTAAAACAGGAATGTTAGCTCATCTCAGCTAACACTGTAGGTGCAGCGAGAAGACCCTATTTTCCTACTGCACTATGAAAAAACCATGCAAATACTTTGCAGTCCATCACTTTGCAATGCCATGAGTGATTGCACAGGATGTGAAACACTGATGAATTATATCCACTGTGTATTTTCAATAACAATAAAATGTGTTCTATTCAATTTTAGAAAGTGAATAGCAGGAGGCCATTTCCTGGCCAGAATGTATGAAATATACAACTTGTCATATTGTCGAAATAGAGTTTTATTACGGAAATTTTCTAGGACAAAAAAGTTTTCCCTGTTGCACAAAAGTGAAAAAGTCATTTTATTTTTTAATGTCTTGCTGAAGTAATACAAAGAAGTAATCATAAAAGCTCAGATATGGATTAAAATAGAACGAAAGTTAGAAAACTGGGATAGCTGGAAATATGTAAGTTACTGTAAATAGTACTGCTGTCTTAAAAGAAACAGAATCTGGGCACATCCTTCTTTTCATTTGTCTTCTAAACTGCTTGCACTTATAGATTATCTCATCACTTAGTAACAGCTTCAGAGGGATGGTTTCCATCACCAAAACTATATATCACATACTCAGCAGAATTTACTGATGATTATCCCTGGTTTACAAAGTCAATTGTCTCAAGAAATGTCAGACAGAGTTTACTTGATTATTGGTTCGAGATACTCTACACCAACTTCTACTTTAACCAAAACATGTTTATTTTTTTAAGAGTCTTAAAACAGACATAGTAAGTCTGAATGTATAATTATTAATGGAGGCAGTACAAAACAAATCTGCAAGATGGCTAAAGGACTGCTGTAAAACCCAAAAAGGCAGACTCTGTCCCTTTGAGAAAACTCAGTGTGATGAAATGTGTCTGATGTGCCTCAGTCCTGGGACACATCTCTTGCTTAACCATAGGATACTGTTTCCGTGATGTGTTAACCTGTGATTTTTTTTTGTGAATCTCAGTAGGATTCTGACAAAAAAAAAGAAAGGTTCTTTTGGCTATGTGCAGCATTATAAAACTGTGTTCTCCCAAGTAACCCTACATGTCTGGTTTCTTTGTGGCCAACTCAGTTAAGTGTTTGCTCTGCTGCAACTTAGGTACTAAAGTGCTCCTTCTGTTACGTGGTGAACCTTATTTCTGTCCCCCAGAGCCAGACCTGTTGTGACTGTGAATGCTCATCTTATTTTGAACCCCATGATTGTGAATCCAGACAATAAAACCTGTCAACTCCCCAACTCTCAGCTTTTGGTGGCCTGGTAAGTCTATGATTACTCAGAAAATATCCTTATCCTCTTCCTCAAATAACTTCTTGTCCCTTAATTTTATTGCAACTCTTTCTTGAACGTGTTTAAAGTTCAAAATGCTGAAACATGCTCTGAGCACAACAAAACCCCCCTATATAGCGATCTTTTTGATATTTATCAGTACTTCACAGGTTGTCTAACTAACTGTGGTAGCTAAAAGTTGAGTCCTTTGACGCACTGAGTCTCCTGCATAGGAGGATGCTCAGTGTCTCCTAGGGTCAAGCTGCAAAGTTATATGCAGTGTTTAGATGAATGAAATATGAAACAGCTAAAACAGACAAAACACGTAAACAGTTAAGTGTTTGTTGGCAAAATGTAACAGTGAAAGTGATGCAGAGCTGGTGTGTCCAGTTATCAGCTGGAGAAAGACAGATCTTAGTCCTTTGTGGAAGAGAGAAGGTATCTGGCTAGCCATCCTGAAAGAAGTGCACAGGATGTTGTTGCTGGGTGTCTTTGGTCAGAGGAAAGGTTTTTTTAGCACATCACACAGGACAATGTTTCAACTATCCTTAAAGGAGAAACCCTTAACCACAGTAGTGTTTAACTCTGAAAAGAAAAAAAAAAAAAAAAAAAACCCAAAAAAAAAAAAAACCAAAACCAACCAAACAAAAAAAACCCAACCAAACAAAAAAAAAACAAACCCAAAAAACCCCCAAAAAAACATTAACAACCTTTGAGCTAATTAAAAAAATATAAGATCAGTTACAAGTACAAAATGGTTGCAGGGCAGTTGGAGGCTATCTAATAGCACATAACAGCACATAAAGGCACAATTACTGCACTAGAAAAAAGTCACTTCGAAAGGACCTCAGAAACAGTTGACAGAAGAGGCTATTACAAATACATAAGATACTGTTTAAAAGTGGAAAGTATAACAAATGAGGAAACTGAAATCAAAACAGAGCATAAACATGTGCAAGTTGAATATAAAATGCTAGTAAGTCTTGAAAGAAAGACTGTGAGGAACAGATTTCTAAGGCATAAAAACATTAGAAGCAGGAAGCCTGCCAGGATGTGGGCTGGACAAAAACAATATTAAGGTGTAAAGGAGGACTCCAGCACATAACATCATCGCAGAAATTTTGCACTGCTTTTAAACCGAAGATGGTCGGAGAATTTCCTCACACTGGAGACATTCTTTACAGGAGAGGAGTTCTAAAAATCATCTAAAATGTAAGATTCAGCAAAAGAGTCTTTAGAATTAATTGATAAATATGAACTGTAAAACATAATCATGAGAAGCTGTTCATGTAAGAGCCGTAAAGGAACTAAACTCTGATACACTTAAACCAATAAATATGTGGGCTTCCAATGCATCTGGGAGGGGGTTGTCAAGAGATTTTCACTCTTGCGCTGTTCTTTTACACTTTAGAGGACTTTGTCATATTCTTTGTCATGTTCCTCATTTTTACATCCAATGTAGAAAATTGCCCATCTACAGAGCAATGTAGAAGGCACTTGGTGGAACCATGCAATCCCAGAACTTTGCAAGACTTTGGCTTTTCTGTGTTACAGTGGTGATACTGCAACACGTGTATCAGACAATGAGGCCTGTGGAAAGAAATATATATGGACCGATTCTTGATAGGTGTTTCAGAGAGATGTTTATTTCTCCAGCCACATGGCCGGGGCTCTGCCGAGGAACTGCTCAACCACGGGACCCGAGGGTCCCTGCCCGCGCAGGGGAACACAAAACAATCAATGGGGAACGAGGCTGACCAGGGACAGGGAAACCCCGTGTCTCCCCCTAGGGCCCCTCTCCCAGGACTGCATGGCAGGGGGGAGGGACCCCAACATTTCTGGAATTTTTTATTCAAGTACCTTTTGTTTTAACAGTTGATGTAAAAGAGAATTTGAAATATGGACACTTGGCTGAAGCATGTTCATTGATCCAAATTATGTTGTTTCACAACTCCAGGTTTTAAGACTTTTAAAAAATGCTTAGTTGTCCTAATGGAAAAGATTTTGGAACCACAACAGTTATCAACAGAGTATTGAAAGAAAAAATGTGGGTTTTTTTCACAGGAGGAAAAACATCTCTCTTAAAAAAACATTCTTGCTCCAAGATACTGTTTAGAAAAGGAAGGAAGGAAGAAATGCATACTCCTTTAACATATATTTTCTTATTTCTTTTCATTTTTCCACTACAACAAGCCAGAAGATGTTTGATTCATATCTATAAGAGCTTTAATAGAAGCATAATTTAATTTCTGTCTGCTTTATTCTAAAATACTGTTCCCTAAAGATCTAGTTCATGTTATGAAATGACTGAAGAGCAGCTGCTCTTTTCCACACTGTAATTTTTCTCCTTAGTTGATACAAACTTGTATAGTACATATGAAAGCAATTAGTAGGGAAACTCCAACAGGCAAAGAATTCCTCAGACCCATGGGATAGATTTCTGTATCTCTTAGCCAGCTGTGCAACTTGTATAAAAACTCTACTGACTGACACTGCAAAATTAGAATGAAAGGAAACATCCTACCAGAAGAGTTTCAGGAAGTGTGTGTGCATGAATAATGTGGATTATTTTACATTTCCAAGTATTAGAAAAATATTATTTCTGCCATGATATAAATTGCAAAGCTGAAGCAACAGAGGAAACGTGCACAAAAAGTCATTTTTATGCACAGCCCAAAGAGAATTGTCCTGAACTTCTAGAAACATATAATTCATTCTCCGCTGTGTGTAAAATGTGGCTATTTCTGAGTTCCCAAAACCAGCAAATCTGGAACAAATTCTGCAACTTTGAAGCTATTAAAGAATATGGAAAAATGCCTCCCCCCCCCCACCCCCCAGGTGTGAAAGATGGAAGTTAATATCTCTAAAAAGAGATAAATAAATTGAAGATTTTCATTTTTCAAAAGCTGTTTCCACATCATGCAATTTATTACATTCAAGATTGGGTTCTAGCTACCAGGAGGTCTTATTTATCTATGCATTGGCATTTTTATTACCATTTGAGGTCTGATTATCCACTAGCTACCTTATGTATTTGTTCTTAAATTGCAGCTGCAAAAGTTATTTACTCACCTCTCACTAATTTAAGGTAAATATTGTTAATTCCATTTTGTAGAGGAGCAATAAGTCAGAGAAGTTACCTGACTTACCAAAAATTGCATAGAAGTGTCCAATCATGATAAAAAGTCGATTTGTAGAATATATTTTGTATATATATTTGTATATTTCTGTTTTATATTTGTAGAATATAGTTTTTATTTGTAAGTGCTTTTCAGGTTTGGATGTCTATTTGAGATGTGCCTTGTAGGCTATCCACCTTCTGTAAACCCACTGAAACAAGAAGCAGACTGCTTAAAATTTCTGATATTCAAGTTCCTACTATCAAATGATACTCTGAAAAAAAGAAGTTGTTTGTTTATCTCCAAATTTGTTACTACTAGAGTAGTAATAAAATATTTATAATCTTGAGTCAGCTAGATTCAGTAAATGAGACATTTCTACATACATTTACAAAAAGCTGAATACAAAATTCCTACCAAAGATATAAAACCCCAAAATAATAATATTTCAGCCTTTCCTAGCTGCATAGGTTAGACTATGTTTCTACTTCAGCTCCATTCTACTGCAAGTATTTTGTTTTCTCATTGACATAATTTTAAAGAGGATGTGATTGGTGTCCCGTGGATATGGACCATGGGGCCATTGTTGAGATGAATCTGTGTGAAATTATCCACAGGCTGTTGGCCAGCCTGACTCCATGGGTTGTATAGCAAAGCCATATGGCCAAGAGTCAGAAGATGGATGCCTCACTGCTCGGGGGCTGGTGAAAGGGGGGTAGGCAGGTGGTGTCACTTGCTACCAACGCAGTTGGGTTGCTGTACGGAGACCTCTGTGCCAGGTTTTAGCTTCAGTAGCCCTAGAGACGAAGGCTATTTGTCCAAAGGGCAGTCACTTACCTAGCAGCCCTACTGCTACTGCAGCCTGGCCATGTGATGTAGATCAGCCATGAGATGCCTTCAGCATTAAAACTCTGTGATGGTGACTGGATTAGACTTTGGCATAACAGAATCTAAAAGCAGGGCAAGTATTAGAGCATTGTAATAGAAGTGTGTTGACTTGCTTTTGCATATTGTACTTCAAAGAGGAAACTGGTTAAAGGTTGTTCATCAGTTGATGGTAACAGCTTCTTCTCTTCTTCTGTGGAGGTTTGTGACCTTGCAGGTTGGTTATAAGCCTCACACAGAATGGAAGTCATTAACATTAAAGCTTACATTAGCCTTTCTGCTAAGGCACTATCCATTTTTCTCTCCATCTGGAAACCTGTGCACTAAAGAAATTGTTAACAATGACAAATGATGTCTGGTAGGATCTGCTAATGCCTTCTTCTCACCTCGTGAAGTTTTCTATTTTTTTTCAGCTGCTAGAGTAGCCAGACCAAAGTAAATGCTTTCTGGTACAAAGTCCTGTCTAGAAAGTATTGTACATGAGTAACTAACTGATTTTCTAAGGATTGAGCACTTCGGGTGATATTAGGTAATTTTATTAGGCTTGACTTTTGAAGAGACTGCTCCCATCTGTGCCAAGAGTAGTTATGAAGAAAGGAATATTTTCTAGCTTCTTGTTCTTGTAAAAATATTTCTGTCTACCTGAAGAACATAAAATTATTTTAAACAAACTGCTGTGTTGACCCAAGGTTGTCAGGAAAAGCTAGTGTGTTCAGTTTTAAGGCTTTCCCTCTATTTTGTAACTACAGTCAAATACTATTCAAAGCATAATCTCATAGTGATGATAGACACAGCAGAATAAATGTGATGTGGGGATCTCTTCAGAGAGGCAAGATTGATAGCATATAAAAAGTTCATATGCTTTAGGATGATGTACTATTTCCCATTTGTTTCTTATTTGCTGAAGTTTTCTTCCTCTGATTGATAATTGTGTTATTTGATTGATTGCTCCTACAAGCAAGCTCAAAAGCTCAGCTGTTTTATTTCTTACTGTACCTAGGAGTCAGATCTCAAATCTCTATGAATTCTTTAGACTCTTGTCCTCTTTTGTGGTCTGTCTTTCCCTCTGCTTTTCTTTTTCTTGATGCTAAAACATCCCTCAGCATCTCCCCAACATCTTCTTGTTGAAGTGATGAGCATATCTAAATTCATCTAGGTTTGCAATTGAAATCTTTGATGTCTTTAGAACTATTTCTGAACCAAATAATAAAATCTCAAATATGTAGCAGGATTCTGCTAAAACTGTAGTCTTGCTTCTTGTGTGGCCAGAGTGTGGGAGATTAGCCACTCCAAATTTTTGCTTTTTTGCTCTGCCATTCCCTTTTTGACATGCTCTGCCTGGAGTGGAGGGAGTAAATCTTGACTCTCACAGTAATATAGAAGAACATGACTTCAGTCATCAAATAAGTATGATGAATTATTCTGTTCATTGCAGTAAATAAAGCATAGACTGAAATTTTTCTGTTTAACAAGTAAAGCATTCCAAGCTGCATTTTTGAACTCAACCGTTTTTCAAACATGATAGGGCAAAATTTATGTGATTTCTCCAAAGCAAGATAACTGAGTTTAATACAATGGCAGCTCTTGAGTTTACATTTGAGAAAATACATTCTTTGACATGTGAGACTGGCCTGTGAAGTCTGATGTCTAAATTGAATTTATACAATTACACAAGATTTCCTCATTTTTTTTGTTTTGTCCTTGTGTATTTGGAAATAATTGGTTCTTCATGTATTAACTCATAGTTGTAAAGAAGTAGGAATATGAATAAATTTTCAATTTCTGCATGGACTGGAGAAAGGCTACAGTTAAACAGAGATTAATGGCATAATGCCATTCTTTTTCCTCAAGAAATTATGGCCTTTTTTTCCCAAGAAAATAATCTTTCATTAAGGTCATGAGAGTAACATGTATGCCAAATGTGGCAGTTTCATTACATCTGTCAGAGGAAACAAACATGCAATTGGAATGTGATTACAGGTTGGTTTAATGGTTATGTTAGTGGTTTTGAGACATTAGTATACAGGATAACAGTACAGGATATATATAACTACAGGATAACAGTAGTGAGGAGATCAAGAGCAATGAATAAAGCAAAATTTTTTATTTAACTCAAGCTGATTTTAGTGCTGACCTACAAACAATTTAGGTTTTATGTTTCAAATTAATTATAGCCTCTTGAAATAATGAAAATCTTACAGTAATTCCAGTGGAACACATTGGTATCCTGAGTGTTTTAATTTGCTAGAAAACAGCTTCAGCATTGACTAGATGCTCTTAAGATTTTTCTGATTTGACCATGATGAACCAGAAAGGATTTCTGCAGACAGCCTGTTACAAAGGTGGTTTGCTGAACCTCAGTATAAAGAACCCATTTTTGGCAATAGTGTTAGAAGGGTCATTTCCATGGTCTCTCTCAAGAACTACTGGGAACAGAGAATATTCTCCATACCTTTGCCAGGAAGTATTCAGAGACTGTCCTCTGTAATTATTAGTGCAGCCTAGGAGACTTCCTGACTTAATTAGGGAGTATCATAGTTAGCCAGATACAGATCTCAATTAACATCTTTTTAAGAAAACGAAAATAAAACTTAAAAGATATGACTCGGGAACTGCTGATTCCCAGGTCAGTCCATTTTCAGCGAATAATGAATGCCTTCTCTTTTTTATTTGTAGCTTTACTGTAAGAGTCTGCGCAGATTTTGAAGGTCAAAGTATTTCAGATGAGATAGGTAAGAAATGTTTTCTATTTCTATAATTCACTCTGGCCTGCTCCATTTCAGATGTATTTTTTTCCTACACTTGGAAAGACAATAGGAGTGAGATCCTCCTAAGGCAAGAAAATGCAGTTAAAAAAAAGTGCATGTGTATATGTGTGTGTGTGTGTGTGTGTATATCTCACAAGCCTTTTATTACTCAGTTAAATGATTTTTGTTTCAGATTTAGTAATTTTCTAAGCAAAACCAAGAATGTACCTTGTTGGAGAATGTTCTGTTTTGGAAAAAAAAAAAAATTAAAGAGACAGAAGTCCTGTACACATATGATCTGTCAATGAAATCAGAAAGCTTAAATTACATGTCCTGCATACTTTGGATCAAAAACTTGTGGGCTTTTAAACAGACAGGCACTTAAAGCATGGATTAGTTTTTCTTGAAAGACTTGATTAGGTTAATTAGTTATAATGCATAATGAATTCTTTGCTATTTTGTTTCTGTTAAATCAATAACTAGTTTATTTATTTATTTGTATCCTTTAGTGCTGAAAGGTGAATTGCAGTTAGACTCATTGAAACAGAAAGGAGCTGTTAAGAGGACCCTCTTCTTTGATTACCATCAACCATATCATTACTTCTCCATTGTGATAGAAAGACAGAAACAACTCCATTGCCAGGACTTCCTTGTTTATCTCAGAGTAAGTTGTTTAAAATATTTTGGATTGTCATCATTGCTTGAGTAGTGCCAGGGATTTAAAGATAATAATAAAAAAGGAGCCACTGGAAAAGGAAGAATAATTTCCAAAATTACAAAAATGGGATGTAAGATAGACCTCATCTGTATGTTCAATATGTCCAGAGCATATTGCTACCTTGAAAAAATTTGTTATGTAAATCTTTGGCTCATCTTTTGTTAATATAAGTATTAAAGAAAGATTTCTTTTGAAGAGTGTAGGGTTTCTGTGTGTAAAAATGCACTCATTTCACACTCTTCTGGAAATTCTGATCAAATACTGCATCTTCTGATACAAAAATGCAAGATTCCTTTCCTTTTTTGGTATCCCTTTACTTTTTTAGTATTCACGGTGCGGTAATAAACTAATGATGTTGAATATCATGCCAGTTCAGGTTCAAAAGATATTTTAAAAGAGTCTTACAGAAATATTGGCCTAAAATACATATATTTAAAAAATATTTTAAAGATATTTTTAAATGTTTTTAGAAAAATTAAAACTGTGGAATTGAAGTTGTAAAGGAGAAAGGGTCAACACTTGCTCACTTGCAGGTGGAGTTACCTCATGCAATTGAAGTAGATTCCAAGTCTGGTCCAAGAAATGCAGTGGGAGGTGAAATGGAGAAGTTTCAAGCACTATGTAAGGACATATCTAGACAATAAAGGTGGTTGAGTTTTACCATTGCTAATTCAAATAAATTCTTGGTTATGGTACAAATATGGTACAAATACATGGTACAGCAATATTACCTCCACAAATCCACACATGCCCTACCTCCATTTCAAAAGGAAGACAGGCAGTAGCTGATAGGAGTTGGTTCTGTGTGTCTCTCTTAAACAGCTTCATTTTAGGCTAATGCTTTGAAAAATTTCTGAGTCTACTCAGCTCAGCCAGCTTCTTCCAGATGTTGGGCTGTGGAGGCAATGTGTTCTGGGCATTCCAGTTACTGGTGAGTCACTTTGCTTTCCTAATGGCACCACGTGCAGCCAGAATTTGGCCAGCAGCTGTCGAAGAATCATGCCTTTACCTTCAATAAAGACCACATCTTCACCTTCAGAAGTCTGAATCTGTTGTCATACTGTACTAACTGAAATAATCATAGTAAACCATTGGTTTTTATTATGTGATTGTCTCTCACAGGATGAAACAGAATTTAGAGATAAATTATCTCCCATCAATATAAACTTCAATTATAGTTTGGATGAGTCCAGTTTTGAAGATAGTTTGACTGTGAAGCCAATACTGAACTATTACCAGAAAAGCTCATTAGCAGAGCAGGTATGAATTTTGCATGCCACGTTTTCTGTATATAAACATTGAAGCATTTACAATTGTTATGTGTGTCATCTTCCTTAAAAAAGAGTATCACGGCCAGAAATTACACAACTGGGATTTAATTAATTCAAAATGTGGATTGAATATAAATATAGAACCAACAGGCCTTTCAAGTATTTCCAAAACTTTCTTGTGCTCATAGTTTTGATTGCATTCTAGAATACGTAAGCCAAGTTAGTGTGGGAAAGGGCCTGAAGATTATATTGTTCTGCTAAAGACATATTTTACCATCTAAATGATCTCCAACTACCATGTGAAAAGGAACTTACAGAAAGGAGAAAAATATTTAATTCACTAAGGCAGTGCTAGTGGTATTTAAGACACGTTAGCAATATTTAAGGAAGTGATTTGGACTTAGAGGCATGTACTAACTGTATTATAATTTTTTACTTTGCAATAATACAGGCTTACATTCTGGTTGACTGTGGGGAGGACAACTTATGTATTCCTGACTTGCATCTTTCTGCAATGCCGTAAGTTAAATAAAATAAATTATGCTGTATATAAGAAAGTCCAGACAGTGCTAACTGTTGCAACAGAATGAAGTATGTAGAACACAGTTCTGTTGTTTACTATAACTAATCATTCTTACCTGATTTACAGATTTTAATTTGTGCATCCATTTCATCTATAAAACCAAGAAATGGAGAAATACACAGTTCCAAACCACATTCATGATGTTTAATGGTTATCACAGAAAATATAGTTTGCAGGTGTTTGTTAGCGGTTCTAGTTCTCTGAAAATCAAGAGGTGATACAAATTGTTGTTCACAGGAGATTTCAAGTTTTTTATTTCAGTGTGCCAGTGACTTTGAACTTGGACGCAATTCTCCTGTACTCAATATACAGTGAAGTAAATAAATGTCAGAATAGAATTTTCAATACATGGCAACAGTTTCTCCTATGAAGGGAGAAATATGCCAAGCAGGACAAGTGGGGAACATCTGAGTTACCTGACTGCCCGCACATCATCAGAATCAGCCCATAGCTGTGAAAGAAAAGGGCACAGTGCCATTGCAGGTCTCAGGAGAATTTCTGTCATTCTTGGTATTACAATGGACATGAGGAGAAAACTACCACCTTTGTGTCCTCCAGAAAACAATGCTGATGAGACCCCCATGGCAAGTGATTCCTCCACTAAATACTTCTTGCCGTTTAGAAAGTAGTCAGGCTCTGAAATTTTATACCAGTGACTTTCAAGTTTTGTGGTAGTCCACTTTGGCCATGGTTTTTTTCTCTTGACTTTTTTTCTACCCAGACGTTGGTATACTTTTTCATGGGGTCATTTTTTATAGAAAATGCTTTATTTTGTGTTCACAGAGTATTTTCCAGAACAGATGCTCTGAGAGCAAAATGTCCTTTTGCTTTATTCATCTGTAAATCCTAATTGTGCATGTTTTAACTCCTGACAAGTAGTGTGTTCTGTACAGGGATACAGATCAGCTAATAATTGGAGAAGAAAACTGTGTCATGCTCATAATAAATCCAAGGAATGATGGGGAAGGAGCCTATGAAGCTGAGCTGCATATAAAGATTCCACCTGAAGCAGATTACACTGGGGTTGAACGCAACAACAAGGTAAAGGAAAATCAAAATGTTAGCGATAATGAAGCAGACAACTGAGAGCAAGGACAGCCTGCATAGACTGTACCAGCTGAAAGCAGCACATAAAGAGGTTCCTTTCAGGAAGAGGGATTCCATCAACTCTCAGCTATCCTTGCTTGCACAGTCCAGGGTAAAGGTTAGCCATGCCTCCAAATGATGGGAAGGACAGGACCATTCTGTTCAGACCAGTTCAGCTCCTTCCTGTTAACTTAGTTATAATGCCACACAAATACTGTTACATTTCTCCTAGGAACAGAGGTATTCACATAATTCAGATTTTGAACCAGTAAACACTACCAGTAGCAGAAAGTAATACTGCCAAATTCCCTGAGTACTTCCAGCCTGGGATCCCATGGTACCAGCTCCCAGTCAGAGTTAATGAGCCCTGCTGACCCCCTGACACTTGGACACTGCTGTCTCCTCACACAGCACACTAGTGTTTTACCATTATTAAGGGTGTCCCAGTCTCCAATATCCTGAATAGCTGGACATTAACTGCAGTATAAACTTGACAAAGTTGTTTCCCCTTGTCATCAATTCTTTTATGTTATGAATGGGCCAAAAATGCAATTGTAATGTAAAATGTGCCAGTATTCACAGAAGGACTAATGTTGACTGAAGTCGTGCTGAGCTGTACTGAACATGCAGTGTTTTTCCTTTTTGGGTCTGTTTGTTTTTTAAGAGCAAAGATGAAACACTATCCTGCAAACAAGCAGAGTGTTCATGTATTCTCTGTTGGACAGCAAGTCCAAATCGCCTCATCTGCACATAAATCTCCCAAGCTGTTGCAACATGAGCTTGCTTTTTTCTCTTAGTGCCTGGAATGTTCAAGAGGGCCTCAAGGGTGAGAGTGGGAGAAAGCAAGTTAATTTCCTTTCTAAAGGCAAATGTTTTTAAGGAAGTTGAAAGGTACTTACAAGGTATTTCCTTATTCTCCTTCTGTCAGTGACTTTATTAATGGGCTTCTAACCTAGTTTGAAAAAAACTACAAGAAGAATTACAAGAAGTAATGCTATCATCAAAGATGATAGAAATTCTCTGCAACCTCACATCTCAGAAGCGTATCTTAAAGACACCAGCCTCTTCCTACTGCCTATTACTCCTTTTCTTCTCTTAGCAAAGCCTCTGGTTTTTTGGACTGTAATCTACAAAACTAAAGTTCTCTTTAATGTGCTACAAATGGTTACCTTTTTTCTTCACTCCTCCTTAGAAATCTTTTGCTGTTCTTTTAGATGTTACCAAGGTGTCAAAGGAGGCACTTATTCTAAAATCCACAGAATGTATTAGGACATACCTATTATTTGAAGGATCTGGGGGTGGGGGTGGATGAGAGGCTGGACATGAGTCATCAGTGTGCACTCACAGCCCAGAAAGCCAAACGTGTCCTTGGCTGCATCAGGCCTTCCAGTACCTGAAGGGAGCCTAAAAGAAAGACAGAGAGGGACTTCTTACACGAACATGTTGTGACAGGACAAAGGAGAACGAATTCAAACTGAGAGAGAGTAGCTTTAGATTAGATATTAAGAAAATTTCTTGGCTGTGAGGGTGGTGAACAGGCTGTCCAGGGAAGCTGTGGATGTCCCATCCCTGGAAATGGCCTGGTTGGATGGAGCAACGTGGTCTAGTGGAAGGTGTTTCTGTTCACAACAGGGGGTTTGTAACTCGATGATCTTTAAGGTCCCTTCCTATCCAAACCCATTCTATGATTCGGAGCAGAGAGAAATAATTCAGAGCTTTTTATGATTTTAGGAAAAATTGAATTTTTTAGTGCCAACAAAATAGACTCGTGGAGAAAGGAAGGAAAGAATACATGGGAGATCCTGGTGCTTTGGAAGAATAAAGAGAAGCTAGAATGGGTTGGGAAGGAGTTTTAAAGTTAGAATACTTTTTCTTTTGAAGACAAAATTTTAAAACCCCAGGAAACATAATACAACTTCTTCATTCTTTTCAGATTCTGTGGAAGACAAAATAACTTTCTGAAAAATCCAGTTCTGAATCCTTGTAGATTTATAAAAAACTGCCTTCCTTTTGTCCACATTTACCTAGTTCACTCCCATACATAATTTATTTCATATTCTCTTGCTTTTCATTCTTACTCCACTCAAAAAGGTGTCATCATGTTCTTTCTGTGAAGGATCAAAGCATTAGTCCTACTTTCTACATCGTTGTTAGTGTCTTTCTGCATTTCAGGGACCATTTTCACAAGGATTACAAATGGCACTGAAAGCAAGTTTATTCTTTCCATTGTTTTTAAATGGTAAATGTATATTTCGGAAAACTATGTTTTTTGCAATATTATGGGTCCATTAAGTAAACTAAAAAATTAACTTCTAAGTGCATTTGGAAAAGAAATTTATATTGTAAATTTCTTCTAAAATTTTCTAAATGTAAATAGTTCTGTTACCAGGATGACGAAATTCTTAGGGGTCATATTATAAATGAGTATAAGTGAGAGGGACTCAATTCATTCAACTTGCAGGGCTTTGAAAAAATACAGCAGTTTGAACTGACAAGGTAACAGAAGAAATTATCACACCGGATGCAGTAAACACCGAGGTATAAGGGGAAAAAAGGTCTCTCAGTCTGCAGGCATTTTTGGAGGCATGGACTATAGATGAAAAGTACAGTTTTCATGTCAGTTGCAGTGGAGTCAGGATTTCACTACTTATTTTTGTGTTTGTGTTGTATCCTGCCAATGGGGCATCTGTGACTGCTCCTGAAATACACTTAATTTAATACTGAACAATTTCAGCAGACAGGTAGATTTATGTTAGAACCTGTTGCAATCATGTTGTTAAAGCTCTGCCTCTAGGATTGCATTTACTCTTGGTTGTATCTGTGTTTACAGTCCTCTGTGTAGCTGTTTTTCTCCAGACTGCAGAATTCCTGGTATTAAGGCAGAGATAAGATTCACCTCAGAGCCAACAAAACAGGTAGACTGAGACCAGAATAAATGAAATGTAATCAGCTGAATAAATCACTTGGCACATTTCTGATGGAACTGAAAAATCTGTAGAATCAAATAACTAAATTACACTGTCATAATTTCAAAGTAACTGTACTCACAGAGGATATTTGTCTGTTTTATTGTGGAGCTACTCTGGATTTAGTCTATCTAACAGAGAAACACACATTAAGTGCTTAGTAGAGAAACACCTTAAGTGCCTCCTTTCCACCCCTGGTGTTTTTTTCTTTATTTCATTTTCACAATGTATTGTGTTATTCTATATCATCTGATTTACACTTGGAAGTTGCTGAAGTCAAAAACTTAACTGAAAATTCACTTGCCTTCTTCCTCCTCCCTTCGGCTTTGTGCAATACAGTGTTTGATCTGCCTCAGCTGGCATTATCTTCTTACCTCAGACCTGATTCTGTAGAATATTGCACACAGACTGTGCAACTGCATGAAAAATGAACAACATTTTGCAGAAATGTGATCTTATGCAATTGGAGAAGCAAGTGAATGTGTGTGATTTAAAGTTTGAGGTCAAGGACATGATTTTGGAGCTTCATTGATTCCTGCAGATGCCGACACTTCCTTCAGTCAAAAGCTGATGATTGAAATAGAATTACTTAAAATGAAATCAAGTGTGTTCTTCATCAGCTGTATTTCGGAAACACTTAGAAGGTCCAGAGACCAGATAAATGAGACATACCACAGCATCACTAGTTACTGGAAACCCATTGGCTTGCAGTAACTGTTCATATGCAGTAGGTGTGAATTTATTGGAATTAGCTGCTGTGAAGAAATTATAACCACATTATATTACCTCATATTTCCAGCAGTAGATCCAGAGATAGTATATACCACTATATGGTACATTCTGGCACTACAAGAGTCACTAGCATGACCGTGTGTTTGAACCCCCAGCCACTGCCTGAATACTGTGCACTAATCCTTTGCTCCGTGACAGAGTTGCCTGTATTGAAACAGCTCAATACTGCCTTAGTAGCAAAAGCTGGGACCCAAATTCTTATGGAATAATTAGTGTAAGTAAATCAGGCAAATACAAAGCACTAACAGATATTTGTTACACACCAAAAACATTATGTATTTTGGCAGAACTGCCTCTGCTCAGGCTGGAAACTGCAGAGTGGTACAGATCACATCCAGATACGTATTACAATGGATAAACTCTGAGCCTTTTCCCCCATGCCTTTCTGAACTAAAGCATAGCACTCTTAAAACAAGAAAAAGTCCTGAAACATTCTTGTCTTAAGTGAAAATTCTTAGACTAAGAATGTTGTGGCTGGCTAGATGAGATGTGATTTGAGCCTGATGAAGGCAAAGACTAGTTCTTCATACATCAACTAAATACATACATATACATCAACTAGAAGATGGTACTTAATCCATCCCCTTTTCCCCAGAAAACAAAATTGGAAGGTGATGGTAAAGAAAAGAGGAAGTGTTTTACTCGCCAGCCTGTTGTGTTTAACTAATCTGGCATCAATTAGTAATTCAACACTATGACCACAAAAAAGATTTTCTAGTTTGTAGACTGCCTGGGTTACTTGAAGCATCCAATCACTTCCTAGTTAAAATGCACCCTGGGAGCACACGTGTTAATTGTTGGGGTTTTACTTCTGATCAAGACTGCCAAAAAGACCGTGTGTTACTACAGAAATACAAATTGCTACCAGTGTCAGGTAGAAGGGCTTTGTGGCAAACCCTTCCATCTGGCTGAGTTACATGTGAACGCACTGACAGTAGTAGGTGTACAAGTCTCAGCTCTTGCTTGCTTCCTGCCTGGTTTTAATTTCGTATTTTGTACTTAACCATCTCAAAAGGTGATCAGTGCAAAAACGAAGGCAGTAAATCTCATTATTGAAGGAATTCTACCACAGTTGACCCTTTGTCACATCTTTATACTGCACAAATTAGCTTTTGTGATGCTGGTCATATAAATTCTGTACCATTAATCATTTTCATTCTAGAAACATAGCCCCCAGATTGCAAAAGAACTACTTGAAAAACTCCTCTGTTTTCTCAGCCTTTGAGGGACAAAAAAATGTGTGATAAGGGCTGATTTACTGTGTGCTGGTCTATGATACATCATTTTTAAAGAAACTGCCAAATATCTAATATAAATGAGTATTTATTTCAAACTTTTAGACCTCAGTTTCAACCCCCCTCCCCCAACTAAAGCAAAACTATAAACCCACATATCAAGATCAAATGGACAATTTTCCAGACAAGTTTGATTTCAACTGTGTTAACACCCTCTTTTCTCCCATATGTTGCTTCCCGTCTCTAATTAACCAGCTGGAAAGATTGTAAAAATCCTTCCCTCCCAACCCTAGATAGGCACAAACTTTGTTTCCTCCTAGCAAACTGTAAAAATGTCAATGTACAATGAGGTGTGTGCTGAGGGCATGCTTCACATGGGCTCTGTTTAGGATGTGTCCTGTCTTTTCTTTTAATCTCAGGAAAGGATGAGGACAGCATGTCCATGCTGGCTTTTACAGATAGGGCAAATTGTTCTGGAGATTTCCCAGATCTTTTTATATAAAGGGCATGAATTTGTTCACACTGCTTCATCTGTGAGAATCACAAGTGAACAGAAAGGGAATGCAACTTGCTGCATCCTGCTTTTACAAAACTGGCTTACTTCTGCACATATATGGAAATACTTCCATTTAGTGAAGATGTCAGAGAGGAAAACAGAACCCCCCCCCACACACACATTTTATTGCAAACCTCCCACATTTTATTGCTTTGCCTTATTCTGTACCTCCTAGCTTGCGCTCTTTAATAGCTGCTCCTCCTCTTCTACAGATTGTTTACAGATTATATTACTAGTGATAAAGATTGCTATTATCAACAAAAACCTTTATATCTGGTAATGTGAAAGCCTATCTCCTTTGTTGCTGATTTATAAACACACATAAAGGTTTATGTTTTTACAGAAGTATTAAATGTTTTAAGTATTTTACCACAGATTGGAAAATACAGATCTAGAATTGATCCAGGTTTTGCCAATGGCAGAAATTCATTCTAGAGACTTTTGGTGACAACTGCTGTGATTAGTGTGAGACCTATTTTTCTCACTTAGTTGTGCCTACTCTTTTTTTCTCTGTTGAGTCATAATGGCTATAGGAATGATTCACAACAACAAAGCAGTATGGTAAAACTAGACATAGAGTGATCTCATCATGATTCTTAAGGTACTGGGAAACTATCCTGTTTGTTTTTCTCTGGCATCAGTTTTCCCCCGTTGTCTGACAATAACCAAGTAAATGTTTTGATAGTGCACTGAGCAGGTGTCCGAAATCAGAAGAAAGGTCACGGTCAAAAAGGCATCACTTTCCCAACTGGATAAATTTCGCTGTGATCTCTGACCTCTATATTGGTGTCCTTTTGTTGCAGGCACTGCGTGTATTGAGCTGTGATTACAAGATGGAAAATGAAACTAGAATGGTGGTTTGTGATCTTGGGAACCCCATGGTGGCTGGCGCAAATGTAAGGGAAAATCAGATGCATTTACTGATTTTTATCTAACTGAATTTAAAGGGGAACAAATGGAAATTTATTCAATTACCAGAATGTGTCCCAATAAGCAGCACATAAACCAAATTATTTACCTGGAAAATAATTCGTTGGTGTATAAAAGGCAGAACTGTGCTTCTGAAAAGTTAATAATTTATTTATCTAAAAGATTAATTATGCTAGTTTTATATCACTTAAAGAAAGTGAGAGTTATTCAATTTATCACAGAAGTTGGACTAGTATAGTGAAAATTCCAATCCATAATGTGATCTGTTTATTTCTCCCTTTTAGTATTCCATCTATTTAAAATATATATAGATATATGTATAGTAAGTGACAACTTCTTCGTCCTGATTCTCATCTTCAGTGTATAAGGGTTGTCTTATCAATTTATATTGCAATTTATATCCAGGAAAATTTTGGAATAAGGTTTTGCTTCAAGTTATTATTGTAATTCTAAAGATTTTCCTAAGAGAGCCTGTCATAAATCATACTACACATTAGATGGAATGATGGTAGCCTTGTTTTTCACCAAAAGCTGAAGTGAATAGTAACTGACAATGAACACTAGATAAGAATTAGATAAGAATTAAAAATAGGTTTGAAGATAAAAAATTCCACAATTGTCATCCTTTGTCCCTATTTCACGATAAAACAATCCAGGAAATCCAGAAGTGTTAAATCCAGGAATGTTCAGCCATGGATGCTCTTGCAGAGGAATTTAGTGTTTCTCGTAAATTCATAAGTGCTATAAATATTTCACTAAAAGAAAATAAGCCAAACAATGATACCTAGATAAAAAACTGTCCAAATAAAAATGAAACAGTCAACAGCATGAACATATATCAGGAATAAATAACAGCTTTTAATTGAAAACTACAACTGTTGAATTTCATATTGGACCTATGGTTTTGCAAAGAAATCAAAGCAAATTTCTTTAGTATTTTCAAAGTCCCTACTAAGTTAAGGTTTGTCCTTCCTATGGAAGATCAATATTTCACTCTTCAGCCTCTCTGTAGAGGGGTGTTTTCCTGGCCTCTTGGGATCTTGAAGCAGTTCATGTCTGACCCTCAATAGAAGAACCAAATGGGTCATATCATAGGAGATTGGGACTAGAATAATTTTCTTTGGATCCTAGGGATAGCCACAGATCAGCCATAGAACTTTTGAAAGTGAGTGAGGGCAGGTGTCTGATACAGTCATCTGCTTGCATGGTCACAAGCAGTCCCAGAGACTCTTTGGGACTACAAGGAGGTGGAAACCATTGAAAACTGAGCTCTAGGTGATGGACCTCTTGGGAAGAGGAATCTTCCTGGTGAGGGTCCTTCTCCATTGAACTACTGTGAACTAGAAGTCTAAAGACATCACTATGAAGATTTTCTGGGAAGGACATAGACAAAAAGGCAAAAAGCTTTTGTAGGTTTTGCTTTATTCTACTTAACAAAAATACTAAAAAGTAAAAGTAATTGAAAACATTTCTGAGGAATGGAATTTTCATAATGGGATGATGGGACGCAATGATGGGCCAAAGCATGAGACAAATTCCAAGTCAAGGCAAATAATTGAGAAGGCAGCAGTTTTACTTACGTGCTTAGTAGTTTCCTAGTTAGTCTCAAGGCAGAAGCAAATTCTCAAGATACAGACAGAAGTGGACAAGAATCTTGTGGGTGATCAGGATGCAGTGGAGGGGGGCAGGAGAGCATAAAACCCCTTGTGTTTGGAAGAGAAAAGGAAGACCAAACAAAAAAGACACTAACTTGTATACCACGAAGAAAATCTTTGTAGTTTGCATATTGTCATAAGCATAATGGAAAGGTCTGAGTGTAGAGGTGTTAGACTACAGACCCTCATACGCCTCCCTTTGAATCCAAAGCGCTGTTTGCACATCGTCCTTCACCCAAAATGCTAGCAGTGTGAAGACTTGCCATTTGGTGGCCACTAAAACAGTACTACATCCCAGCTGTCTCCTTACGAATTTTCACAGCATAACTAATCCTTCTTTTCTTCAGAATCAACTCTAGGACTGCTGTAAGTGCCATTACCAGATACTCCTAAGCAAACTACTTCATAAAGAGAGACTTAGAAGTAGCAGAATAAAACAGCAGGGTTCATAACATATTCAAGGGTTTTCTACTTTATAACAAAATAATCCAGCCCTTTAAAATTGAGGGATACAAAGATAGAGCATTACAAAGCCAGATGGCAAAATCGTTTGATTAGAGTGAGTGAAGTCTTAAATCCTAAGTTTATCTTTGAAGCCAGCTCTCCTGGAAGCTGAGTAAAGGTGAAAGGACTTGTTTTTTTCAGTCCAAACATATTTATGATGGCAAATGTACTTCCAAAAGCAGAATACCAGCCCTTTGTACAAATTGCATAAACCTCAAAACGTTGCTCTGATCCATTTCCAAGTTTGCAAAACAATTCTGCTCTGGCAGGAGATCAGTTATTCTCAAAATACTCAGTCAGAAAGGGACTCTTTGTGGAAGTTGTGAGTGGGAAGGAAGGGTTAGGTCGAAATTGAACATTCCTAAAACTCTTTAACTATTGAGTCACCTAAATGACTTGCCAGCACCCTGAAATCCTAGAATTCTTGAGCTCATGAAGATCAACTTCTGAGTATGAGGGTTATGTCAGGATTTTGTAATATAATCCATGGGATATTACTACAGCAGACTACAGGGTTGTCTGACACTTCACATCTTCAAAATACATTATGGTCATCTACATAGACCTTAAAATTGTTTACTGGCCACAAAAAAATACTTCACCTTTTCAGTAATATCTTTGAAGTTAAAAAGAAAAAAAAGATGAAATTGTAAAAAAGAAGATAAAAAGACGTGGTAAGGAAACCTCAATGCCACATGGCCCAGAATGCAAACTAAATGTCTGACAGCATCTCACTGGCAGAGATTGCTCAAGGTACTTATTTATGGCACTGAAATCGATCAGACTGACAAGCTCACTAATGCCTGTTCAGTGGCGTTAGCAAGTGAGATGTAGGTTTTATTAAAAATTCTGGTAGTAAAATTTGGAAGTTCATAGAAATTAATAGAAATAAAGTTAGAAGACTGGAGACTTGGAAGATCTTGCCTATTTCTTGGTATGTGCCAAACTGATTCTTCAAGAGCACCAGGTTTTATCTTTCTTACACACTGTAAGACACTTCAAAAAAAGCTACACCTCTGTCTCCCAGCATACTCCTAAATCCTGTCAAACGTAATAGATTAAAACTTAGCAGTAATAGTAGAAATGCCGTGTATTTCAAAGATACATGATGTTCCAAACATGAAAATAATGCAATTTTAATGAAACTAACTTCACTTGGAAAATTTTAAGTAAAATTAAACTGTTTTGATAAAATTTATGTCCCACTAAAATAAGGATGTTGAGTGATTGCTAAGTTATAGGTTCAAGCAAGTTAAACTCCTTTGGCCTCAGTGGGTTTTCAGCAAGGGCATGTGAGCATCTTTGCCCCATTATTAGTCGCAATGTCAAGGGTTACTTGACATTAACAAAGTCATATGACTATACAAAGACAACATCTGCAACTTATTAGAGATGTACAGTAGGAGTGTGTTTCACTATTAAATAGGGGATTAAGCCTCAGGGATGTAATAGATCATCAAAACTGCACTTCATGTCTGCTCTGTCTGATGAATATTTTATCTTTGGTTCATCAAATCTTTTTTCTGCTATAAGTGGAAACAAATTTATTTAGGCTAGTTAGTAAAAACAGTAAGAGAAATGGTTAATTGAATATTTGGAAATATTAGTCTAAAAAACTAAAGAAAGTAATTATATTTTTAAAGGTGAATGGAATATCAATACAGTTGCTAATATCATCTCCAAAAAGTGAGCTAAAAATTAAAAAGAGCTTACATCTCTATTCCAAGTCAGCTATTCGACTTCTGAGTAATTTGATAAGCACTTCGATTTGATAATCTTTCATCTGAAAGATTTTGCTTCCAAAAGGAGAGATCAACTGTAACTATGACATTAGGATAATCAGAATTCAAAGATTTGAACTCGCCACTCCATTTATGATGAAAATATTGCGTCAGCATGGGCCAGGTGAAAGTAGTTGAAACATGTTAGGTAAGTCTTGTTCTGGTGATGGATTGTGTTGCACCACTGCAAGTGAAGAAAGGAGGAGAACTGAAGGAAAAAAAAATGATGGGAAAAAGGAATTGTTTAAACATACAAAATTACATCCACAGAGGAAAATTCCTCATCTTCAGAGATGTTGAATGTAAGCCCCAAACATAAAACCCTACATTGTTGTGTCCTGCCCTGTTGCTGACAAGGTTTCCTTAAATATTCTAAGGAAATCATGCCAAGCAGACAACTTTTTTTTTCTGCCCCAACCCCCCCCCACTAATCTAGTCAGATATTGGCAGGAATGAGGGGATGATGTCCTCATTTCCTAGTGCCTTTTGATTAATTTCTCAGGAAGATTGTTTCTCCACGTGGAGAATATGTCTATGTGTAACGATCCTCTTTTAAAAAATGAAAGAACAATGTGCATGTTATCCTGCAAAAAATTCTACCATCAGGCCAGATGGAAGGTAGATGGGGAGTGAGAAGTTGTAGGAATTGCAAAATTCACATTTCAAAAATTGCCACATTTAAAATGTGCAGTTGAAACAATTAAAACCAATAATTTAAATATTTCAGTAGAATTTAATTGATTTAACACTGAGGGAAGATGGCATCTCCCATTACTCACCTGCCACTTAGACACTGGGACTGTAAACATGTCCAACAAGAGGCTTACAGAGACCGTACCATATGCTATTGTATATTCTTTCTCTAGTTAGCCCTTCTCTCTTCTGAATTAACTTGATCTGCTTATCCTTGCTCTTCTTGAGAAGCAAATGGGAATTGTCACAGGGAGGAATTATCTGCATAAATGCAAGGGAGCACCAGTGGAAACACTTACCTCCTTCAGTTTTGGGAGCTGTGTGTTTTACTCTCTCCTCTGGTCACTCACTCCAAGTGGTGGCAAACTGAACTTCAAATATAACTTTGAAGCTGTATTCCTCTTAACAGAACTGCAATGGAAAAAAAGAATCAAACTGAAAGTAAATTAAAACTGCTGCTAATTTAGCCTCAGGTGCTCAGTCAGCCCCACAACACCTAAAGCATGCAGTGCAGAGCTCATAGGTGCAGAGACAATGCAGTTACTAGGAAGCCCTGCAGACCTGGACAAAGGTGTGCATGGATGGAGACAGAGATCAGAGCTGCCAGACAGCTGTTATTTTCTTTTGGCTTGGCAAAGCAAAGCAGAGACTGTCTGGATGAAGCAGGGCCCACTGCTGTGTTCTTGGGAGTGTGCTTCTCTATTCCTCTGATCTTTCCTCTGTCCAGCCAAGTTTTCCATCTGGTGACATACACAGGCAGGATGGTATTTTTTCCTGAGAACAACTAGATGATGTTATTTCATACTAACTTTAAAAAGCAACAGTATCTAGTATAAGTCTGTGAAATGCAATGTTGAATGGTACTGCTTTATTGATCTGGAGAGATCAACTGTTTCTAGTAACCTGTTGTTTTGTTTCTTTCTCAGTTCTCCACAGGCATTCGATTTTCTGTTCAGCATTTTGAAAATGCAGATTTCAGCATCAATTTTGAGCTGCAAATAAAAAGGTTAGGTATTTTATCAAGAGCATGGTTGTTTAAATGATGAATTCCTATTGACATATGAAGTTTATTATATAATAAGGTCCCTCTTGAGTGTCAGTAATTATTTCATGGGCTTTCCAATGGTAGCTTACTTCAGGAGGATTTTTGGAGTTGGAGCCTTGTTAGCTTTTAGCAAAATCAGTCTTATTTCTTTAAAATTCAGGTTAACTGATTTTGGTCAATAATCCAAGGATTTTCTACAGATTTGCCAAATTTGATTTGCCGATTTGCCATATTTTCTACTTCAGAATTAATAAACAGTGATCAATTTGTAACAAAGGTGAATATGCATAAACATATCATTCTCTGAATTAAACCAGACACGCCTCTTCTTCACAAAAATTTAGAAAATGGTTTAAAAAAAAAGCAGTTAAAATCTGCTCAACAGATTTACTGGCATGGAGAGAACTGTTTCAGTTTGTTGCAGGTGAACCTTTGCAATTTTTTCATTAGATTCCTCCCTATTTGTGGGCCTCACATATTAATACTGTAGAATCTTGTGTTTTATGCTGAGCAGTACTTCTTCCACAGGAGCAAAAAAGCACGGAGTAGGCTAGGTTAGGATAACCTCAAAAACAAACCTGAGACTTTTGAGGTAGGTGGCAGGGCTTCTGCTCCATCTGTCCTCATCAAATACACACTGGAGTTCGTATGGGGCCCTCTCTGCCCCACACGCAGAGACTTAATTGCTAATGTCTGGCCTTTAATGAGGGCCTTGATCATGTTGATTATGGTAAATAACTGAGACATTTAAAATGTTTAAGTCATGTCTCCATAATGTAACCCTTGAAGCAAAGGACATGCAGAAACTCAGGAAGGGCACAGCAATGCCACAGAAGTCCATTAGGTGCTTGGTCAGGCCTCAGCCCTCTCCCTGGGATCTGGCTGGGGATCATGCAAATCTGGACATGGGCTCACTCCTCTGGAGAGAGATACAGCATTTAACTTGTAGGTCCCCTGTCCATTCCACTGTTCATTTCTTAATGCAAGCAATCATTTTAAATGGGTATCCAAGGCTCATGTCACTACCCTTTTCATGCTGTGAAAGTGGGGAGCTCCAGAGCTTTCTGGATAGTTAAATCTTTCTAGGTAATAAGAGTTGAAGGTATGTCGCTGTTTTAAAAAAGCGACACGAATTTACTGAGGAATACATCTTAACTTCAGAAGACAGTAACATCTCATGCTTCCTCCATGACTGTGACTGACTAAAATGTAAAGGAAGGAAATGTGTTGGGCTACAGACTGGTATGAAAATGCTGAAAAGCACACAGCTATTTAAAAAACAAAAAAAAGGAAGGAGTAAAAGAGTAGAACTTCTTGCATAGGGAATGTACCCGACAGGTAAAACTCACTGCTTTGTACATTCTTTCACAAGCAGCAGGAGAGTTTGTGCATTTCTGTGTCCTCAGTAAAACAATCCTAAAAGAAAAAGGGAACTCCATGAGGCAAAAAGAGGAAATTGCCTAAATGGAAGGAAAGGGAAGAATACATGTGAATTTGAGTCCTACTTTAATTTATTCAAAAGAGAGAGCTTTCATTTACTTGAAAACATCAAGTGGAAAATAATATTTTGGTTTGCAAGACTGAAGTTCATTACTTGTAGGAAACAAACGAGGCTGAGGAGTGTCTTGAAATCTGATTCCTTTCTGATGTGGATGTTGCTGTGCAGTTATGTACCCCTTTGAGAGAGAAATGTCCTGGCACTTTTATTTAAACTATTTTGTTCTCTAAAAAATGCCATAAAGCACAAACAAGGTTTGAATACCAGATATATATGATCAAAATCTCTATTTTAACTCTATGGGAAGTAGGACGAATATGCAAATTGGAAAGCAGCTTATTCTAACAAAGTAGTGGTATAATAATTTTTATACTTGTACTTTTATGCTCAAAACAATGGTTGTAGAGGATTACATGAAAGTTCAAAAAATGTTTGATGGGAATCTGCATTAGTTTACAAACAAATTAAAGCTGTTCTTAATGTTAGCAATCTGTAACCAGAAAGCCTGGATCAAAGCAGTGTTGCTCTTTACTCCTCAGGAGTCAGTCACTGGGAATGCTGACCTCCTCTGAATGTTTCCATTTGACTGATGCTACCCAGATGTGATAACAGCAAACCATAACAGCAATAGAAACTTAGCGTTCATGAAGCAAGGAAGTCCATGCTTGCTTGAAAAAAACATGCAAATTTACTGTCATTAATCCCATAATTAAATAAATTCTAAGTTTGTAATTACTTCACTATCTTCGTGAATTGGAACCTGCAAATCTTTCTTTGTATGAATGGGCTATAATCATAGGAATGGCCTTTTGAGGCAAGAGAAACTACCTTTATTACTAAGGATTTGCAGTAAGAAAAGACAATAAGATGAGTTAGAGCACTACATTTTAAACATACAGAGATTTGTTTTCACTGCTAAGCGGTTTTAGGAGTGTAAACACTCTGGATACAGGAAAGAAGAAAATAAGAAAATTAAAGGAACAGTTGATTTTGATTCTTCTTCCCCAAAGACTGTCATGCAAAAGTCACAGGCTTGGAGAGTCATAAAAATAAATTTTATTATAACAAAGCCTGTCTTATTCATTGACACTGCCTTCCTCCAATGCATGAAAACAAACTTGTATTCTATTAAGATACTTCTATCTATACAGATAGCTGAGTTGTACAAGGGAATTTACATGGTATTCTGAGCCAAATAAATTTGTATCATCTTATTCATCATCATAAGATTCTTTAAAGGATGCTTGAGTTGATTATATTATTAAACATGTGATGAGCTCAAATAATATCAAACTTAAATACCAGTGTCCTACAAGACTGAAGAGTGGCAATAGGAGTCCTGTTCTGTCATGTGTCCAGGGGGCCTTTTGTATTGAGTGCTATGATAATCTAGAGTTCTGATAAATAACCTTTTTTAACATTTGTATATATTTTTTCCAGTTCTAACAAGATAAATCCCACCAGCAACTTAGTGAACCTCCATATCAACATCAGTGCTGTGGCTCAAGTACAAATCAGAGGGTAAGTATTCAATTATTTCACCTCACTATGATAACTACTTTTTTGCAGAATCTTTCTGCATATGATAATCCCATGTAGTGAATCTTATGGCATATTATAAACCCAAATGCTTTATCCATCTGGGACACCTGGGTCTTACCCCTGCAAGCCTTGCAGGATGGAGCTACTGCAGACTTACTGAGTGTCTGTGCAGACAGCAACCTGTAGAACCTCACATTGTAGCAACACCAGTCAGAGCCAACATTTTATTTGGGCATTCAGATTGTGCATGGATGTTACTAATATGGAATGTCTGTTCGTATGTGTTCATATGTGTTCATATGTCTTCTTGTGCAACCACCTGGACACTTAATGCTGAATACCAAACAGGATCTACTGCTTTTATGGCTGGAAGTGTGAAAGGCATTATGTCAAGGCATATACTAATAGAGAGCAGAGTGAAGCCTTTGGAGAAAGGATGAGTAAGAAATAAGTTATGATAAAAAGTCAACCAGCTACTACTGTAAGATTCTTATATTTCTGCCTGAAGCAAGTGCCTGTTCACTGACACAAAGTATACCAAAACTAAACAAACACAGGATGTGATCAAAGATGATAATTTCTATCTCTGTTTTCACATATAACTTGATTTTGCAAACTATAAAATGCAATTAGGTGATAATTGCCAGCTGAGTATGAGCCAGCACTGTGCCTAGGTGACCAAGAAGGCCAATGGCATCCTGGCTTTGTCAGACATAGTGTGGCTGGCAGGCGTTGATCATCCCTCTGTACTTGGCACTGGTGAGGCTATACCTTGAATACTGGGATCATTTTCGTGCCCCTCACTACAAGAAGGATGTTGATGTGCTTGGGCAAGTCCAGCAAAGGGCAAGGAAGCAAGCTGGTGAAGGGCCTGGAGAAGAAGTCTGAGGAGCAGCTGAGGGAGCTGGGGGTGTTTAGCCTGGAGAAAAGGAGGCTCAGGAAGACCTTATTGCTCTCTACAATTAACTGAAAGGAGGTTGTAGTGTGGTGGGAATCAGTCTCCTCCCCCAGGTAACAAGTGACAGGATGAGATGAAATGGCCTCTAGTGGCACCAGGGGAGGTTCAATTTAGATATTAGGAAAATTTTCTTCACGGAAGAAGTTGTCAAGTATTGGGAGAGGCTCCTTGGGAAAGTGGTAGAATCACTATCCCTGGAGATACTGAAAAGACATGTAGATCTGGCACTGAGGGACATGATTTAATAATGAACTTGACAGTACTAGTTTTACGGTTGGAATCAATAATCTTTAAGGTTTTTTTCCAACCTTAATGATTCTAAGATTTTATAAGAATATCAGACTACCCTGTACAATCTTGGAACTAGACTCCTATCCTGGAGGAAGTCAGGAGGATGTCTTTTTAAAGCAAATAATTGCCCCCAGTGCTTTTTGTCTGGGATATTAGATTTCCTACATCTCCTCTTATGAAACTACAGCTCAAGACTTTAACCATTACCAGCTCTGCAAGGGTTGAACAGGAACTACAAGGCTCAGATTCACTTCCACAGTCAGGCCATGAGGCTTGGCTGGTGCAAGAGGGGTAGATGTCTCTTAAGTGATGCACCTCAAGGGGCTGCCTTAGATGTAAACCAATAAAAATGCATTTATTTATGGGGTTTTTAATTTATAAAAATGTATTTATTGTTGTCACTTCTGAGACAATATGACTACCTAGTGCTAGCAATAAGTCAAATAATTTTGCAGATCACAGAGAACGTTTCCTGCTCTAATATGCAATCTATCTGCTCTAATATTCAGTCTAAATCAGAGAGATTTTTAAAGGATTTTCCATCATATTTCGTAAGTGTATTCCAGGTTAAGAAGACTAACCCTAAAACTAGTCAGGTGGAAAAAAAAGGCTGGCACTCAAAGGCAGTGTGGACATAAGTTAATTATTTTATTTCTGAAAAGGAGCAGTTGAAAGACAACATGTTTAACAAGAACGGAAGTGAGAATATTATTTCATTTTCTGTAGCTAGTGGTGATCTAAGGAAATGAGCTGGATAGGAAGAGAGGTGAAAAATACAAAATGTGTAACACAGAAGAAGTAGAGGCTGAGGAAATAAGAATTGAAGGTGTTATTTAATGGGCTACAGATGTGTGAGAAAATGTTGGGAGCCAGCAGCTGCTAGGTATTGCTGTGGGTGAACACCCAGGCTAAGGACTGTCTGGAGTTTCAGACCAGAACATTTATGGTTACATACACAGCACTTCTCAGAAAGGGTTGCTTCCAGTGCTGTGGATTCTATTATTTTAGTGAAGTTTCTCCTCACATTAATAAAAAAATCTGCCAAACCTCTATTCTTTGCAAACTTCTTGGAAACTTTGCCTCCATCATGTTCTTTCTGTGCCATAGTGTGTTCTTTTTAATGAAAAGTTCTGTAACAGGTAAATAGATAGACCAAAAAATGACCACAGAATCCTCAGTTCTTATGAGCTTGGTGATGAGTGGAAAAAGTTGCTTGAATTGCTGCCTGCAGTGCTAAGAAACAGGTTATTATATACAGAGGAATTACTTAATTGAATGACTTCCAGTTTCTTTCCTCTTAAGTATTTTAGTTTTCTTATTAGCTATAGCAGTCCCAACTGCTTTGCTGACAGATTTTGCTAATTACTGAGAGATGCTAAAACATCCACTTCCAAGAGAATTGCTCACTATTTCCTAGATAAAAATAAAAGAGAGATTATGTCCACATTTGGACTGGAAAATATATTGTAGTCGTTTCTCTACTTCTCTTCAGAGAGTTGCACAAGGTGGAACTGGATGCATTGTACATTTTACTGAAGAAAAGTAAGTAGTTATGAAATTGTGCATATATGCATACATGCAGATACCATGCAAATATTTTTTCTGTGAAAAAGGAAGAAATCTTCTTCAATATCCTCTTCAAAGGAAAATTAACATAACTCCTTATATAGTTCAATAAGCAGTTGCTTAGTTGCTGGCTAAGATTTGATTATTCTGCTTACCTTTTTTCTTCTATAAAAATGTAGGAGTTTTAGTATTGTCATTGTTATCTCTCACTGCTGAAAGAGCACTAGGGGAATGAGAGATTCAGGAAGGAAGTAATTTGGATTGAGAGGATTTGCAGCCGGCAGAATTTTTATTGTATGTCCCACATAAGCCTTTTTTGTGGACCATACTTTGTTTATCTTATTTTTCAGTACTCTTGTTTGACTACAATTGTCACCTAAAAGTCTAGGAAAACTCCTTGTCTAATAAATCATTCAAATGTTAAAAATATTCTCAGGTAAATACAAAATAAAATAGTGAAAAGAGTGGATTTGTTTTTCATTTGACCTAATTTTGCTACTTTCATGTCAATAGCAGAAGTCCTCAAAATAACTGTAAATTCTGTTAAAATAAATGCTTTTATATGCTTTATAGTAATTTTAATTTAATCTCTAAATTTATACTTTGCATTTTGCAATGCTGTGGATATTTCCCTGGCAGTGCAATAGAAAACACTGAGTTTTGAGTGTTCCTTCTTCTCTTTTGTCAATGTGCAGCTTCTGATTTGCAGGTTTTTGTGGTAGCTTAAGGGTCTATGTGTCTTGGCTTTTGTAACAACATCCTAAAGTTCCTATTCTCCAACAGCAATCAATAATTAAAATTCATATTGAAAAGATGATTTGTGAAACTTAGGCTAAGTACTTAATCAGAAATTACTTTTTAAATGAAAATGTTTAGTTTCTTGTTTTTTATTAGGGTGGGCTTGTGAATTTGTCCTCTGGCATACTTTTTAGTACAAACTGCTGGCCTTTTGAAGTCTGAGGAAGTATTAAGAGTTAGCAGGATACTCCAGAATACACCAAATTTCACAAAGAGTTGTACTTCAGCTGGATGGTATTAAGCCGTTCTTCTCTGGGATTTCTTGCTGCTTTGAGAAGCTGTATACTCTAGGAAATTTTCCTTCAGACATTTCATTCACTGTATATGACGTAAGAGCTGTAATCAAGAACTGTTTGTTTCTTCCAGTAGTATTTTTTCAGCATTTGCAACAAAACCATCCAATTGTTTCTTCAAGGGGCAATCTGTAGCAGGGCTACTGCAAAGTGATTAACATTAGTGCCTAGAAGTCCATCATGTTATTCCAATGTTACATTCTAAAAAAAATTGATTGTTTTTTAACACTTTTCTGTTAGCAAAATTCCAGCTTTGGCAGAACCAACACTGAAATTTTATAGATTTTCTTTCAGCTAAAGACTCTGTAAACCAGCAAAACTGAGTGAGACTTGACCCTGGCAAAGAAAGGGTAATACCATTTTAGCACTAAGAGTTACATGCAGTACTTGTAGATGACAGATGTCTGTGCCAGAATTCACCTACCATGCTAAAAGAAATTCTTGGGATCTGATTTCCCAACTTCTGAGCGCCTGAGTGAGGTTTAGTTTGCATCTGAATGGGACCGGTACAATGAACTTCCAGTTTTTACGGGAAATAAAATGTTCACGATTCAAATAAAAATGTTAACAGAAGACTACTTTCTTAAGGTCAGATAGAGAAGGAAATGAAAAATAAAATAGCAGACAGAAAGAAAGATGTCAAATATTAAGTGACAGTTTTCTTTGTTTATGTTTTATTTATGTGTTGCAAGTTGCAACAGTATTTCAGGGAATGCTATAGATGCCACTTTGCTTGCAAAGCAGTTGGAAAGCCTGGAGCACTCTTTTAGGCTCTAGTCCTGAATTCTGTTTCCCAATACACCAATTTCCATTATGACTTTATGGAAGTCACAATATCCCCGTTGCCCACCTGTAGAATGAGATAGACTGTTTTGCAAGGTTTTTTAAAGGAGTAATAACAGAGGTTATAGAAATTTACAGTCAGAACAGTTAAATAAATACCAAAGAATGTATTCTAGGGAAGAAAGATGCATAGCATTAAACACCTACAGGCTTTAAAGGAAATGGGAAAATGCGTTTATTTACTCTGCTTTCGTGGATAATGTATTCAGATATCTCATCAGTGAGAATGATAAAAATGACCAGCAGACTGGATTCTGCTCTCCAAATAGAGCTACTTCCTTGTCTGGAAAGGCCAGTCCATCAGGGGAAGTATGAAACTAAATGCACACCCTCAGTCATCTGCAAGGATTGGGTAGTACTTTATGGAAGCATTGTAGCATTCACCTCACCTAATTCCTATTAATATGCCCAAATAACAAGCCTTTGAGGGCTCAGTTTTCTATAATGGTTCTTAATTTTTTTCTAAAACTACTGCAGTCAGTCACTGGTAACAGTTACTGTGTTAACCTGTTTTGTATATTACAGAGTGTCTCACCCCCCAACAATTATTTTGCCACTTCACAACTGGGAACCCAAAGATGAACCTACAAAAGAAGAAGAAGTTGGTCCTTTAGTAGAACACATCTATGAGGTAAAAAATATGTATGTTGCCACAGGACCTCACGCTGCCCCCACTGAATTCCTGATGAATTTGGTTTATTGTCTTTATCTGTAGCTAGATAAAGCCACAAATGTAAATACTCTGACTTTAGCATGTGACCCAAATTTAATCTGGGAATTCACAACCCCATTATCTGTTCATGCGAGTGGAGGAGATATTAGTTTATGCTAGGAGTCTGTCTTTGATATTTAAGGGATTTATAAACATTTTGGGTGTTTGACAAGAATTAAAAACAGTCCTTAAAATTTCCTTATAATCAATGTCAAATATCTTCTCATCAGAAGCTGTGCACTGGAAAAAATGTTTTCTTTCTAGCTAACTGAAAAAAAAAGTAGACATACGTGTAACTTGTTACCTCAGAAAATGTTCTGTTGAAAATAACTCTTAATGTTTGAAGTACACATATATTTACCTTGTATTTTTGTTGGGTTTTTTTCCTCTGGATGATTCATCAATTTAAAGAGAAGAGTTCAGCTTAGAAAAAAGGCATTGAGTGAACTACGTGGAATAGAAGCCATCCTTAGAATCTGATGGATGGCCTTTATTCTAGAGGGTAAAACAGAAGGCTTCACATATGGTTATAATTCACAAACTAGCACTTGAGAAAATATAAGCAACTGAGCTTAATCAGCAATGTAAGATTACAATTTTGCATGACATGCTAAAGTGTAGTGAATACAACTGTAAAATACAAGTTATCATTTGTGAATTCCTCATCTTAACACATTTCTCTAAACTGAAAAATGCCTAACAAATCTTCCTGTCTCAAGCATTTGGGTTGTTTGTGAAACTATATATGTGATTTCAAATGTATTAAAATAATTACTGTAATTAGTTACAGTTACTAAGGAAACCACTTACATGGTTTATATCAGCAAAGTATAAAAAAGACTAGACAGTTTCCCAGAAGATGTAAGATTGAAAGGGGTTTTTATTTAGCTCTAACTAAAGGTCATCAGTCACAAAAATTCTGCAAATTTAAAAAAAAAAAGGTTCTCACACCTCTAGAAACTTTGCGTGAAGGTCCATGAGGTTCAGCTTCTTTAGCTCTTCATGCCCAGTGACAACACGTCCAGACTTTCTGTTGTCATCAGTTATTTTCAAACTGTAAACTGATACCAGGAAACTATTTTAATAGCCTAGATTTCTAAACTTTTATTATTTCTATCTTTGTTCATTTTCCCTGGAAAAAAGTAATATCCTGGGATGCTAATTTAGGATTTAGGAAAACTAGTTCCTTTACTTCTTTTGAGGAAATTTAGATTGAGAGTTTTGAAAATACAGTTCTTAACTGAAGAAGCTAGTTTAAGTTCTGCTCTACCTTCTATTCCCGTGCCCTGAAATGTGATTCTTTTGCATTCTGAAGTTTTGGCTACTATTTTCAAGTATGAACTGTTAAAGTTCACTGTTCATATTTCTATAGTGTTTCTTTGCTAGTGTTTTGGGTTGAGATTTTTTTATACTTGTTTAGATAATTTCAACTCTTCGTATGTAGGAAAAAATGGGAAAGGTGATGGATTTCTTGAATACAGACTTGGACAGCAAAGACTGTTCTCCCAGATTTGCCATTGGCTTTGTGACTAATTTGGAGGGGTTCTTCTCTCCTATCTGCCACAGATTCTCCATCAATAACGTGATGTTAATATCTATAAATCCTTCCCTAAATACTTCAAGGCAGTGTCCACTTAGAATTTGAAAATATTTAAGCGGTTGTTGCAGTGTTTTTTGTTGTTATTTGTTGCCTTGGAAAGTACTGATCATGTTTCTTTGACAGCTGCACAATATAGGACCAAGTGCCATCAACAATACAGTTCTCCATGTTGGTTGGCCTGTGTCCAGTAGAGAAGAATTTCTTCTTTATATTCTTCACATTCAGACACATGGACCATTGCACTGTCAAACAAGCTCTCCTATTAATACAATGCAAATAAAGGTAAGTGTTTTATTTCCATCCTTTTCTGCATTTTGATTGGGGTTTTTTGCCTACACTTCATAATGGGATGGAACTTTTTGGGAACTTTTAACAACCCAAAATCATTTTCCTGAGTAAGAAGCAAGACATAGGTCGTCTATAATGTTTCTAATGTGACTGTTGTGTTGCTCGGTACATATTTGGTTTCTGTACTCATAATATTTTTGAGAAGGGTGCACTCAATCCCACCGTCAATGCTACCAACAGAGATGTTAAAAAGTGCCCTGTCCCAATACCAACCACTGAGGAACACCATGTGTCACTGGTCTCCAGTTGGACGTTAAGCCATTGACCACAATTCCTTGAGTGTGATCACACAGCCCATTCATTATCCCCTGAGTGCTCCATCAGGTCCATGTCTTTCCAGCATAGAGACCAGGATGTCATCTGGGACTGTGACAAGTGCTTTCTCTAGGTGCAGGTAGATGATGTCAGTTGTTCTTCCCAACACTGTGACCCCACCATAGAAGGCCACCAAACCTGTCTGGCACAATAAGCCTTTAGTGAAGCCATATTGGTTGTCACCAATCATCTCCTCATTTTCCATGTGCCTTAGCATAGTTTCCAGGAAGATCTGCTCCATGACTGGGCTGGGCACAGAAGTAAGACTGGCTGGCCTGTAGTTCTACAGGTTTTCCTTTTTTCCCCTTTTTAGAAATGGGGGTTATGTTTCCCCTTTTCCAGTCAGTGAGAGCTTCACTAGACTGCCACAAATTCTCAGATACGGATTTTGGCTTAGCCACTTCATCTGCCAGTTCCCTCAGGACCCATGGATGCATCTCATCAACTCTCATGGCCTTGTGCACCTCCAGATCCTTTAGACGTTCTCAAACCTGACTTTCTCCTAGAGTCCTTCATTCTCCCTTGTGTGATTTGGGGAGTGTGCCCAGAGTATTTGCCAGTGAAGACTGAGGCAAAAAGTCATTGAGTATCTCAGCCTTCTAAACATCCTGGGTAACCAGGTCTCCTGTTTCTTTCTGGAAAGGACTTATATTTTCCCTCATCTTCCTTTGAGTATCCATAGAAGCTTTTCATATAGTTTTTGACATCCCTGGCCGTATTTAATTCTCTCGGGGCTTTAGTTTTCCTAACCCAATCCCTGGCTGCTTGGACAATTTCCTGTTTTAAGATCTATGTTTGTGATGGCAGATCCCCCCAAAAGAGCTTGGTTTGGCTCAAAGTCAGAAGATTAAGCAAAGCAGCTCTACATATTATACCATCAAAAACAAGGTATCCAGTTTTTTAAGCATAACTGATTCCAGACATTTCTGGAGTAAACAACAACACTTCTCAAGTTTAACCAGTAGCCTGTTAAACGTCTTTCAGGGAGAGTTGCCTTCCAAGTGCTAAAAATGCTCCGCGTCTTTTGTGTACCAGAAGGGGTTTGAGTTCGGTATATTCAGTGAAAGGGGAGACAACTTTCTAGTGATGAAGAGTGCTCACAACCTCAGGAGCTACAAGTCTTTAGCTCAAACAGACAGAACTACAATGCATACTTAAAAGAGTAAAGAAAAATTGATGTCTACCAAAAATAGTATGGCTAGATTTTTGTGTTTCACCCAGGAAACCAGAGAGGGATTGGAATTCCATCCTTTTATGTAGTTTCTCTAGAGAAAGAAAAATCAAATGCGTGGTAGGAAACAGAAGATAATAAATGTCTGTCCATTTTATACCCAAAGCACAGTAAGATTGGAGACGGAATTTTTTCTACATATCTTTTCTACCTAATTTTCACCTCTTTTTCAAAAGTGGTGAGGAGGAAGAAGCTGAGGTGCTGCATTTGTGCTTGTAAGCCAAGCTTCTCAAACTCACTGATCAGATCAGGTTGCAAGTGAAAAGGAGTTCAGCATCCTCCTGCCCTAGCCACTGTGTTCTGTTTAAGTCTGAGTTAAGAAGCTGAGTAGAATACTCCCACAGTTCTTACTGACATTTTCAGGCAATGTATATTTTTTTATTTAATTTTTTTTTTTTTTAGTTTGCTCTTCCTTCTCCTACTTGGTAATGATTGCCTCTGTTACATAAACAAGGCTTAATTCCTATGAAGCTTGTGAGAAATTTTCCTGTAATAATGGTCCATCTGTTGTGGCAGAATATGGCTTTAGATCCACAATCACTATTGCAAGAATTTAAGTATCCTTCCCTTATTTCAGCTTTTCAAAGCATTGAACAGCATGAATACACAAATCAGGTTTCAAATATGTAATACTTATCTGTTGGCTTCAGATGGGAGGAGGACACAGAGACAGGCTCCTTCAAGTTTTGTATAAATAGCAAGATGCTTAGCTCAAATTTCCAAATAAGGCTAAAGGCATTAAATGCCTGACTTCTCTTGGATATACGAATCTCGCCCTCTTAGGGCACTGAGGCATTTCCCCTTTGAAATTACTCAGATTGTTCAGTTTCAATCAAAACAGTGTATTCCTCCCTATTGCTGAATTTCTTGTCTTGTAAAAACATTTTCTTCGGGCTTTGTTGTCTAGTCCACAAAGATAAATCACACCTATGGGAAGACTTTTGTTTAGGGTCTTCTCTGTAGCTTATCTTTCTATGAAGGCCATGAGGGATGTGAAAGGATAATAAAATTATGAATCTTAGAAAAGGTGCAAAATGGAGCAAAAAGGAGCAAAAAGGTGAAAAAGGAGCAAAATTACTTACCAAAGATAAAGAACGGATTCCATTGCAGAAGAACTCAGAACTCAGTACACTAGGATGCTTCAATCTAGAATAGAGGTGACTATGCACAAATATCAAAATGATCCTCAAAATGAGTAGTGGCAGGAAGAGTGTGGGTGTGGATTGACTGTTCTCTGCCTCTTCCTGAGCAGGAACTGGAGCATCTGATGAAGCCTGGAGAGTCAGATTCAAAACAAGCAAAAGGAAGTGGTGGTCCCTGGTGGCAGGTCTCAGGTGTCTGGAACTTGTGGCCAAAGGGAAGTAGTCAGGGTTAAAAGTTTACATGATTTTAGGAGAAGAGTAAATAAAGTCCCAAAAGAAGAGTCCAGTGAAGATTAGTAAATGAACAAAAACTTCATACAGATGAGGAAGTCCCTGATCTGAAAACATTTGGCAGCTGAAAGTTATTAGGAGAGTATTGTGTATGCATACCCCATTCTTAATTCCTTCTTACTCTTCCTAAAGGCAGCTGTGATGAGAAGAGCGCTCAGCTAGATGGACTTTTGGCTTGAGACAATATTCCTGATGGCTTGCTTTTTTCTCCCAGACTGATGGCAAAAAGCATTTTTATGAAACCTGTACCTATAAATACCACTATGGTAGAATATACAGGGTGACACATATGGCACATTCTCAATAGATGAGCACCGTAGTACCACAAGTGAGGCATCTGTCAGGGAAGCAGTGAAATAACAGCCAAAATTCACCACATGGACAAGGTACATCCACCAACATGAGTGGCAGGAGCTAATCCCTTCCAGAGGCACTGTCTCCTCATGCTGCAAAACTGTTTCTACTATGTTTAGGTCTTGGTCTCAGGAAAAAATAATACCATCCAATGGGTTGCTCTTGAATGGTCACCAACCCATCTTGAATAATACCTTTTACACAAAGCCTTCTTTCAGAACATTTCTGATGGAATTGCACATAGTAACAGAGGCTATTGCTTGGCTAGAAAACGAGAAAGGTGAAACAGGGTTTTGAGGTGAGAAGTGGAGAAATGGAGAGGTCTGGAAACCTGCTTAAAGTAATAATGCTCAGGAGAATAATGCAGTAGTTTTCCATGGCGGGGAAACTGAGACAGTCCTCTGTAGTTAGAGGGAGGGAATGATCCTCTATCTAAGATGAAGTATAGTGTACTAAATATGTGGCATATAAAATAGCTACAGATTGTACAGGTGTGCAATTCCATGTGACCAGCTCAAGAAGGGTAAAATAATATCTTTAACCTGGACATCTAGGCCACTGGACAAATTCTGCTCTTAAACGGTTGCAGGAGACACGTATGTTTTTGCTTAACCACAGGGCTGGTTTTGAACCTTTGCTGTAAAAATTCACTACTAAGATGCTAACACTCTAGGATCTATGAAAAAAGAAAAATGTAAATATGAAAATCCTCTAGTATTCAAATGGATCTACATCTATATCCGTTGTGATCATATATTGAGGTCTTCTTCACAGACATAATATTGTGTTGCGGTTTTTTTTTCATTTGTCATCAATAAAGTCTATATGCTGGTGAAAGAATTCTAGGAGAGTTTGCACGTGTCACCACATTGAGAGGGAGAGATTTACTAGCTACTTAAGTGTTCCCTTATTGCAAATAGACAATGTTTACCTGATTAAGCAACAGAAAACAGGAAAAAAGGGGATTCTTATTTTTTTAATGGACTTTCATCTGTTAATGAATTATAATATATTTCACTTTGTAAGATGCTTTTGACTGAAGATCTCTGACAATGTCAAATGTTTATGTTCTGTTTATAGCATTATAATTTAAATCAGATAAATTGATGCCATGAAGATCTTTTGCCTTTTCTTTTATACCCCTGTTGTACCTTTTTTACAGCTTCTGTATTCTTAGTGCTTTTTGCCTACATTCTTGGACTTGTTTGTCAAGCTGAGAGACTAAACATTTTAGAAGCTTCGTAGCTAGGGATCAGTGTGCCCCAGACCCCAAGGTCCTCTCCAGAACACACTCTGTAAACCAAGATAGAACCATTCAGAGGAAGGTTCCTTGGGGAGGAGGGCTCACTCAAGCCTCTCATTGGGGAATTTTTGATAGATATGCTAATTAGTAAGACCTATAATGATGTGCCAGATCTTTTGGGGGGTGTGCATTGCGGTGGGCATTGGGGTGCATTCGACCCGGATATGTGCACCTAAGAATCCTTAAAATAAATACCAAGGTAAAATCCCTTTTCCCCTTCTAACCGTGTTTGGCTCTTGATTTTAAGACCAGGCATCAAAAGGCATCAAAATGATACAAATTTTCCAAATCTAGTACTACACAGCGTTAGTGTGTGGAAGGTTTTGTGCGTTTATAGCTCTTCTCTTCCATGTAATGCTACAACATTTATTACAATTACAAACATTTTCTTTAGGAATTTGTTTAAGATATTTTGTGTTCAGAAGTTAAAGGAACTGATAAGAATGATCTGATATAGCTCTTTATAATATGAAGTCCTTAAGAAATAGCTTTGGCTATGTTTAGTTGAGTTCCTGTTGAGATCTTACTGTAAACTTCCATGAATATTTTATTGTGATTTTACATGATTGGATTGTCATGAATTAAAATTTTTCTTTCCTTCTGTAGCAATTAGCTCCAGGAGTTCTTTGAGGCTTCATGAAAGAAGCTATAAATGTCCTGTGTAGAAGTTAAACACAAACTGCTAACAAAAAATGTAGGTTTTAATTGAAGAACAAAAATCTGTAAATATAAAGCTGAAGAGAATGCATTTTAATGTGAGATTAGAAATTAAGAAACTGTTGCATTCTACAAAGTTGAGCTTTTACCAAAACAAATCTATAACATATTTGTTATATGATCAAAAATCGTGTTGTTTGAAGTCAAGACTTCCTTTTTTTTCCAGAACTGGTAAAATCAGTATATTTCATTAGGCAGATTCTGATCTAAACTAATGACTAAATTACTATGCAACAACTCTGAATTTATCCTATTACATATATCAGAATCTGCCCCCAAGAGTCTAACAAAATTAAGTAAAGCAACAAAATTGACACCAGTAAAATTGGAGAAAAATATTGTCTACTGTAATTCCTATAACTGGGCAATATCTTGCTGTGCTATTACTCATCATGATCCTAGTTGAAAACAGTGTATTCTCATGATTGTGCTGTTAAATTGAAAAAACAGTGTTAATCCAAAATTTAAGACCTCTGAGATGGGAACAAATCTGTTAGACTCATTCTATGCGTATGTCTTTACCATTCCCATTTCTCTCTTTGCAGTTTGCTATTCCACAAGACACTCCTGAACTTGCTGCTTTTTTATATAATTCCACAATTTCTCATTACATCAGGAGAAGGGATGTCGCAGTGGCAGAACCTCACAGGAAAAACTCTGCAAAAATATTGGTGAGCTATCTAAAAGCTATATACTGGGACTGTGCAGGGAAAGATGACACTCTCTACAGTACCACAGGCAAGGCAAATGGGACAGGTCACTGCATTTTTAACAGTCCAGACAATGCTGGAGCAATAGCAATGCTCTCTCTCCTAGGGCAATAGTTCTGATTAGACAGCTTGGTACCTGAGTATTTGGACTTGGCTGTATTTTCAGGAGTTTTTGTTCCACTCCTGCATTCAAAGTGCCATCCTTAGCATACTTCAGTACTGTGGGTGTCAGCTGCCCTTCCCTAAAGGCAATGTTCAAACTCTATGACCTTGAGATCAGTCAAGGGATTCACACAGTCAGTGCTTTCCATCTATTTTTATGAACCTTGAGCAGAGTTTCTTTCATGCTGTCTAGTCTCTTATTAAGCTGTTTACTACAGACTCATGCTTGGATTCCTAGACCTCACTAGAATTCGGTAGGAAGCAAAGAACCTCACAAACCTAAATCTTCTGGAGTAATAGAATAATTACACTGCTTCTGAAAGTTGGTCTGGCAATTTTTTTAACAGGAAGAAGATAGAATCTGAGAGTAATGAAAACTGAAATTTTATTAAGAACAAAATCACAGATTAACCCATTATAAACAGTAATCACTGTTGATTCCTGTGCCATTCTTTCATCAACCCAATACCCTGGGAAGAATCTAATTCCACTGGGTCTGAAGGAAGAATTCCAGGAGTTTCAAAGACATGCCAGTCATTATCACAGAACACTTAATTCATTCTTCAGTGATATCTTAATTTTCAGTCATCTTTCTAGGCTCATAGGCTGCCAACATAAAAATGACTGCAGCAACTGGAAGTGGTTAACCAAGTTCTGAAGTATGCACTGTGTCTGCAACTTAAAATATGAAGCAGACAATTTTCAGCTGCTTGATGTAGATGGATCAAATATATTTAGTGGGGTACGTAGTAAAATGAAATTGGCACTTTGATGAGCAGTCTTCTAGTAAAATACGCTTTTGATCAGCACAAATTAGGATAGAATTGGGTGCAGTGCTTACCACTGGATATATAACAAAAATTTTCCAGGGTAAGCATAGAAAAGCAGTGTCATTAGTTCAGTTAGACAGTGTCCCACCCAGTTCTGTGCGCCTTCAATATTAGCTACTGCTGATGCATAAAAATTATTTTTTTTATTTGACATGTTGGAAGTATACATGGAAAATCAATGTTGCTCTGGAAAAAAGACTGATTGGTCAAAGATAATTCTTTATTAAAAATCGTAATTTTTTTTAGAAATTTTAAGTTGATTTTATTTTCATCAAAACATTTTCACAGAGAGACAAAATGTTCTGAGAACCTCTTATTCTATTTATACCATTTATTAAACATTTGGTTTCTTTTCCATTAGTTCCAATGTTACATTGTTCTGAAAATCACTACAGGCTAAATGCATTACTGAGAAAAACAGAAATATGTGTTCAGGTCCTAAAATGTCAGCCAAAAGTAGACTTTTTTGCATACTAATGATTTATTTTGCTAATGTGTGTTTTTGGCCAATACGATTAATGAAAACAACTCTTCTCCTTCCTGCAAAATAAATAAATCTGTTCGGAGAATGTTTAAAGCCAAATAAACAGATACTTTAAAATATTCATTTTAAAAAAAGTTTATAGTTGCAAGTTCCAGGGTTTACAGTTTTGTTTTCAGGCAGATATAGAAAGCAGCAATTAAGCATATAGCTTCTGCTTATCCTCTGATAAGATAGAGATTTGTGAGGAAAGCTGTCTATAAAGACAGAGGATTCCTTAAGGGTGTTTTCAGATCTGTTACGTGCATCATCATCTCATTTCCTGAAGCATGGGCATTGGTACTGCATTCTCACTCTCACTAGAGAATATACTCATGAAAATTTAGCTTTGTTTTTGAGGTCATAAGGCCTTCTGTCATGGGAGGGATTCTCTGCTTTGTTATAAAAATAGGAATCAATTGAAACCTCAGCCTTCCCCTGAGTCAAACAAAACTTTTCAGATAAAACCCATTTGTATATACAAAAGTTTTTATTTTTTCCACACACATTAATCATTTTTTAATGAGATTTTTTCCTTTTTATGCCCTAAACAACCACATAATTTCTGTAGTTACCCCATGAGACTCTGCTCATTCCCTTCAGTGGCTTCTAGTCAGCTTTTAACCTTTAGTGTGACATTCTCCTGGCAGACTTTAAGAGTATATAGTTTTGAGTTGCAATGCTTGGCTTTTGCCTTCATCCTTGTAAATGAGCCAGAATCACTGCTCATCAGGAATGTTTCATGGACAATAAGTTTCAAGTAAAGCAACTAATGAATCTCAGCAAAAGTTCTGGCTGCTATAATGTAAATATCAGTGGGAAAACCAGGAGAGTTAGAAAAGGGGAAAGATTTAGGAATATAAACACTTCATGCATAGAGAACAGGAAAAAAAGTGTTGAAATCATAAAATGATTGATAGGTGAAGAAAAAGCACATGCTTCAAAGGATTGGTAGGTGCCTGGACATTTTAAGAGTTCTTCAGAGCAGATACTTTTGAAAATTATTGCTTTTATTTTCTTTATTACAGGAAGGTGTTTGTATTCATTGATGATGCAAAAAGAATCTGCTCCTTGGTTTATAGGTATCACAATGACTCATAGGGTATCTCATGTATATTAGATGAAATTACTGATTTCAGGCTATTTAGCTCTTAAAGGGAAAGTTGATTTGTTTTGCTTATTTATAGCATTTGAAAATTATTTTATTTGTTTTCAAAGCATAAGTATGACTTCCCTTTATTTTGTGCTCAGAACTGCACAAATGTGAAGTGTGTCCTAATTTCGTGCACTGTGGGACAGCTGGAAAGAGGAAAGAGTAAAACATTCCTGGAGGTAATCATCTCTTTCAATACATATATTAAAATTTTTTTTCTTTGACCAGTTATTTAAAAATATAAATGATTAAATTAAATGGAGCAACTGCAAATACTTTTTTTACCACTGTCTTTGAAGGTAACATCTCACTGGTTCCTGTCCAGGTTGTTTGGATGCTGCTTACTTTTCTTTTTTTCGCTATCTCTCTTTCTCAAATTTATGTCCTGAATCCTACTTGAAAATTCCAAGATTATTTTAAATACCTTTTCTGGTTTTGTTTCAGCTTTCCTGGAATGGCCCAAATCAATAATCTCTTAGGTCTCAGTGATGTGTTCTGCATTTGTAACCTCTTTTCCCAATGGAGGGTTTTTCTTGGAGCCATACTGCATATCGTATACACTATGTCCAGCTTAAAAATTCATTATTATTCATTCTCTGTTAATCTAGGGAAGAGTAGTATGTATCAAGCTCATATGATACATGACACTCATATAGTGACAATCTGTTTTACTACTAAAAGAAGGGACAGTGTAGGCCATGGGAAAAATAAACTTCCCTTTGCAAATTCTTGCATTTCCAACTTCTGCTCTCAGGATTATATTCACACTGCATAAAGGGACCTGTTGGAGTGATCCCAGAGGAGGGCCACAGAGATGACTGGAGGAGTAAAACACTTCTCCTATGAGCAGAGGCTGAGAGAGTTGGGTTTGTTCAGCCTGGAGAAGGCTACAGGGAGAGCTTATAGCACCTTCCAGTACCTAAAGGGGTCTTATGAGAAAGAAGGGAAGAAATCATTTAGCAGAGCCTGTTGTGAAAGGACAAGGGGTAATGGTTTTCAACTAAAAGAGGATCTATTTAGATTAGATGTAAGAAAGAAGTTTTTTGCCTTGAGGGTGGTGAAGTGCTGGAACAGGTTGCCCAGACAGGTGGCAGATGCCCCATCCCTGGAAACATTCTAAGACAGATTGGACAGGGCTCTGAGCAGCCTGGACTATTTGAAGATGTCCAAGCTTATGGCAGATGACTTTGAAAGGTCCCTTCCAACCCAAATTATTCTATGATTCTGTAAGGCAGAGGAATTGCACTGTGAGCTGTTACCTCACAGCTGGCCATGTGTCTGTACTTACTGTGTAGTTGTCGTATCTTTAACACTGGGAAGTACACTGAGAAATTTATAATTCAGTTTGCTGTTATTAGGAAATAACTGCAGCTCCTATCTTGATCAAACTGATTTATTGTCACCTTCTTTCTCAATTTAGAACTCTCCTGTCTTTCTGGAGTGCAAGAACCTTCCTCTGTTCCCTATAGCTGAGGGAGAAGAATTCTTTGTATGCAGGGTACCTCTTACCCTGGCAAGAATTGAGGATCTTTGGTTTACAGCTTTAAATTAAGCTTCTCACACCTTTTAAGTTAATTTCTCCCTTCCCTCAAACATGAAAGTAGACAAAAGAAATTCATCCTCACTTGCTTTCCTGGAGAAATGAGAGCAGATAGAATAGTATTTCCAGAAAGTTGAATGCCAGCTCAGTAGCTGCTGAGATTTGCTTCAAATCCATAATGGGCGCAAACTGTGGGGGGTCACTGGTCTCTCTTGGTGTACAGGACTATGGCAGTGGTTACTTGAAAGGATGACTTGAAAGGTTTTTCTATCTGTCAGGGCATCAGATCACATTGTGTGTTTCTTCTCCAAAAGCTGTTATATAGGACCACTATGACTGAAGAGCGCTTAAGTTCTGTCCTCGCTATCTGACCTTGCTTGAAAAAAAGAGATTTTTTGTCTAGCTCATTAACAGGAGACATCCTTTCAGATACTAGGTGAACTAATTCCTGATTTGTCAGTGCATTTTCTTTCTATGAACAATCAAACCCAAGAAATTTTCATTCAGTTCCATTAACACAAATACAAGACTTTTAAGAAGAAGCATATTTAACAAGTGTGTTTCATACTCCAGACTGGATATACCTTATTTAGGTTTGCTGAGTGAGTAATCTGCTAGTACAAAAAAAATGCAAGCTCTGGTTCAAATTTAGGACCAAAAGCATGACAGCTTGGATGTCTCTCTGTCCTTTCAAATCTGTGAGCTGGGATGGACATCGTCTGGTGCAAGCTTTTGCAAAGGACAGAAAATAGCAGTATGTAAGCATCTCTGCAGCTATAGAAAAAACATACCTATTGAGAAATAGGATGGGAATTTGATTCCAATTTTTTCTAATTCCATTAAGAGACTACTGGGCAACCTCACACGGGCTAGTCCCTGTTAAGTTCAGGTAAGAACTTCACTGCACTGGTTCTCTGTTCCTAATGCACAAAGACAGGCAGAGAGGCAGGGATATTATCTTTGATTGGAACAATGTGTGACAACTTTGAGCACTGCAGTGGGCAAGAATTAACATAGAGAATCTTCATCATTTTCTTCACCAAGCAAAAGATAAAACTTAGCTTCCTTAGCTGCCTTCCTTACTGGGAACTGAGCCTGACATATTCTGGATCCAGTGAAGTTTTTCTCCTCATCATTCTGTTGATGAAATATAATTAACTCCATAAGAGCTAAAAAGAAGGTCTTGTGAAAACACCCTGTGCACAGATTAGATGAAATTTCTAGGCTATTTACAGCTATTTCAGTGGGAATTAGCCTCATAAAGATTTTCCTAAGTCTAGTTTAGTATTTATCAAGAAATATCTGTAAGAGATTAAAGTCAAGCAAAATTCATGAGAAACAGTTTCTGTGAGTTTTTGGCTATGACAGAGGATGTGTAACAATTGGAATAAACTACCAAATCTCCTTTTTTTAGTGACTCAGTAAAAACAGAATCTTTTTCTAGGATGTCACCTTAGTTTGCCTGACTTAGGTTCAGAACAAGTACAACTGCATGAAATTCAGTGGCACGTTTAATGCAAGAGCAGTGGAACTCATTTTATGTAATTTTAGTAATCTGAAAGTTAGATGCCAAAGCTGGTTGCCTAACTCTGTAGACAGTGACAAGACAGAAAGGTATCTTCAGAGGATGCGTTATGCAGCTGACTTGAAGCATCTCTCCTCCTGATCTGCATGGGGAGAAGGGTCAAAGCTGGCCCTTGGGACATGGGTGTGTGCAAACACACCAGCCAATGCCAGTGCTGCAGTCCCTTTAGCTCCTCCTTGCTCCTTAATAAATCCTGCTTGCTTTGCCTGCACCTCCGCTCACCTGGTGAGCTCCAGGCAGAGATGGAGTGTTACACCAGCTTGTGGGCAGGGACAAAGATGAGCCATGCTGTAGATTTACTGGGTGGAAAGACTTCATGGGAAACACTACTATCAGAACATCTGCTTACTCCACTGGCCTTACATACCTGTGCTATCAAATAAGACTTTTTACAGGCTGTGGTTTTACCTTTTCCCTGTAAACATTTCTGTGTTCTTTGAATAGTAACTTGCAAGTCTTGTTAAGAATCGGAAAAACTCCACTCAAAGCAACAGAGGTTTTTCCTAAGTAGAAAAAGGTAGTCCCCAGAGAACTGTTGCATCCCCCCATTTATGTCTAAATAACTGCCAGAATAACATGACCCCTACTTCACATGCAAACTTGGAGATTATAAATAGTGTCCTAGGGTCTGGTTGTCTTCCTTCCACCCATCTCAGAACAGTTCCCTTTTTCACAGCCCTTTTTAAAATTAACAGTTATACAGCCATCACTATAAAAGACTGTAGAACATAATTAGTTTCCTAAAAAGGACATAATCTGCTCTTAGTAAGTCTGCAGCTGTTGTTAACTAGGTTGAAATCTGCAGAGTCAAACTGAGGATTAAAATGCAGTCAAAATAATCAGGATGAGATTATTGTGAACCAGGAAGAACTAGGGCCAAACTGAACCCCACTGTCATGGTCTTGTAAAGAAAATTAGGGGAAAAATCTAGAGCAACATTGCAACCTCTTTTGCACATTCAGTTAATGTAAAAATTTTCATATGCCAAAGAAAGCAGCATAGTGGTGATGTACAACATTCCTCAACTGTGCTATAATCTAAATGAAGACATGATGATTTGCAGAAGAAATTGTTTGTGCTCATTAAAGCCAAGAACACAGTGTCATCATGCTCTTTTCATGTAATTTTCTCCTTATAGATATGCTAATGCAAACCTGAGAAGGATATTATTGGAAGTGATTGATTTATGCTAGGATGAATTAATTAAGGTTTTCCATCAAAGTTATATGGGCCAGCCTGTATATTCTGTTGCCACAAAAGATCTGTCATGTTTGAGTGACTCTTTCCTCTTCCACTTAGTTTAACTGGCAACAGCTGACCATGTTGTCTCTTGACAGTTGTAATCTGTCACCTTAAACCCCAAACTCCCATAACAAATAACAGTTAAGTGACGTGCAATGATTAGACATGTTTGAGTAAATAAAGCAGCCCAAATTTCCCAACCAGCCAACAAAGATAGAGACAGACATTGTGCAAAGGCCAAGAAGAATCACAGACTTTTTTGGATTAACTTCAAAGTCTGGCTGTAAATATGAACCCTCTAGTAAAGCTGACTTTTGAATTCAGACTTGCTGATCAGGCAAATAATAGCCTGATTTGTGCAACCTTACATGGTTACGTTACGTTGTGTTCTGATGGGGCTCCAGGATGTCCCCATTTGTCTAATCATATTTCTGAGTCATCTGAGGGAGACCTGAAGGGATCTGGTCCAGTATTCTTTGAACAGATGGGTGCTTTTTAATATAGAACTCAGGAGTTGTCTAGTAAAACATCTGTTTTGAAAATGCATTTCTAAGTGATGAATCTGTATCATCTGTCTGATTTGTGACAACCATCAGGCTCCAAGCTCTTTAGAACTTATAACATTGTGGGATGTGGAACTCAGCGCATTCTTAGCTATTATTTCAGCCTGTACTGAAAATTCCTCATAATGATACAAATCACTTTCTGGGAGAGCTAGGGGAGGCAGTAATGTAAAAGGAACACAGAGGGCATGTGAGGTTCCCGAGAAGTTTGAAGTTTATTTTATTTTCTTCTAATGTTATTGAATATAATTGTATTGTTTCTCTCTTGACTTTTTGACAGTTCCAGATATGTGAATTTGGCACTCCTGAACACATGAACTTTTAATAGTTAGAAGGGAGAAAAATCTAGTTTTAATCAGAAAAAGTTGAAAACAAGAGAAGTACCACTGCATTTGGGTGCTGTCTTGGTACCCAAAGTCATATTTTGGCTTCTCTGTTAAATACTCATTATTTCAATGTTTCTGAATGTGCGCTGATCCTGTTTCTTTTTAGATGCCTAAAAATGGAAATTTATGCTTGACGTATTAACTGTGGTGTGTACTTCAACACCCATATCTTAACTGCCTGGCCCCAGAACTGGTATCCAAAATCTGAAACTAAATGCCTAGGCTCCCTGTTCAGCACATGGAGAGAATTAGGTACCTCAGACAAAGTGACTTGCACTAACCATCAGGGTGGTGCATGAGGGGTATTCCTTATCAGGAGGATAGGCACCCAAATCAGAATTAAGTGGGAATATGTCTACCCTCTCTGAACACAGAATACAAAAATTGCTTAGAAGGTACTTATAGAATTAGTTGAAAGATTTTAAGAGGACTTGTTTTATTCCATATTCATTGCCAGAAGCAAGAGCTGGTAGTCTAATGATTAGAGAATTCAGGACTGGAAGACACAAATTCAGTTCAAATTCAGCTTGAGAGGCCCCACATACCTGCTTTATAAAATGATGGTGTTCCCTTCTGCTGAAGCTGCATCAAGGACATAAAAAGAAATTGAGAGATCTGGAAGGGTATAGAAAACAAGGAAGACAATGATGTAGTACCTTGTTGGTTTGGACCATCAACTACAAGTTCTCCCAGTCTTGTCCTCCATCTTTGCCTTCATTGCCTGGAACCTGGAGCTGTCACCACTGTTAGAGTACATGCTCAAATTGTATTTCCATGATGAGAAATTTTGTTGAGAATCTCTGTATTTTATTACTAGTGAACTCAGCGCCTCTTTAGTGTGGTAGAAGTTCTCTTGGCCAAGTAATGCTTTTGTGGTAAGGATTCAGTTTAGCTGCACAAAGGCCATTAGAGGAAGAGTGCAGATAGCCTGTGCAGTGGGGCCACACAGACTCTGCAGCACATGTGTTGGCAGAGGCTTGGAGCTCAGAACAGAGTTGAACTGATGGAGGTGATATGAGACAAGTGAGAGATCCTCTTGTATAAGATCTTTCATGTGTTCACTTTTTTTCCTCTCATCTTTACTATGGGGGCAATTATTCGATCTGTAAGTGGAATATGAAGGAACAATAATTTCTATCCTCAGCATCCTCCAGCACAGAACTGCTTTCTGTGTCCAGTGGAAAACATCTCAGTCAAGGGAAGATTGCTTAGTATTTTCAAAAAATAATTCTGCAGCCAACCTAAATTCCCTGTCTGTGGATGGAAGTGGGGAAGCAGAAAAATTAGCGAGAGACATGTCTTGTGCCCTCATTCATTGCCATATATAAGCCATATATGGAAGTTGAAGTAGATTATTTTAATTCAGACGGAGAATTAAAAGCTAAAAATTTGATGCACTGCCCTTCAAGCCACATATAACAACAAAAGGAGGAAGTAGTCAACAAAATTTTCAGTTACACCAAAAAACTGTTGTTATTTGAAAAAAAACCCTAAGTAAAACCCACAACTTTGGTTGTGGCCAAAAATATTATATTATACTGGATTTGATTGTTTATGTGGAATGAAGGCTAGAAAGAAAGAGACATTTGCATGGGACTGAACTAACTGGAGGTCTTTTGGGTGTGGGCTAGTTTTGTTTTCATTCATTTTTATTTAAAATATTTTCAATGTTAACAAGAGGAGAACGTGACACTCTTCCTAGATGTGCTACAGTATAGGTAATGTTAGGTATATGAAGAAATAAACATCTTAAATTGATAACCATCATAATCTGTATATTGAAGTCTTTTGGAATCACAACAAAACAGCTGCCTCTATTATAACTTAAAATAGGCTATTAAAATTAATGTAAAAATATAATATGTGAAGTGTAATAATATAATGATAGAGAGAAGGATGTGTTGATTTTCAGAGTGTTGTCTTTGGTCAGAACTGTATTTGGGTGGACATATCCTCTTGCTGCAAATAGTACAAATACTTTTTGACCATGTACAGAGTCACATGTACATTTTTAAGCAAATTAATAAGAACAAGTAGTTTTATGAGCTCTACTCTCAGCATTTATGTGAGCTACTCTATTGGCAGCAGTTCACATCTTGGTATGTATTGGTCAAAGAAAGCGAGCTAATGAATTCCCAAAGCATGTATTTAAAAGGTGTTGCTTACCCTCCTGCCTTTAAAGTGTGCCAGACTGCAGCAGACACAAAGGGAACAAGTTTTAATCAAACAGCGCCAATATTGTTGTATCAGCTCTGAACTCCATGTGCAGAAGTCATAAGTTCTTGTGGTGAAAATACCACCACAACATGCAGCACTGTGGGGAAAGCATGTGCACTTCAGCTGGGGAGACTTCACTGGGCTACATTTAAGCAGAAGGAAAAGGATTTCCACAAGCCTGAACAATTCTCCATAGAGGCAATGAAACAGAGTCGTTCTGGGGACTTTTTCCAGTAGCTGAACTCTTAAAATCTGCAGAACAGCAATGATCTGCCAGTCTTTAGGCTGCTAAAGGTTTTGTTCCTCCTACCCTCAGTCTAGCTCCCTGGGAGCCAGATTTGTCTCTGCATTTCAGTGTGCTCTCTGACCATGGTGCCCACATGCCTTAGAGATGCCTTGGGGGGGTCAGCAGGTCTGTGTAGGTATGCAGAAAGCACCAGCTTTCCACTGGAGACTGGAAAACTGTCCTTCAAATTGTCAAAGATTTTCCAGCACTTCTCACATTATTTTGGTCTCAATTGTACTTAGGAAAACACTGCACTGAATATTTATTGGGAACACTTTCCCTCATTTCTGTCTGCTTTTTTGTCTCACAACTTTTAAAGAAAACAAAGGCTTCAATTCAAAAATCTATTTGTAAAACAAAAGCATGTAGAGAGAAAGAAGCTTTAATAAGTACATCGGCAGGATCTGCCACCTAGACAACACAGGGGATGGCCATGTTTTGTCTTCTTCCCAGAATATTGCAAACTACTGTCTCAGCAACGAGCACAAGATCAGGTTCTGCTTGTTCTAACACAAAAGGTCAGTGTAGTTAGGGCTGGGCTGTCTACTGTTGGTCATTAAGCACTGACACAAATACCAAATCCTTTCTACCCCTTACTCTGAGCCATGACTAAGTCCTCGGCTTGAATTTCCAACCACAAGTCCTGCAGCTTCCAGTAAATACTGAATATTTAAACATACACTATTTAAAAAATTATATGGTAAAGAAATGCTGTTTCTTACAATTGGCTTGAGAATTATTAAAAAGGCTGTAGGATAGACATCTACTTCTATCTCAAAGGTGTTAGTACAAGTAAGAATCCTGGTTGCAACCAGTGTTGACCACAGTCACTGTTTTCAAGTTCTTTGCCACAAACACATAGTTCTGTAAATGCAGGAAAATACCCTCTAGTCTTTTATAGTCTCCATTCCTGTATTCCAGTATTTCCAGGAGCCTAATGAAGGGTTGAGGCGAGTTGATAGCTGTGGTCACAACCCAAGCTTATTAACCCAAGCCAAGCATTAATCCACAGGAAGTACACTCCTCTCGTGTTCTTGTTGCTGATATAAGCTGAAAATGAAATAAGCCATATTTGTAGTATAGTAGGTGAAAGGCTTTATTTTTCCATTAGTGCTGTGTTTCCTTTATAGGAGGTTTCAAGAGAGTTAATGCCTTAGCCAATCCGTCTGAATGTCTAATGTCTACTTCTTCAGTAATACAACCTATTCTGCTCTCTCCATTACAGATTACTTTTATAAATCATATAATCATATCCAGAATCCTGCATAATAAGAATTGCTTGGGATTGAAAAGATAAAGCTTTTTTCAGATTTTTTTTTCTGAATGCACAGCAACAGAAACATGCTGAGATTTTGTGTGAGGAGGAATCTAGTGCTGAAGTATAAAATATGAAGAATGGTTTGAGTCTGGAAATGGAAAATAATTAAGGTGATAAGGAAAAATCTTTTTTTTGAATATCACTCCATAGATGATCAGCATCATGAAAGTGTATAAAACTTACTTACCAAGTCTAATTTTTCATTTCAAGCTCTATTGATAAAAAAGGTAGCTCCCTTTCATTTGATGCTGTGTTAGACAGCTTATGTGACCATCCCTGTGTAGTTGTTTGAGACAGATGTTTTAGTATTGCTCTTTCCCAGTATAAGCACCAATGAGAGGTTGAATTTTCTGATAATAACCATTCAGCTGCTCTCAATATTTTAAAAGAACAAAATTATGGCATAGCCAAATGAGTTCCAGAAGGCAATAACTGTGCTGGCTTTTTATCACCAGTAAACCCTCACATATTTGCAGAGAAAATTAGCTTTTAAAAAGGAGAACAGACAAGGCAAATACCAGAACTACAGCCCTGGAGCTCAGGAGAGCACCTTTTACAGGGATCTGCTTGGAAGAAGTCCATGGGAGATGATCCTGGAAAAAAGAGAGTTCCAGAAGAACTACTGATTCTTCAGGATCAGAATCACCTCCTTTAAGCTCAAGAACTGTCCATCCTGACAAATGGGAGTTTTACCACCCTGGTACAACTCAGACATACAAAGATAGTAATAGGTTAAAGGTTGCACTCAATCATCTTTTCCAATCTTTATGATTCTATGGTTCTATGAAACACGAAAGAGGTGGAAGCAGAGTCAATTGACCCAGTGCAGGGGCTGGATAAGGAATATAGAGAGGGTCTGAGAATGCAGGGACAGAGTTAGGAAAGTAGAAGCCCACCAGGACCTGAGCCTAGCAAGGGACTTAAAGGGTATTAAGGAGGCTTTTATATCAGCAGCCAAAAGAAGACTAAGGAAAATATGGGTCTTCTGCTGAATGGGACATGGAAAAGGCTGAGTTACTCAATGCCTCCACAGTTTTGTCTTTACTGGTAAAACCTGCATACAGTAATCCAAGGCCTCTGCAACCAGAGAGGAAACTTGCAGCTATCAACATTTATCTTCAGGGGAACATTTAAACAAATTGGACATACAAAAGTCCAATGAACCTGATGAATACAAGTACAAGTCCTGCAGGAGGGGCAACAACAATGTGAGACCTTTCTCAATTATCTTTGAAAGCTCATGCTGATTGGGGGGGAGTTCTTGAAAACTGCAAGAATGCAAATGGTAACAGCTGTCTTCAAGGAGGATTCAGAGAACTATAGGTCAATCTTATTTCAACCCCCGAGAAGAGAAGGTGGTGGAGAAAAAATGTGGAAGCCATTTGCAAACATCTCAAGGAGAGGAAGATCATTGGAAGCTGTCAGCATGAATTTACAAAAGGGATATCATGCTTACCAACCTGATAGCCTGATAATTTGCAGATTGTAGTGAAGTGGAAGGAGTCATTGATATACCAGTTCTTTGTACTGCCCTTCAGAGGAACCTCAACAGGCTGGAGAAGCGAGTTGGCAGGAATTTCATAGTGTGACAAAGGGAAATGCAAAGTGCTGTACCACAGGAGGAATAATCCTATGCACCAGTACAGGCTAGGAACCAACCAGCTGGAAGGCAGGATTCTAGCAAAGGATGTTGGAGTTCTGCTGGACATGAAGTTGAACATGAGCACACTGTGTGTACCCTAGCAGAAAAGAAAGTCAACAACCTCTTGGGCTGCATGAGGAAGAGCATTGGCAGCAGGCAAAGGGAATTGAATCTTCCTCGGTACTCAGCACTGATGAAACAGATCTGGAGTTCAGTCCTGGGCTCCCGGAGAAAAGTGAGACATGAACATATTGCAGCAAGTCCAGCTAAGAGCCACAATGATGGTTAAGGGCTTGCACATTTGATATAGCAGGAGAGGATGAGAGAGATGGGAATATTCAGTCTGGAGAAGAAGAAGCTCAGGAGGGATCTCATCAGTGTGTATAAACATCTGATAGGAGGGAGTAAAGAAAACACTACAGGGTCTTCTCAATATCCAGGAACAGGGAAGAACCACAAATTTAAATAAAGGAAAATCCATTTAAACATAAGAAAAAAACCTTTTTTTACTTTGAGGGTAGTAGAAAACTGGAATAGGTTGCTTCTTGAGATTGTGGAGTTTCCTTTCTTGCAGATATTCAAACCCTAAATGGACATGGTCCTGAGCATACTGCTCTACTTGACTCTACTGTGCCTGTGGTTGGAGCAAACAAACTCCAAATACGCTCTCCAACCACAGCAGTTCTGTGAAAAATTTGATAGCCAAAAGAAGACTAAGGAAAATATGGGTCTTCTGCTGAATGGGACATGGAAAAGGCTGAGTTACTCAATGCCTCCACAGTTTTGTCTTTACTGGTAAAACCTGCATACAGTAATCCAAGGCCTCTGCAACCAGAGAGGAAACTTGCAGCTATCAACATTTATCTTCAGAGGAGGGATATCAGGATAGGGGAACATTTAAACAAATTGGACATACAAAAGTCCAGTGAACCTGATGAATACAAGTACAAGTCCTGCAGGAGGGGCAACAACAATGTGAGACCTTTCTCAATTATCTTTGAAAGCTCATGCTGATTGGGGGGGAGTTCTTGAAAACTGCAAGAATGCAAATGGTAACAGCTGTCTTCAAGGAGGATTCAGAGAACTATAGGTCAATCTTATTTCAACCCCCGAGAAGAGAAGGTGGTGGAGAAAAAATGTGGAAGCCATTTGCAAACATCTCAAGGAGAGGAAGATCATTGGAAGCTGTCAGCCTGAATTTACAAAAGGGATATCATGCTTACCAACCTGATAGCCTGATAATTTGCAGATTGTAGTGAAGTGGAAGGAGTCATTGATATACCAGTTCTTTGTACTGCCCTTCAGAGGAACCTCAACAGGCTGGAGAAGCGAGTTGGCAGGAATTTCATAGTGTGACAAAGGGAAATGCAAAGTGCTGTACCACAGGAGGAATAATCCTATGCACCAGTACAGGCTAGGAACCAACCAGCTGGAAGGCAGGATTCTAGCAAAGGATGTTGGAGTTCTGCTGGACATGAAGTTGAACATGAGCACACTGTGTGTACCCTAGCAGAAAAGAAAGTCAACAACCTCTTGGGCTGCATGAGGAAGAGCATTGGCAGCAGGCAAAGGGAATTGAATCTTCCTCGGTACTCAGCACTGATGAAACAGATCTGGAGTTCAGTCCTGGGCTCCCTGAGAAAAGTGAGACATGAACATATTGCAGCAAGTCCAGCTAAGAGCCACAATGATGGTTAAGGGCTTGCACATTTGATATAGCAGGAGAGGATGAGAGAGATGGGAATATTCAGTCTGGAGAAGAAGAAGCTCAGGAGGGATCTCATCAGTGTGTATAAACATCTGATAGGAGGGAGTAAAGAAAACACTACAGGGTCTTCTCAATATCCAGGAACAGGGAAGAACCACAAATTTAAATAAAGGAAAATCCATTTAAACATAAGAAAAAAACCTTTTTTTACTTTGAGGGTAGTAGAAAACTGGAATAGGTTGCTTCTTGAGATTGTGGAGTTTCCTTTCTTGCAGATATTCAAACCCTAAATGGACATGGTCCTGAGCATACTGCTCTACTTGACTCTACTGTGCCTGTGGTTGGAGCAAACAAACTCCAAATACGCTCTCCAACCACAGCAGTTCTGTGAAAAATTTGATTTGGGCCGTAGTCATTCAAATGTATCCAGGTTGGCTCCCAGGTTTATGTTATGCTTGTTTCAGGTCATTTTCACAAACAAACCTTTCTCCATCACTGAAGGAAAGAAATAGTAGCCCAAGTTATCAAGGGGTCTTCTCACCTCAGTCTTTGCTCAACAACACAGCTGAAGGAGGAAAAGCAGTTCTTTGAGAGGGTTTATGCCTTTGATGCAACAGGAAACTACAGGGAAAAACTGAGGAAAAGATGTTGAACAATCACACAGGAACCAAATCTTGTCAGTGGAGCAGAACTCCTAAATATGTGAGAAATAGAAGGAAGGAGAAAGTTTTGCAGGTGTTCCAAATATGCTGGACTGTAAGAAGCTGGTGACAAAAGGAAAGACTGCTTTACTTAAAAGGATATGTTATTCTGTAAATCATCAGTCAAACATTGTGTTGAAATCTGATCATCATATTTCATAAAGGGTTAAGACAGTAGCAAAATTGGGATGGTATAATAATAATAATAATAATAATAATAATAATAATATAGAAAAAGGATATAACAGTCATAACTCCTAGCCCTCAGGATTCCATTGACCATATTAACCCTTAACCATCTAGCAGTCTTCAGAGAATATCAAAGCACTTTCAAATGAGATCCATATCACTACACCAAATTTACATGGGAAGGGATATACAAAATGAGTTGCATGTAGTGTCACCCATAAAATCAGTTGCATGTTTTGTGTGCACCTCTTTGGGTTTGTTGAAATGCTTAATGACAGCTATATAAATATTTTATGAGGTGGCCAGTTAAACAATGGCTGCTATACATTCCGCTCACATTGACACAACTTAGTAAGCAAGCGAGTGGGATTTTTGAACTCTTCTCTAATAGGAAATCAATCCCATTCGAAGTGTACCTGGTCTAGGTGACTCTGCCTTAGCAGAGGAGTTGGACTAGTTATCTCTAGAGGGCCCTTCCAACCCAAACTATTCTGTGATTCTGACTAATTGAAGTTCAAAGATGCTTGTTCCTACTATTGTTCTTTGGTGGGAAGGCACAGCCATTCCTTTGATGTTATCAGGAAGCTCTGCCAACCTGGTCTCAGCATAGGCCTGCAAATGTTCTCAATATACCCATATTGGTTGTTGATCTTGGTGAGCCGAGGTGAGAGTTTAAAACACAGACACCCCATAAACTTCCCTCATGCTTCTAACTCACCTGTTTCAGAGAGAATTATGAGAAACAACTGTATGTGTCTTTCTGCATATCTAACCCTTCTTCCCCATTTTGAACATGGACCTTTGTATTGCAGCTTTATGATATTTATTTATCTCATGGACACATACAGGTCTCAGAATTCCTGCACTCTTCACCAACAGAAACCATCTTTGACTTACGAAATCAGTGCTCTGGGGTTTTTTTGTCTGCTTATTTTTCATAATGCTTTTAAATATAGATAGGGGGTTTAATAATTTCTTTTTTCCTATAATTTCAGAGAAAGAATGGTCTCTACAGTCTTTCTTCCAATGTTTCCTTCAAAGTTAAGAGCATGCCATATAAAGTGCAACCAGAAAAGCTCCCTGAGGGAAGCATAGCAGTAAGTAACTGAAAATTATATCTTGGTGTGAAGCACGTGTATTTGGTCACTCTAATCACAGCTGTGAAAGTTTTTATAGATTAAAATATTGAGATTAGTCTTTCCTGTGTTTCTAGTGTAAATTCCTGAAGGAATCACTACCTAAAGGAAATAATTTCATTACTTTCTGTGGAAGTTGATGATACGTGATTCTAATTACATTTTTAAATAATTTCTTGCTGCACTAATGTGCAGACAGCTTTATTGCTATTAGGATGGATTTTTCACCCAAAAGAAAACAACCATGAAAGCAAGAATCTAGTTACTTTGTTTGGGGCAAAAGATAATCAGGAGGAAATTTTTATACAAAATCCAAAATCATGTTTCTGTCAGGTTTAGAGATCTCACTCTTCTCCCAGTCAGCAGTTCTCTCCCACAAGCTTATGTGTTGTCTACAGCAACTTCTCTCTTATCTGTATTAAGCTTCTTTGTTACCCTGATTTTCAGGAAGGTTTGTATGCCTTTCTAGGGTTTCCACCTCATAGCACATCAAGTGCAAGATACAAATTTACTTGGTAATCCTTACAGAAGTGATAGATAGATAGATAGATAGATAGATAGATAGATAGATAGATAGATGCTAAAATACTTGCCTTATTTGCAGACTGAAATCTGTATGGCCCTGGAGTACTATATGAAAAATTAATTTTGGAGGCATAAATTTGATTTAATTGTTTGCTGGTGCTGAAGCATTGGGTTTGGGGAGCACTTTAAAATAATTTGCTTCTCATGGTGTCTAATATCATGTGTAAAATTCACTCTATTTTTTCATTACTGATAGAAATAAGTAAAATATGTGTGCAAAAATTTATTCTAGTATAAGAGTAATCTGAAATTTTAAGGCTTAATGTTCTCATTATTATAATGATTCATCAGTTACAGTCCTTCTTTTAAAATACAAGCTCAGTTCAAGCTTTGCCAAGTTGAACTGTGGTGAAAATATATCTTATCAGTCTGTTGAGATGTAGTAGTAGGGGCAGAATATTTTCTTACCTAGAAAACCAGAATAATACACTTTATAGCTTACTTTGAGTATATTTCAGAGGGTACAGGCTATAAAGTTTGGTTTTGTACATGCACAGATTTAATGGTTGATTGATACTTGCTCTGAGAAGACACAAGGTAAAATCTTGGTTCTGTGTGCACAGTGACTCCAACCTCCCTCATCAGTAGAACCATGATTTCACTAGAGAGGATTGGTGCTTAATGCAGTATTCATCCAGAAAGGTTCAAAGGCACCAAGCTGACAGATATACTGGGGCTCTTTTTATTTTCTTGCAGCATGTGTTCCATACCAGAAACACATGTGCAGAATTCTGTTGATAGTGGGGCCTTCATCTGGACTGAAGTGCTTTACCCCAGGTGATAGCCTGCTGTTCTCAACAAGTGTCAGATGATCTACCAAATGCTCAGATAAGCATTTCATTCTCTTACTCCAGCCAGTATAATGCTTGTTATTTGCAGCAGATGATTTACAGCAAAATGCCTATAATGGCAACTGTAAAATGTTGAAAAATGATAACGCTTTTATGTCATTTCATATCTGGACATGGCAGTGGATACTTGCCAGCTCTACAGCTTGGTGTGTTATATGCACCAGTTCTTTGATGTTCCACTTGCAAGAAGAAATATTTCCTTGAAGTTGGGCAAAGCTTAATATTTTTGCTCCTTCTGAAAAAGATCACTAGTTGTGTTTTAAAAGCTTCTGAAGATTTATTTCAATGTTTATGGTTTTCTTTCAGACAATGAAAGGGTGGAAGTGAAAGAAAGATTTAAATATTTTTTAAATTAATTTTCAAAAGTGTACATCTCATAATCAGCTAACACTTTAAAGTTTATATAGAGAAGATAATACATTTAAAAGAACAGAGCATATGTCCTTCATTTAATTCATATAGTGCTGGATTCCAATTATGCAGGCTGATATTTACATTTAGTTTTAATGGCATGAATAATCCCATGCACATAAGTAACCTACAGAGTCATGTGGTCATATTTGCAGCACTGAGGGCTTTATTTCCATCATCATGGAATATAGGTCTTGAACACATGGGTCTTGTACACAGGGTTATGATACAAAGGTGAAACATTACGTAAATGTAAGAAAATCTAGACCTTCTATAGTAAAACATTCGAGTGAAAATGCATCAAACAGAAAATCAGCGTGGATGTTAAACCAGAATCCACTGACATCTACAATAGTATTTCCATTAATTTTGGTAGTCTTAGAATTGCAACCATGTATTATACAACTGGTTGGATTTCCTTGCTAACAGCTGAATCATTCAAGAGAAAATTTTCAATTTTTTGTTACAAGTATTATTGTGGTAAATACTGTCTTACTTGGTGAATTTCATGTGCAACATTAAAGTACTTTTTATTGCAAGAAGTACAAAGTTAGAATAAGCAGCAATTTGCTCTATTTTAATTTAGGATTCTTGAGCCAGTTTGGGAGTGTAATAAAATATGATTGCTTTTCTTAAATGTTTGATAGGCTTTTCACTGTGGATGCCTTTAGTATAAACTGTTTGACCAGTGTCCTACAGTGAGTAAAACTGGTTGCAGACTAAGGCCTACAACTTTGTTTACTTATTACAAGATGATAGCACTTTCATTTTAGATAAGCTTATATTCCTCATGAAATGTATTTGCATAAACATTTGTAAAATGTAAACATAAATGTGACTTCAAGCTCAAGGGAGCTTTTACATTCTATTTTGAGCATTTTTTGAGAACATATAAGAACATCATGCTGTAAAGGTATGGATGGGGACATGTAGGAGTACAAAAGAATTCCTGTATCTCAGCCTCTATAAGCAAAATTGCTGAAGACTAAAGGAAGGTCATCCTGGGCAGCAAAAGTAGTAAAACTAGAGTAGTAATTAATTTAGCTACTGTTTCTTAAAGTAGCATAATAAATTATGGAGAACTTGATTTATTTTTTAAAGTGTGTCTTTCAGAGACCCAGGGGAAAAAAAAAAAAAGTGAGAATCCCACTAGCATGCACTGAATTCTGACCACAGATGCTGGAAGTTTGCACCAGTAAAACCTAATTCCCATCTATACACATGGAACTGTTGGTGAACCAGCAACTTTCTACATGTGCTTCTCTCTGCTTTGTGCTCCCTTCAAGAGGAATCAAAGACTATTTTGAAGACCGTACACTGAGTAACACCAAAATCAGAAGCAAAATCCAAACTGTACAAAATACAGTGGGAAAAAACCTAATAATTATCTTTTCTACTTAGAATGTGCTTAACTGGCACATTTTAAAAAGGAAAATAAAACCCTCCCCAGCAGAGCACTTTCATAAGCAACAAGTGACTTTCATGGAACCACAAGAGGGGTTATGAAGTTAAGACTATCAGACAGCATCTGTGCTAAGACCAGCATGGATTTTATTTCCAATAGCAAACAAAGGCTCTGTCTGTAACTCTTGGGTTGACTTCACCCTCATCTCAGTGCTTGAGGCACCCTTTGCATACAAAAGGTGTGAGACATTCAGCAGTGTCAGAAGTCAATGGCTCCTCTCAAGTCTGTGAGCTGTGCTTTTCACCCACCTGACAGAGAAGCAAGCACTATTTTCAATGTTCCACATAAAGTCTTGTCCTGAACGGAGAGGAAAGCCAAGACACATCTAAAGTACAGTGTCAACATGCAACACTTGTGTAAAAATTCCACTTCTTATTGGCCACCTTAGTTGGAAACATTCCCTGGCTCTGATCCTGCAGTGCTAAACCTACCACATGGAGAAGAACAGAAATCCAAGCTGAAAATACAAACTTGTCTTAAATCAAAATCGTATGTAAAACTGTTGTGGACAGCATGGGGCGAAGAAGGGACAGTCCTCTGTAAAAATGGTGAAACAAGGCAGACAAAACTGAAGGAATGTTTTGTTTCTTTCTACCCCTCCAGCTTCTGTCTCAGCTCTGTGGGTGTTCAGGACTTGCAGTGTCAAACTGTTCAGCAGCAGTTGCATTAGTAGCCTTGCAAGTCTTTGTGTAGAGTATAAAGGGTGGCAGCCCGGGGGCATTATATCCTACTGGTAATGCACACAGGCAGGAGTGAGACTGATGCCTACAAATAATCCCCTGCTCAGGAAATAAATCTCAAGTACTTAGCACAACCATCCCCTCGCTTTTAAAACCTAAGACAAAGAAGGATTCATGGAAAAAAGTGTGTGGGTGCAACAGGATGGTTTCAAGATTTTAGCAGGCAAATGTCATTAGCTTTGGCTGCACTCAGGCTAAAAGAGAACAGAGATGTGCCAGCTTTGCAGCAGCATTCTGCTTAATACAGGATAGACTAATTTCTGCTGTCTGTTTTGCTCATTGCTGATAATCTAAGGATTATAAACATGATACCCTGCTCTTCTAGATTACAATTCCTTGTTTATGTTTCAACATTTGTCAAGCTCCAGCTGAGCTACTGAAATTAAACCACAAGTTCACTTGACTGTCTGTAAAGGCAGAATGACAGAAGGAGGAAGGGAGAAAAGATTCTGAACCCGGGCAGCACAAGCAAGGCTGAGTGCTGCTATACCACTCATCATTATTCAGCATCCTCAGGAAGATCCACATGTCCTTATCTGGATCCATGCTGATAGGTGCTCTGTAGATACCAGAAGAAGAGCTAGCTGGTCTTATTGTTTTTGTAGCCTAAGAGGAAAGAAAACACAACAGACAAATACAACAAACATCTAGGAAGTGGCACATAAAAGAAGGCATGGAAAGGCAACATGGGTACTTGTATTTGCATACACTGCTATCAGCTTTATCCAAAATCTGTCTACCATCCCTAATGAAATAGTCTGTTTCCACTGATTGCAGGAGGATCTCAAACATGCTTTGAGGTCTGGATTGACCCTACCTAATTTTGAACAGTGAGCTGGCACACATTAAGAGTCTAGTTGTTGCTCTGCTGCTGTGCAATCATATGTAGCCCTATGAGCCATTCAGACCCAAACACCAGGCAGCACCTTACTTCACCCCTGTCTGAGAGCACCTGTGGTGCTGAAGTAGTTACCTTAGATTGGGTTAAAGTGGACGTGGTGCCCAAGGAACTGAGTCCTTGAGAGGCCTCCTAGACACAGACACTAGACAGGAGTAAGGCAGGTATTTATTTGAAAGTCCTTCAAAGGTACCCCCTGGGGCCAGAGGCTATTGCCAAGATGGACCCCAAGATGGACAACAGGTCACGAGTTCTTCGCACTTTTATAGGTTTGGTTCATTTGCATATAGGGTTGATTCTCCAATTAAAGCTTCAGTTTAATGATATAATTGCCCTCCGTTTACCCCCCTTTAGAGGCTTTTCAGTTTATACTTTTTGGGCCTAGGACGGTCTGGGTGTCCTTGGAAAGCAGGCCCAGAGAGACTTTGTTATGTCTACCTAGCACAACAGAGCAGAAATTAACAGGCTACAAGAAACTTCAGTTACACACTAAGCAGAACAGAATTTGAAAAATATAAAAGTTAAAACCTAAGGCATCAAACCAGATGTGGTTCAGTCAAATACTGTCTGAAGAAATGTGTAAACCAAAAGTTCTTCCTACAGTAGTACCTGCCCACTCAGATAATTTCCATATTCAGGATTACCATTTCAGCAGATTGTTGTCATGGTTTAGGAACGGTACTCCCCAGTTTAGTTCTCCCACTGTCACTCTCCAAATCACGCACCGCTTGCTCTCTTCCCTGCTTTCCCCTCCCTCTCACCCTGCAACAGGATTGGAGATAAGAACTGAAGGTAAAAAATGTAAAGATCTTGAGTTGAGATAAGAAAAATTTACAGAAAACAGCAATGAGATAAGAAAATTAACAGTAACAGCAACAATACTAATGACAGAGGGTACAAGAAAGGAAAGATTGTCAGGGAAACTCCCTGACAATAGACAATACTGACAGCTCCCTCTGCCATGCTTACTCAACTGGGAGGAACTTTGGAAGAGGCTCCCTTCCCCCAGCCTCAGCAATAGTGTGAGGTGGTATAGAGTAACCTTCAGGTCCTGGCCATGCCCCCTCCAGGCTACTCCAGAAATTAATCCTTTCCTGGAACCCGGGTGACCATCCATCTATCATGCCAACCATACCTGGCCGGCAGCTTGTCAAAATCCTTTTCTTCTGTTTTACTAATGTTCTACAATCCACCCTAAAGCAGCAATGCTGACTCCCATTTCCTCTTGTATTTATCTCAGTCACATTATGCCACCTAGGAATTTGGCAGAAGCTATCAGTAGCAGAAATGGCAAAATAAAGTCTTTCCATGCAAATAGGTCTTCCCTGAGATTTGATCTTGCTGTATAATGGGGTCATTTTGTTAAACTTGAGACAACAGAAAGCACTGATTGCCTTTTATTTTTGCTGCTGTTTTACAAATATTTTTTAAGATGGTTTTGTAAGTGGTCTTTCACATTAGTGCTCCAGCTTCACAGCAACATGCTCAGGTAAGTGATAATGTTAAGAATAGAAACTACAGTGAAGCTCAAATCTTAGATGATTAAGATATGCAATCTGTATGTTGACAGTGTCGGGTCCTTTCCAAACAATAACTAAAATTTGTAACTTCCTGTGCATAGTACCTCAGAGTTTGCCAACAGAGGTGAATGAGTTGAGGTTTTTTGAATCAATCTGGTTTTCCTGTCTTGGGGCCCATGAATTTTCATCAGCACTTCCCAACTCTTGTGCTGTATGTGATCAGGCTTGCTTCAGGGCAGCATACATGCTTTTCAAGCAGTAGAAGGGAGATGCTTTCTTGCTTGGACAGCTGAGCTCATTGTTTTCTACAGGCTTCAAGCAGCCCCTTGTAACTGCATCCTTTCTGTTTTCCCTGGTCAGTTAGCCTTTTACTTGAATTCATCTTTTTCCTTAATTGGCTTTTCTCGGGAAGAATCTCTGCAGACAGTTCAGATGACCCTTCTCTCATTTGCTCTGCCCTTGCATTTTAATGCCACTCTGAGACACAAGCAGAGCCATTCAAAAACATTTTATCCTCACTAAATGAGCTCTGCTCTAGCTGAATCTAATGATGCAGAGAGGCTATGAAATTTTGCAGTGGTTAAGAAGCAACCCAAAGAGGAGGCTGGCAAAGGAAATGGTATTCCTGCACTGGCATGGTTGATCACTTGATCACACCATCAGGCTATCTGTTGGGACATAAGGGTGGGATTTCGTGGGTTGTTTTATTAATGCTTTTTGCCTTAAAATAATTTTTTCTTGCTTTAATTAGCTCTCATATTTATTCTTTGTAGATGTTATCTTTTTGAAATATTTTAGACTTATGACTAGTTAGAGCTGCTCCAAAGATGTATATTAGCCGTGTTTGTTAGATCAGCAGTGGTGTGGCCAGCACTGCAAGTACTTCATCTTCAGAGCCAATGTTAAAGTGCAGACACCAGGACTGCGTAGTGTCTTGGAATTTTCTGTGTAACTCTCAGTGGAAGCTTTGGTAGAAAGCAAGTAGTACCCTACATAGAAAGTTTGTCCCTACATTTTGTTTCCTGGTGAGGGATGCTATAAAAATATGTGCATCAGAAGAGCTCACCAGACTGCCATCTCTGTAAGCGCTGTGTCAGAGTAGGGAGCAGTTGGCTGCACAGATGAAGTAAGTGGAAAGGACTGTTCAAAAGTGTCTTCCAGTTAAGCCTGACAGTAGCTGAAAGACAGATCTACTGGTGCTTTCAGAATGAAAAGTCTATGAAAGAATGCTGATCATAAGAAAAAGTGAGAGAGGAAAGGATTGGATGTGGCAGAAAGGATAAAATTACTAAATTTGCCACCTTCAAGGAGAGAAGTGAGAGGCATGGGAATGGAAACAGTTTTGAGCTGAACTACAGAGTTGTGTCCATTCTTAAAATGTAGGCTGCTGTTTCTTCAATGAACAAATTAGAAATTAGTATTGTGTTAAATTTCTAGTGCATCAATCACTAAGGTAGTAGCAGAAAAAAAAACCATAGAAAATTTACAATGAGTGCAGCTCAGGGACTGGGAAATAGTCAAACTTATTAAAAAGAGTAGATTTCCTAGCTGTACCTTGAGCACAGAAGAGGAATATCATTTGAGAGTTTGTGTCATCAGTTTCTTTGCAAACTGATTTCATCATGTCATAAAGCAAATAACTCCTATCTGTCACATACTTATCCTGTGTAAGGGAGACTAGGAGTAGATGAGAGGGGTCCAAGAGAAAACCCAAGAGAGAAATCACTTCCTAGGCTAACAGCAAAGAGAAAAGTTTGAGAAAATGAACTAAAACTGAAGGGATATAATTGTGTCAGAAGAGCTAAGGAAAGCTCAAAATCATTCCTTCCCAGTTGGGAGCAGCAGGGACAGAGCAAATATTCAGTGAGAATGATGAGGAGTCTTCCAAGCAGAGTCTGAGAGCGTATAATAAATTTTGTACAAGGTACAGAAAGGAGAATGAGGAGGAGAGAGTGGATGTCCCCAAAAGGAGAAATGCAGAAGGGTTATTACTACTCTTTGTCCACATGAAGGTCTAAAGAGAGAGGTTTGCCAAGTCAATTAAAACTTTGATAACTGATGTTAACATCTGCTGCTTTGTAGAGCCTCAGACAAGGAAAGAGCGCATTTCATGCTTGTTTCCCATTTAGGCAATAGTCGGTATGCTTGGCTTCTTTTAAAGAAGATAATATACTGTGCATTAGGCTTTATCACAAGGACAATACACACTGTTTGAGTTTCATTTTTTGACTGCTTAGCTGAAATGCAAATAATCTGAAAAAATGTGTACGAGTATGTCAGCAGAAATTAAAATAAGAAAAATGTAGCTGGTATCTACTGTGGTTTGAATTAAGAGTTTGGGCCAAAGTCAACCATTGTTTCAGAGTAATTCAGTGCCATTCAGTGTAGTGGCCTAAGCTGCACCAGCATTCATGTGAGCAGAACTTTGTTCCTTGAATGTTCTTGAAGCATCTGCACAAAAGGGCATTATTTTGCCACTGTATTATGGGGAAATTATTTGTATGTCTGATACACAAAACTTTTATATATGTGTGAATTCCATTTCTAATAATTATCATGAACAGGTGGAAAGGAAATTACAATAAATGAAGCCAACATGGGTGAATTTTGGTCAATGTGAATTTCTAATCTGCAAAATGCTGTTAAAGTCAATGCTTCTAGTCTCTGTATTCTACTGCCAGATTTGCTTTACTTGCTTCATTTTTGTTCATTAAATGTATTCCTTTCATTGCAGATCAGAACATCTGTCATTTGGTCCACCCCAAATGTCTCCTTTGAGATCCCTTTATGGGTTATAATACTAGCCATACTTCTTGGACTACTAGTACTAGCTCTGCTGACACTAGCTTTATGGAAGGTATGTTGCATTATTTCTGTTACCGTTGCCTTAAAAAAACCCCTGGAAGATACTAACAGATAAAAAGAGAGGCTAGAATTTTGTGATCTTTAACAGTTTGGAGCAAAAGCAACAGTACACGTGTCTTTTTTGTTTTGGCCTTTCTGATATGTTAGTGTCATTGACCTTTATGCAGGGAACTTGTTCTCAAAGTCCTCCTTTATTATTGAAGTCCAGTTATAAATGGGCATACAGAGTTTGGCTCTGTTTCCCAAGACCTATGATCCTCTATCTCAGGATGTTTAGGTTCAAAAAGAAGTTACTCTAACTTTGTTTTCTCTGAATAATTCAGGAATTTCCAGTTTTTGTCAGCATGGAACAACACTACCAGTTCTGAGAATTAATTTTTAGAAGATTTCCTTTTATATTAATATATCATATATTTTGGTTTTTAAAGTTTTCTATTTTTGTGTTGGTTGTTACACTCCCTTCAGAAGTTTTAAGACAAGTTTCCAGTAACTGCTATATTACAGGGAGCCAGTGTAGCTTTTGTCCATCCTCTCAGTTCACATTAAAAATAAGATTGAAGTAATTCCTTAAGCTAGGATATGGCTCATCTGTCTTTAGCTGCCTAAAGGTTATGGTTAGGTGTACAGCCTATGCTAACTGCCCAACTTCACCTAGTAAGGTAGTAACAGCAGCAAAAAGCTATGTCTAAACATGAAGGAGGAGAGAAATTACCTTTTGGTAATTACCTTTTAGTGGTACATTCCTTTGACCACTTGTGAACTTTCAACCTTTCAACTGAAAGAGTGACTTTTAGGCAGTTAAAGTAAGGTGAGAGAAATCTAATCTTTAGTGATCTTTAGACTGGGTCACAATACTGTCCTGTGGACATTTCCCAACACATAGTTCACCTCTGTTATTATTACTGCTTGTCAGTCTAAATCTCTTTTCTGAATGAGCGCCTCGCTGAACTGAGATGAGCAGATTTCTCATTCTCATCAGTCCATATCACCATTCAGACCAACTTTACATCTCCTGCAAAGACATGTAATATAATTTGGATTTTTAAAGCTCTGCTTTGGAACTCAGTGCCTTGCATCTAAAACTTTCAAAGGGAATGATTTGGATAGAAATAAAATACCTTCACAATCTATCAACCTGCCATACATTGTGTCCGACATTTCAGGTTGCCTGAGTGAAGAATGAAACTGCAGCTGAGTGTTCCTGTGGTTGTCTTACCATGATGTCTTTGTTTCTGTTGATTGTTTTCTGCAGTGTGGCTTCTTTGACAGAGCTAGACCTCCTCAAGATGACATGGCTGACAGGCAACAGCTGACAAATAACAAGACTACTGATGCATAAAGGAAGAGAGTTACAGTTCAAGTCAGAATCCTGCCTGAGACTAGAAACACAATGAGGATTAAATGAAAGATTCCTTCCAACAGTCTTCCTTTGTACCAGGAAGTGACATTGTATCAATCTGATCTATGCAATGTTCTGAGAACATGCCGCATGATGGCCATCCTTGCCAAAGAAAGCAACTTTATCACTACCTTATAAACATATTCACCACTGAACAGAATGTTCATCCCATATTCCAGTCAGTCTACGTTTCAGCAGATGCTTTTGAGCGCATGTGGTATACTGAGATGCTTCCAGAACAAGTCCAAATCTCTCAAGGAGAGAATGCCTTCATTGCTGTATTATCTAGAAGATGAACCAGGACAAAACTTCTGAATGCTACTGTATCATGCAGAATACCTTTGAAACCTCCCTAAGAACTTTTATGAAATTATGGCTCAGGGAGACAGGCAATATATCAGTACTGTGAAAGTACTTCTGAAACACAAAGGTAGTCTATAAATAACTTTATAGATGGGGCACAATTATTTATTTTTCCACCTTTTGGAATAAGTATCTGATATAATAATCAACATAGATTTTGAGAGAAGAAAGGAAAAAAGAATAGAAATCGTGTACTTACTTTGCATGTAAATAGAAGAGTAAACCCATTGTACACCCAGAACACAACTTCCTTGGATGAAAGGTGTTTTGCAAAGCAGAAGATTTATGGAACACTTTACAGGATGAGATATATGATAAGCAAGTACACATTGTGTCTCTTTCAGCCCAGAGCTGGCAGTATCACACCCAGATAACTAAATCCATGCACAGTATAGAGCAGGGATGAGTTACCCTGTCCTTGCTTTGCTGAGGGCTGGCAGCTGTACACTGACACAGGATACAGTCATTTCTGAAACACTTTTAAATTATCACAGCCACACTGGTGATATTGAAAAGGCTTGGAGGGTTTGAGCTGGGGTAAATTTTCTTGGCCATTGCCCTGTTACTTCATTGAAATTGCCTCTTAAAATGGAACAGCTACTGCCATAATTGTTCACCTAAAGAAATCTTTGTCTTTTTCATTTTTCAAACTACAAACTGGCAGCATCTTAAAAGTAATGCTTTTGGCAAAGTTTAGGGATTAATAAAATTATTTTTTAAGCAAAGTCTTGCAGGAAAGGGTGGCAGGATTTGTATTTATGCAGAAAAATAGCATGCCAGCCAGCCAAGCATTAACAAAAAGAAGAAAAGAGATTTTGAGGTAAAGAGTAAAAATACACACTTAGTATTTACTATTTTTTTCTGGGTTTAGGATTCTGAAGAAGGGATGATTCTTTCCCTTCTATCAGCAAATGGTCTTTATCCCAGCAGGGACTGTAAGGCCTGATCTGTGCAAATTTGTATGTGAAAGTTTGAGTCTTTCACTGCTGTCTGTGAGTGTGAAATTAGCTATATTGTGTAAACGTCAGGAGGGATTGTTCATTTTATGAAACATACACACCACTTGCCTTCTCCTGAGTTCCTTTTCTTGCCAATCCATCTCAGCTTCTCAACTGGTAATGGCCTCGTCCATTCTGCCACTTTTTGGCTCATTTTAAACAACTGCCCTTCTGCTTCCTAATACTTCAAGATAGGAGTAGTCATGAGACATTGTCAGTTCTGTCAGTCTGACATGAGATTTTACAGGTCTATCATTTCTTTCAGACTGACCTGGGAAATCCAAGCAGGAGCTGTGTTCCGCCTTCATATCTAAGGCAAATTAGCAAGAAGATCTTTATGGAGTCTTTAGTTTATCAGATGCAGTGTGCCTGGGTCACAGGACTTCCTTAGAGGAGGAGACATGTGCCTCTGAACACAAAGATGAAGCACCTGTGTGCTTCACACAAGCAAGCACCTCTGTTTCCTAGAGATGGGGAGGCCTGACATCTTCCCAGTCACCCAGAAAACCATTAACAGACTCCTTCCCCCAAAGGGTTTTGAGCTGCTCCCTTGTAGATTAGAGACAACAGCTGATAAATGCCACCACAAAGCACACCTGTCCCATATTTGCACACCTCTGTATCCCATACATTCCAGGCAAAATCATCCTTCCATGAAAAAATAAAGTGAGCTTCCAGCTTTTGTAAATATTTAATTGTTGTGTGTAGCAGCTTCAGAAATAATATCAGCAGCTCATTGTAATCACATCATCTGCACAACTCTGATGAAATAGCACCATAAGGAGATACCGAACATAGGACTTCTGTATGTGCAATACTTTGTATTTCTTATATACCTGAAGCATGTTTACACTGGCATTTGTGGTTATTTTTTAAATTTTTGAATATAGTGATAATGATTACAATAAAGAAAAAGGAATAGGGGAAGAAAAAAAAAGGAAAACAAACACAGCACTGTTCAGTATTTCTTGCAATGTGTTTTCAATCCGACATTGTTCTGAGGATGGGACTAGGTGACCTAGTAAGTTCTTTGCAGTTGTAATTTCTACAGTTCACTTTTGAGCAATTACTCTCCATTTTAATGATGGGCAAAACATGTTCAGATACTAAATTTAAACAAAAAAGAACCTCAGTGACTGTTGGGCCTGGCTGAAATCCATTGGCTGCAGCTGTGTAATGTCACTGGAAACCAAATTAGAGGCACATGATCTGACAAACAGTTACTTTGAGCGATGCTTTGTTTTATATTTCTACATCCTTGTAGATTAAACTTCCCCCGTGGAAATGCCTGGAGTTGTGTGTTGTCAAGGACTGTAGTCTATTCCCAGCATTTGTGGATAGTTTTGGCTGCAAATTGCAAACAGCTTTGTGAAGATTTCTGGGTTTAGTGCTTTCCAAGAGTGTTTATTCCCTGGGGAGATTGCATCCTGGATGGGGACACTAGCAGGCAGTTGACATAATCTTTCCCCCCAGTATATTAGTAATGTGCTGCATGATAACCTCTGCCGCATCCTGAACTGAATGATGACTGAATGTGATGTCAGCTTTATAATGAGTTACTAAATGCAGCTTTCTGTAAAAGTAATTCGGCCTTATGCTTCCCAATGTATGTGGCAAGATGCTAATTGCAGAGAACGTGGGAGTAGGCCAGAGAGCAGGAAAAACAGAAGATTACTTAAAAAATCAGTCTTTTAAAACTATATTGCTATGACCACCACAGCAGTCTACTAAACAGAGAGACATTCATCTTATTTCATATGCTTCTTGCTGAATTTGAGAAAGGCTGTATGCAGCAGACTGTATCATATTTTCTGTTTCATGAAGATCTCAGAATTTACATAACAGGGATCAGTATACTTGAATATGTTTTCCCTTACGGATTTAGTCTTTAAAGATATTTAGCAAATACAATTTTAATTTTACCACAGGATAATTTTTTCTTGTCATCATTCTGTAACTCACTTCGAGTTTTTCCTGTTTTTCACAGCTTTTACAGGATTCCCACATTAGACAGCTCTTGAAAACAGTACTGATTTTCTCTGCATTTTAGCTGTGAACTTTCCATCCATTAGCATGAAGGATCTTCTGGTAGGCATAGCTTACATTAACTAAAAAGCCTTTTGGGAACCAACAAAACACCTAGAGATACGGAGGGGAAAGAAAGCCCCAGCCAGCCATAGCCTATGGTATTCCACTCCATTGCAGCAAGCTTTTTTTTTCATTAAATACCATCTGACACACTGCCTTTAGGAATTGTTTATGAGTGAGTGTTTTATTTATGATTGTGGGCAAAGATCCATATTAAAATGTAGTGTAATGGCAGTGCCTTTTAACAATAAAAAGTCTTCAACTCAGCTTGTGCAGGCAAAAAAACCCAGCAGGATTTCTTTTAATATGGAAGGACTGTTCTTGTTTTGCCTGTGTGTTGTATTGGAGGGGCACTTAGCTATTCAAGATGCTACCCTACTGTACACAGTGATTTTTAGCAAAGAAGAATGGAAGTAATTGTTCAACTCACTTTTCAGATGGTTTCATTTGTTTTCAACATGTTATTCTACTTAACCAATGCACTGCATTTCATTTGGTTGTATATTGTTCTTTGTTTCAGTGAGGGTTTGTAAAGCAGACTTCAGGAACTGTTTTCAAAACTGGACTGCATCAGACAGTATTGCTTTTCCAGAGGCCACTCAGGATAACAGCAGCAGAGCAGAATTCAGGATGCTGTGTGAATTGGTCAGTGCATTACATGGCCTAGCTTCCTTTTCAGCAGTTTACCCAAGTTCATATTCAGAGTCATATTAAAAAAAAATCAACCTTAGGTTCTTCATTTCTCTTGTCAAGGCAGGCCAGGGTGTGCCCTGTTTATCATTGCTATAAAAGCCAAACACCAGGCAGTTCTCCCAGCAAAGCTGAGGAGGGCGTGCTTTAAACTTGCACAAGACCAGTGTTGCACAAAGCAGCCAAACCAAGTGTATGGCAAGAGCACAAATACCATCTCTCTTGAGGTGTTCTGGTCATGAAAGTTAACATTTCCAGCAAAAGCACTCTCCCCATTTATCGCATTAGACCTGCAGCACCAGAAAATAATTTCTGAAGCTGCAAAAAGTTTCCATAGATTTCATATTCTTCGTTGAAATTTTTCATTATGAATTTATATGATATTTCTTGGCTCTCCAAATACCCTTACTGATTTGTTGTTGTTGTTGTTGGTCCTTAATATTTTAATAGCATTTGGGAAAAGATAGGTCAGCATAGTAAGACCTGAAAAAAAAATACATTTAAACTAATAGTGAAGTCTCACAGGAGACCCAGGCTTATATCTGGATTTTTTTTTCCATTTTAGGCTTGGAAGAGGTGTCAGGAGATAGATCAGGTGGAGAGTGTTCTGACTTTGTTGTAACAAATACTCCCATGCCAACTAACGTGAAAACCAAAATATTTTGTTCTAAAGATCCAGATCCAGGTCTATCATCTCCTCCTGTGTGCCCTGTGTATGGGAACAGGCAGAGCACGGGTAACTGACACCATTAAACTAGGGGTAGAATGAGACATTCACAATTTGACCAAGAAGAAACTTTCTTGTGGAGAAGGACAAAGACTAAATTTTCTTGCTGGCTAAAATTGGGAAAGAACTGTTTTTCTTGAGGAGATTGTGACACCATGGAAGCCCTGCCCTTCAGGCACCATGGGTACAAGAATAAACACAAGGTGGCTGGGCACAAGGGACTTGCTATCAAGCAGTTAAGGAGGCTGCGGGATACTACATTAGCTATAAACAACTTAAAGGGAGGAGGAGGCTCTAGAGGAGAAATCAAACCTTTAAACACATAGATGTTATAGATCAGAAGCAACAGAGAGGATGATTAGTAAAATGGATGACTGGAAATAAGGCTCAGCTACAGCAGATGAGAAGTTGTGACCCCAGAATATGAGATTAATGATCTACTAGAGTGATCTGATTTTTTTTTCACAATGGCGAACTGATTCATTGCTCATGCAAAGTTTGAAGAAGACTATTTCCGTAGTAATTAGATAACAAAAGGAAAAATATCTGCAGCTGTGACAGGCTTACTGCGTTAACTGTGAATTCTCTCATTCCTAAATGAAGGGCTGTATTCATTGACTTTGAGAGAAGGAAGGAGGTGATAAAGACATGACACTTGAATTTTTTCCAGCTTCTGGCTTCACTGCTGTTTCAGAGTGACTTCAGTATTTGCTGAGGCACTGTGACATCTTTCACTGTAGTGGTACAGGCTGTGCTATCCAAAGGTAATAGAAAGACTTTTCTTTCAAACCAGTAAAAACTAAATCTTCTGTGGAAACTTTTTGTTTCTTTCTGTTTTCCTGTTTCCAGGAAACCTAAGGAGTAAAGAGGTGTTTAAGTGGGATGGTTTTATTTATCAAGTGTTGCTACATGCACTAAGAAGCTTCTCCATACATGTAGAAAGCTTTGGTCTTTATAAAAAGTTTCGAGTAGTTAAACTGAAGCAATTCTTTGCAAACAGATGAAGGAGGCACAACTGAGGCAGCAATGGAATTGAAAAGTTAATTGATGTAGTGAAGGTGACAGACCTATTTAATTTTGGCTGTACTGAATGCTTGACATTTTCAAGGTTTACTAGTTCTTTAATTCTGCATCTAATATATTATGGTACCAATGAATTAGACATTACTAACAGTGATATTGATGTTTAATGTAACAAGATACTCACTAACAGATCAGACAAAGCAGTTACTCTCACAAGAGGAGAAAATGCTAATACCATAACAGTTTTCAGTCCTTTGGACATACTCGCTTTGCCTCAAAGATTTCTGAAGCTTGTGCCTCTGCTCTGTTGAGTGCTGCTTCATTAATATTATTTGCTTCATTGGCTCCTCCACACTCAGCTGGTTTGGATGGTTGAGAATCAATGCCACCTCCTCTGCATCTGCTTCTTGTTTAAAATGCTGAAGATATCTCCTGTCTCATGAACATGTCTGCAACTTTCAGTAATTCCCATGTGATGGATGAGAATATATTCTACTTGATTTTGGGGGGAAGGGGTGTTTAGTCTCTACCCCACTTTTCTAATGCCCATATATACACAAAAAGTCAGTCCTATGGTATCTATTACAGACTATTTCACTAAGCAACCAGCCAAGTCTTTGTTCTGTAATTTAGTAGAACAAAGTAAGCCTGAACTTGGCCCCCCAGCCATTTTAAGCAAACATCTGTGTGAAACCATTGACTCACTGCAATGTCTTTAAGAGGAAATCGTGTAAAATATGTTGTGGGCTCCTCACTGTCATCGCTACAGTTCTTACGTTGTGTCAAGTGTATGTTCTTAATGTAGATCATGCTTAGCAGATTTTATTATCTTGAAAATGCTTTCTCTGGAGAGTGGGAATGAAGTGCAAGAAAAAATGTGGATTGTCTTTTGCAAGCACACTCAGAGCTGGTGAACTTTTAACTACCAGCCCCTCAAAAGGATCTCCTGAGCAGGTCTGCGGGAGGAGGGGAGGTGGCAGCATGGATTGTGAGCACCACCAAGGAGGAGCAGTGCCTGGAAAGAAGTGGATTGGCTCCAGCATACAGCATTGTCCCAGACCTGGCATGAAGAGGTGTTTCCTCATCTGCCATAGGACTGAAGGGCTCTGTGCTTGGCCTCCCTTTTTCCTGAAGCTCTCTCTTCCTTTGTCTGCGCCCCTTTGCTCCCTCCCCTCGCTCCCTCCTGCAGTTGGTGTCTTGCCTACCCTCCAGCCCCCTGACAGTTCCTGCTTGTGCTTCCAGCCATTAATTCCCCCCAACCTCCCCACACCTCAGTGGCAGCAGCTCCCCAGCTCTATCTCCCCGCTTGGGACTTCACCAGCTGCTTCCTGGCCCTGTGATGTGATGGGGCCCCAGTTGGGCACCACAGGTCTCCCAAAGTCAGGTCTCACTCCGTGGCTACCCCCTGCCTCCTCAGGGAGGCTTGGACAGAGCTCAGTCCAGCCAGAGCAGATACAGCAACCATGTACTTCACACAGGGTTGCTCAGTGGGATGGCATCCCCAAATCATTCATATCCCGCTGTTTTACACCCACATATGCCTCCTCAAAGATAAACCATCTCTCTGTTCTGCTCATGTTACTCCATCTCTACCCCATTTTTGTTTCTGGAATGATCCCCCATGTCCCAGAACAATGTCCTGGCCCATTCCTTGCAGACCACCTCTCAAAACAAACTCTCCCAGTGACCTTTTACTAACTGAGCTCTGCCTGTTCCTCTTGGCTGCTAAGGCAGGCCCAATCCCCAAAGCTGCCCACATAATATGTACCCTGGATCTTTCCAATATCTCTCTCGCCACTACCCCAGGCCACTCAGCTCTTTCCCAGTGTACACTGGGGACATGGGAGGGAAGGGATGGCCTTGTGCTTGGCTGCTGGGCTGAGCTTGGGCAGTGGGAATTGCCCACAAACTTAATGTAATTTCAGGAAAGCATTTCATCCCTTGCTTCCTCATCTGCAGCAGGGCTGCTAAATAACAGTGCTGGATACATGTCACAAATAATAAACTCCTCAGGTGGAAACCAGGACTCTCCTATTTCTCTAAGGCTGAACCAAGCTTAAACACCCATATCAGTGCTGAGTAACATCAGCCTCCATGGACCAGCTGCTGCAAGTTCAAGTGCCTGTATTGAGGAAACATGTGACTGCTCCCTTTCTTTCCCCACAGACCCATAAAACCATATAGGGTTATTTCTTAGCTGCTTATGCTTGCATTATTTGGGCCATCAGTTATAACTGGTGAAATAAAGTAAAAAGTAGTAATGGATACTGTGATTTGAGCTATTTATTCATTCCAGGCTTGCAGAAAAAAAGTCTGCTTATTCCATTCTCATCAATCCAATATATATGAAGCTACTAAACTGTCATACAAATAATAGTTTTCCAAGCTGCTGTGTAGAACAATTCAGGTGGGAAGAACTAGTAATATTAAGTACTTACCTTTTCAACTTCGGATCCATGAACACTAAAAGGATCAAGCTTGTATTTCTTTTGAACATAGAATTATATAGGAGTTAAATGTCACATCTAGAGCTTCTCTGGAATTACTCTGGAGGTTTTCAGCAATGAGATAGAAATGCAGTGCCTTGTCTTTGCTCTACTGCACACCAGGATATTGCATGTTTTATTTCTGTAACAGAAGAGATGCACAGTCCTGAATGGGAGTACAGGTACACAAGCAACCATGAATCAGATCACTGAAGAGGATTTTGAGGAATAAAAGTGTATGTCCCTGAGCAACAGCCAAGCTGGTGTGTTGACTCAAATAAGGAGTAGTTACAGATGAAGCAACTGGGTCACTTGAATCCCTGGGTGCTCTCCAAAAAATCAGACCTGCCTGAAGCTGCGCAGTCAGAAACATTGTAACACTTGACGGTCTTGGCCTAGGCATGACTTCTTGTCAAACGGAGCAGGATCACTTCATATCAGCATCCAAAGCTGCCGTGAAACCACCATGAGTAGAAGAGACTGGCAGTGTAGCCTGTGTGTTAGCAATGCAGTTCCTTGTTTTAGCTGGCTTGTGTTACAGATATAAGGATGACGTGTAAAGCTTTTGTAAAAGCTGTCTTTTTCTTCTCCATGTACTCCAATGATGCCTACAGCTTAAAAAGCTGGATAGAGTCAGTCTCTTAATTTGCCCTCCAAGTCCTGAATTTTTTGCCTCATTAGATAACAGGCACCAGCTGACAAACACCTCAAATGCTGGTGCCCTAAGGAGGAATGAAGCAATTTTCCATATGATCTACTGTCTCAACTATTTCGTTCAACTGTTCAGTGCTTCCACTGAACACTGAGGATCTGTGGGGGAAGTGCAGGATTTGGGTGTTGGCATGCCTTTACTATGTGCTAGGCATAGAGCAAATTTGTGGCACAGAAGGCCTGCATTTCAAATATAAAATATGGAGCAGCAGATGGATGTAATAAACAGCACCACACAGAAACAATGACATGATTATGAACAGCATAATAAGCAATGGTCATAGCATGCCAGGGCCATCAGCAGACTTCCTATTCTGGATTCCTAAATTGGGCATCATAATACCTAAATAGAAGTCATCTGGCCCATCAAGGCAACCCAGGGCATCTCTCCTAGTTACTCCAATGCCTTATACAGCCAGTGGATGTGACAGCTGTGGGTTTACTCTCCAGCAGCTCCCTTGAGCCCATCTGGTGACATTCGAGCCTGCTGCCAAGGAGGAAACAGCAGGCATCAACTTGGGCTATTTTCCCTGCCTTGCTGAGGGCTGAGGCACTGGGTGCCACTGGGATGTACTGTCCCAAGGCCACTTTTCAGAAGAACACTGGTGTGCAAGGTAGGGGAGACAAGCAGGCAGAGGTTGTGCCCAGGAGCTCGTCTCAGCCCTGTGTTGCCACTCTGCTCTGGCTGTGTTGTGCTGTGGTTCACAGCAGCCCGCGATGCAGAGGGATTACAGAGAGAGTGGAAGGGTCTGGCTGCAGTCAACTGAGTAGAGTGATCTTCTGGGACTGGAAAGTTGTGGTCTGTGCTCATAGAAGTGAGTGGGTTCCATCTTCTGTATTACAAAGTGCTCAAAGCATGGGCATTTATGAACTCCAAGAAGATATCCTCTCTCCAAGTGCCCATGTTTGCTGTCCTGTGGTTCCTAGGTGTCCAGCATCCTTTTCTGCACCAATGGCACTAGTACTGTGGGAAGGATGATGCATGTGTCTCTTCCCAGATATGTCCATCACCCAGTTATGGTCCTCTTCTGAGAAGTAAATGGTTGTTCACATCCTGACAGGTTGAATTAATTCTAGTGTTCACTCACTCTGCTTTATGGCTGAGTACAGTGGCCAAGAGGCTGTTACACATGTAGTGTCCCTTTCTCCTCTGATTCTTTCTTGAGCCTGTCAGTGTATGGCACCATCTAAACAGGCTCAGTGGCTTTCGGCCTCCCACAGACTTTGACTCATTCTGCACCAGTTGCAAAAACTGTGGAAATGAAGTGCTCATGCTGATACACTTCTGAGTTTGTGCTATGATGTGTGAGCATCCACAGACAGCAGCAGTAGAAGCAGCACTGTTAAGGCTGGATACCTCTATGGGCTGCCTGCCCCAACAGTATGTGGTCCAAATTACTCTATTGAACTAAGGCTCCTAAATTTCTGTTAAATTGGCCCTAGGTTTGCTAACAATCAGTCTAAATGTGATCCCTTGCCAATAAATGAACTTGAAGAAGTCTGGAATTCCAACTATGTTGTTTGAGATCCCCAATGAATGTCATGGAAAGTTTACAGCCTTGCCATGTTCTGCTAATCATTTAAACATTTAACTTGTCAGATGCTCAAAGGTTCATCATTTTCATGTTCAATTTCCTGAATATACCAGGAAAATTTTTTCCAACTTGACCATTCAAAACAAGCAACTGTATTTGTATGTAGGCACCTAAATCAATGCTTTGCTCTGCCATGCTCTGAACTCTGATCTCTGAAAATCAGCCACTCTAGATACCTACATATGGCTTTAGGGACCTAAGTCTTGGCAGCCAAATTCATGTTTGTGATACTCTCACATGTTTTCAATAAGAATCTAAACATAAACCAGACCAAAAACCAGAGAAGTGGGGGGAAGGAAAGAAAAACAATGCTCTGTAGGATATCTACGTGTTGACATAAAATATGGAATAATCCCATCCGACTGCATCTGTGTGTGCAGAGTTTTCTTTCAAATGTGAATTACTGAATCAGTAGTTCAGCCTGTCCTTGGAAGAGAACTACTGTATCTCACACATACCGAGACAGCAGGCTCCACACTGAGATGTTTTGCAGTGGAATTCAGGTGCCCACCACGCCTCAGCAGAAGGTCTTCACTTGCTTCCAGGTCATCTCCTGGGCCTTCTCAAAAATGAATTTTGGTGTCACTGATGAGTAAAGGTTTTTGTATTTTCTGTTCTTATTCTGTTGTCTTAGCTGACCTGTGCCCCCGGGCTGCAGCTCTGGGCATCAGGCCCACTCTGCAAACTGACAGCCTCAGGAGGGCTTCTGGGTGAAGAAAAAGTTAATGATATGAGGTCACATTTGGCAGCATCTAGGAGATGCCCAGGGTTTCTGGCATCAGAAATTACTTGATCTGTTTTTAAAATTGCAATTTTCCAGTGGGGTTTGTTTTTAAAGGTACAAATATGATACACACACCACCCAACCTGCAACATCAGGAAAAGGTAAATATCTGCTTGAAGATCCCTTGACAAGCTGTGCTCTATGTTTGTTCAGGGAAAATAAGCCCACTTTTTCTTTTCATTAATGTGGCCAGACAGAACAATACATCAGCAGAGTCAATACAATCTGCTGCTGTGATTTCTCCATCCAGTAGACTGAAGTCCAAAAAAACCCCAAAGTTCTCCTGGGGTCTACACTTTCGTCTTGTAACTCCTCTCTCTGCTCAGTTGGTTCTCTGGAGAACAGCACAGCTGTGAACATGCTTGGGCAGGTCCATCCACAGCTCCTCTGGGAGGAGAGCAGAGTTTGGGGATTTCTGTTAAAAGGCAGCACACCTCAATCAGCACTTCAGCTTTTATCACAATATTGTTAGTCACCAAAAGGTCAAAATAGCACACATGATGGTGGTCCCCTTAACCCTGCCCTTAGTCACAGTGTCAGATAGGGTTCCCAGCCTGGGGGACCAAAGGTGTTTTATTCTTTTATCATGCCTGGACAAAGGTGTAGCTGCAGGGACCCTCCAGCCTTGAAAACTAGGAAGTATTCTTCATGCAAGACTGGAAGGTTATATGCCTATGCCCAAAACTTAAACTGAAATCCAGAATTATCACCATACTCTTACAAGGAAAACACTTCAAAAATGTGAAAATTGAGTGCTTTCAATGTGTACATTCTTCCTGCTCTAGAGACCATCTACAGAGAAGCACAAGAGCTGTAGACCTGCCATAGCCTTGTACATACATGTTTGCTGTGATAGAACCCACCCAGGCAGGATGTGGACAGAACCTCCAGATTTCAGTCTGGCCCAGAGTTTTTAACAGGAGCTACAGAGGCCAGAGTTCCTTGCTTGAGCCATAAATTTAGGCGAAGGTTTCCCTTCCTGTGTTTGCACCAGCACACACATACTCTTCTCCCATGCAGTGTTAGGCAAGATGGATTTCACCTAGACAGAAGTGTCTGCCGGGGTTTAGCTCTTCCATGGCTTTATGTCTGTGACTCAGCTCACTGGCTGTTGTCAAATGTATAAAGCCCTCTTCATTCTTTACATTCACTACTTCTCAGTTTGGTTTACACCCACCAAAAATCTTTTCCATGTTTTTCTTCCTTACAAGGAAAATAAACTTGTAAAGAGGGAGAAGTGAAGGGTTACATCTGGAGAGAGTTATGGCTGTGGCTCAAAGGAACAATTGGAATGTCTGCAATGCGGAAGTTTCTTCCACAAAGCCATTTCTTTCCTCTTCTTGAGAAGTACAGATACAGGCTGCTGCTGCTCACAGAGCACAGCCCCAGTGCTCAGCATCAGAAAGTCTGCTTGTCTTGAAACTAATTACAAAAGCCACAGCTATAGTAGTAGTAGCAGCAAATTTTATAATTGGCTATTTCTGATACTTTTTGGTAGGTATTTCTGACAAGCTGAGTGCTTGTAGATACTACTGAAATCACTGGCATTGGGATGTTTGGCAGAGGAAAAGACCCTTTGCGTAGATGGTGACTGAGATCAGCAGCACCAAGTCCGCCACAGCCTCACAGCTTCATTCACCTGTTACAGATACTGTGTTGGAGGGTGTCATCTTCCAGCTTCAGGCTCAACTCTGAATTTTGAGGAGCATGTGGAATGAACAGATAAGAAAGGAAAATGGTTTTCTTTGGTGTAAATTAGTGATGGGGAAATACACATACAGAGGGTACAGCCCACTTCTCTTGCATGTGTAGGTGTAGTGGTTTGGTCCAAAATACTCATTACTGTTTATCTTCTGTGAGATAAGAATTAGGAGAAATGCAAAGCAGGCACCAAACTTGAAAGAATATAAAGAAGTGGGTGGAGAATGTCATAGGTTAGCAAGCATAGTCCTGGAAGGGATGTCCTTGCTAAGGGGTGCTTACAGCTTCCTCTGGGAACTGATAGAACCTATCAGCTGGCCAGTTTGAATATGGACAATTCTCT